>NW_027140453.1:0-331250 GCF_036365525.1 Heterodontus francisci | reverse complement strand
GGTTGCCAATCTCCTTCTCTCTCTCTCTCTCTCTCTCTCTCTCACTTTACGTTCCGCTCTCTCCCTTTCTCTCCGACTCTCTCTCTCTCTCTCTCCCAATCTCTTACTTTTACTATCTCTTTAGTTCTTTCTCTGTCACTGTCTTTCTCTCTATCTCTGTCTCCCTATCTGTCTCAGGCTTTTTTTAAATCTCTGTCTCTCTTTCCCTCCTTCTCTCTCTCGCTGTCCACTCTCTCTCTCTCTCATTATGTCTCTCTCACTGTCTCGCTGTCTTTGGCTCTATCTGTGTCTCCCTGACTCGTGACATCCCTATTAATCGTTCTTTGCACCCTCGCCAGTATCTGTAAATTCAATTTGTCACTACAATCATAACTCAATTCTTTTTATTATAATAAACACTATCACTCTGCACAAGTGAGGCACAGAACAATTTTATCCTCCACAGGTGTTTCCTGCTGCCTTTGGTGTTTTTGTTGAACTGCTTCATCTCTCTGAGTCACTGTGAATACTCCAGGCACAGAAATACACGGCCGAGTGATTCTCCCGCAGGCTGGAGGACTCCAGGTAGAACTCGGAGCCAGTTGGTCTTTCGGCGGTGAAACCCTCCACCGTCCCCTCTGAGTTCACGTTTTGTACAGTTAGTGAGTAAAACATCAGCTGCGGCTTCTTCCCTGGGTATTGTCTGTACCAGTACATGTAAGGGTTACTGGTGCCATCCACGGTGCATTTCAGCTTCACCTGCTCCCCAGAAAATTTGGAGACAGCGGCGGGAGCCTGGCGGATAGTCTGTGAGTTCACATCTGGGAAAGAGACAGGGAGAGGAGGAGATCAGTAAACAGGGAACTTCAGTCCAGTGGGGAGAGAGAAAGGGAGAAAGAAAGAGAGATGTAAATAAAAACATAACCTAAAGAAATGTTAAATAGAATTATTGTTTCAATAAAATCCCTTACAGTGAAACAGGGTGAGCAGAGTCAGTAATAGATACATCTTTTACTTTAAGCTGCCCTCTGAATCAGCAAAGGGGAGAGAGCAGGAGTGATGAGTGTTGTCAATAACCAACCCACTCTTTACAAATCATTGGGAGGAACAGGCAGAGAATTAGGAAGTGATGCAGAGATGGTGACGTTCATTTTCCACATCAACAAATCAGACTCGAGTTGGTTGTCAATGTCCCACTTTCTCTCTCTTTCTCTCTGTCTCTCCCTGTCACTTACTCGCACCGTTTCTTTCTTTCTCTCTGTCTGTCACTCATTCTCTGCCTCCCTGTATGTCTCAGTCTCTTTATCCTAGTCTCCCTCTCACAGATGCACGCATTAGGTCTCTTTCTCTCTCGCTGTGCGTCTCTCTCTCTCTCTCTCTCTCTCTCTCTCTCTGTCACTCTATCTCTCTCTCTCTCTGTCTCTGACTCCACTCACTGTCCCCGCTCACTAACCCAACTCACTGACTCCACTCACTGTCCACACTCACTGACCCCACTCACTGACACCACTCATATAGACATATATAGACATATAAGAGATATGTATGGATAGAGAGATCAATAGATAGAGACATCAATAGATAGAGAGGGAGATACAGGGAGAGAGATCGAGATGAAGAGATAGATGGATATAAAGAAATAGATGAACAGGGAGATCAATAGATAGATAGAGTGATGGGTATATAGTTAGTTAAAGAAAGTTATGAACAAATAGATAGATGAAGTGTTGGAATAAATGGATAGGGAGATAGTTGGATATAAAGAAAGGAAGTGATGGATGGAGAGAGCAATAGATAGAGAAATAGATAGACAGATTGATTGAGAGACATACAGATAGATCGATAGAACGATGGCTCGGCAGATAGATAAATAAATAGATAGAGTGAAAGAAATGAATTGGGAGTTCCATAGATGGTTATCGAGAAATAGATGGACAGATTGATAGAGAGATAGACAGATAGATCGATAGAGCGATGGCTAGGCAGATAGATAAATAAATAGATAGAGAGAGTGAAAGAAATGAATTGGGAGTTCTATAGATGGTTATAGAGAATAGATGGACAGAGGTAACAACAGATAGATTTGTAGATAAATACTGATGGATAAAGATTCTATATAGAGAGTGAAATAGGTAGACAGACAGATAATTAGATAGGCATAGACAGACAGATAGGGAGGTAGATAGACTGATAGACAGATAGATAGACAGACAGACAGATAGATACAGAGAAACAGAGGTAGAAACAGGGAGAAACAGAGGTAGAAACAGGGAGATGCAGAGAGAGAGAGAAAGAGAGATGGTGCAATAGACATTCTGATAATGAATAGAGGTGTAATGAAAAACAATACCATCATGTGGGGTAAATGCTGCTCTGGCACATGCATTTATAGTTTAACTGCTTGTCTTAAAGATAAAATGTTGTTCTTCTGAAGGAATCACTACCCCACCATTCGTGCAAAATTATATTGACCTTACAAACACTAATCTGCACACAGGAAACAGATTTCCACGCCCCTTTGTGTGAAGAAATGCTTCCTGACATCACTCCTGAATAGCCTGGCTCGATGTTTGGGTTTAGACCACCTTGTTCTGCCCCCGTGCCCCGCCCCCAACAACAGGATATAGTTTATCTCTATCTAGCCTATCAACACATTCAATCATTTTAAACACCTCAGTCAGATCACCGTTTAATCTTCTATACCTGAGGGAATAAAGAGTCAGCAATGTAAACATGTTGGGTGTTGCATTTCCTTCACACTTGATTGACTGATCAAATATATTTTCAGATTCTCCGACCACAGGGAATCTATCATAGAATCAGAGACTGGTTACAGTACAGAAGGAGGCCATTTTGCCCATCGAGTCAATTCCAGCTCTCTGCAAGATCAACCCAGCTAATGCAACTCCTCCTATCTCCCCTGTTAATTCAATTCGTCGCCCTAACTACCTGCAAATTCCTCTGTACTGCTTTCTTTCCTTGTTTTTTTGTGGAAAGACTTTGTCAGAACAACACAGCAGCAGAATCGAATTATACAGAGAGACACAGAGACAGGAAACACGCAGTCAGGATGTGCGGTTATCAGAGTGCAGCTGCAAACGTTTAAACGGCTTAAGTAAGAAAAACAGGCTGGTGTGTGGGTTTAACAGTGAGTGAATCGCACGTAGAAACCCGCCCACTTTTGTATTTTCCACTCCTAGGGCTGAGGCTCCAAAGAACGTTGAAGTGGAAGGTAGGAAAGTGTTACGTTACTGGGCTAGTAATCTAAAGGCCTGGGCTAATAACTTGGTGACGTGAATTCGAATCCCAGCAAGCTGGATAATGTACGTTCACTGAGTTAGATAAACATTCACTCCCTCCACCACCGACACACAGTGGCAGCAGTGTGTACCATCTACAAGATGCACTGTAGCAATGCACAAAGGCTCCTTAGACAGCACCTTCCAAACTCGCGACCTCTACCAACTAGAATGACAAGGGCAGCAGATGCATCGGAACACCACCACCTGCAAGCTCCCCTCCAAGTCACACACCATGCTGACTTGGAACTATATCGCCGTTCCTTCACTGTCGCTGGGTCAAAATCCTGGAACTCCCTTCCTAACAGCACTTTGGATGTAACGACCCCACATGGACTGCAGTGGTTCAAGAAGGCAGCTCACCACCACCTTCTCAAGGGCAATTAGAGATGGGCAATAAATGCTGGCCTGGCCAGCGACGCCCACATCCTATGAACGAATTTAAAAAATGATAAAAGCTGGTCTCAGTCATGGTGAGCATAAAACTACTGGATTGCCTGAAAAACCCATCTCTCACTGAGAGAAGGAAATCTGTCATCTTTAACCGGCCTGGCCTAAAAGGTGACTCCATTCCTGCAACAATGTGGCTGACTCTGAAATGACTGGGCAAGCCAGTCGGTCATACAAAAAGCTGTGCTGGGCACCCACCCAGCATCCCTTATTAACATTCCCTATTGACCCTCCATCCTAAACTCCTCCAAAATACTGATGTGCCCGCCGTGTTATTTCCTCCCATCCTCAGGGGCCCCTTTCGACTCTGTTCCTGCTGTGTGTTTGTCATGTTGTTTTCAGCTCAGTATCTGTTCTGCATTTTCTCCTGCGAGCTGGCGAACTGCAATGCCTGGTGAAATGTTGTGTAAAGGTGCGAAAAGCAGAGTGAAAACCACAGCGTATCATTTCCACAGATCTTTTTATTAGCCTGCTTGATGTCACAAGAGAGAGAAGGGTGCTTCATGAAGAAGCTCAACTTAAAGAAATGAAGCTCAGTGTGCAAACGGTTCAAAGATGGACAGGAGACATCTCAACTAGTTAAAGTAGATTAACGAGCTCAGCTAACCAGCTGACAAGTGGTTAAATGAATTGAATAGCAATTGAGACATAAATTTTAATTATGTTGTAATCCAATTCCTCTGAAAGACCTAATGGGTTTTGCCAGATGCCGAACTGTTACTAACCAATAGAAAATGACAACATATCAATGATAGGGATATGACCCAATAGCCTCCTCCTCCTTTCCCATATTTCTGAAGGATATGTTGTGACGAGTGCCCTGTTGCAGAGTTTTTGGCCCCACTTAGTTAATCGAAACTTTTCATCAACTTTCCTGAAATCTGGAAGGCGATAAAAAGGAAGGAAAAAGATTGAGTCAGTCATGGAATATTTCTTCTACAATGCCCTGGGAAGGATCTCGAGTCAGTGGAAACACATTTCATGGCATTTAACAAGAACCAGAGGGAAGGGTGAGTTCTTTTTGAAACTCAGAGCGTTGTTGTCATCTGGAAAGCAGTGCCTGAAAAAGCGGACAATTGGATTAAGACTTGAAAGGGTAAATTTTGCAAGGTGATGAGGAAAGGGTAGGGGAGTAGGGCTCTCTCTCTCTCTCCCATACATGCTTCTCTCTCTCTCTCTTTCTCTCTCTGTCTCTCTTTTTCTCTCTTTTTGTCTATGTGTTTCTCTCTCTGCCTGTGTCTCTGTCTCACTCTGTCTCTCCCTTGCACTCTCCTCTCTCTCTCTCGCCTTCTGTCCCTCCCACTCTCACTGTCTCTCCCGTATGTTCTCTCTGTCTATTTCTCTCTCTTAGGTTCTCCCTCTGTCTCTTCCTGTCTCCCTCTCTCTGTGTCTCTGTGTCTGTCTATCTCTCCCTTAAACGCTCCTCTCTCTCTCTCTCTTCCTCTCTCTATCTGCCTCAATCTTCAAAGAACAAGGAACAAAGAACAGTACAGCACAGGAACAGGCCATTCGGCCCTCTAAGCTTGCGTCGATCTTGATGCCTGCCTAAATGAAAACGTTCTGCACTTCCGGGGACCGTATCCCTCTATTCCCTTCCTATTCATATATTTGTCAAGATGCCTCTTAAACGTCGCTATCGTACCTGCTTCCACGACCTCCCCTGGCATCAAGTTCCAGGCACTCACCACCCTCTGCGTAAAGAGCTTGCCTCGCACATCCCCTCTAAACTTTGGCCTTCTCACCTTAAACCTATGTCCCCCTAGTAACTGACTCTTCCACCCTGGGAAAAAGCTTCTGACGATCCACTCTGTCCATGCCACTTATAACTTTGTAAACCTCTATCATGTCGCCCCTCCACCTCCATCGTTCCAGTGAAAACAATCCGAGTTTATCCAACCTCTCCTCATAGCTAATGCCCTCCAGATCAGGCAACATCCTGGTAAACCTCCTCTGTACCCTCTCCAAAGCCTCCCCGTCCTTCTGGTAGTGTGGCGACCAGAATTGCAAGCAATAATCTAAGTGTGGCCTAACTAAGGTTCTGTACAGCAGCAGCATGACTTGCCAATTTTTATGCTCTATGCCCCGACCGATGAAGGCAAGCATGTCGTGTGCCTTCTTGACTATCTTTTCCACCTGCGTTGCCACTTTCAGTGACACTTCCTTTCTCACTCTGTCTCTCTTTCATTACCCCAAACGCTTTCTCTCTTTATATATGTAATACAGACACACTCTCTCACTCTCTGTTTATCCCTCGGATGTCAATTTCACTTTGTTTCTGTCGATATGCCCTTCTCTCTCATTTTATCTCCCCTGACTCTCTCTCTCTATATCTGTCACTCTCTATATTTATCTATTTCTCTCTCTCTCTATCTCTCACTCTCTCTCTCTCACACACACACACACACACACAATTTATCTCTAGCTATCCCTTTCTCTCACTCTCTCCAACTCTCTCAGCATTTCCCTCACTGGTTCTGTCACTCTATCTCTTTGTCTCTCTTTCTGTCTCTCTCTCTCTGTTTTTTTCTTTCTCGCTCTCTGTCCCTCCCCCTCCCCCCCCCCCACCTTCACATTCTCTCTATTACTCTCTAGTTACGTCTCTCTCTTTCTCCTTCTCTATCGCTCACTCTGTCCTCATGTGAGAGGGTGGGGGAGATTCAGGACCCCTTGGTGCAGGATCTAGATGGATTTCAGTCGACACAGTGGTGCTAATAGACAGTCTGGTTTCACTGTCGAATCACATGCACAATGACATGGACTGGGTTCAGTGATTCACCCTATTTATTTATTTTTTTATTTATTTAGAGATACAGCACCAAAACAGTCCCTTCGGCCCACCGAGTCTGTGCCGACCAACAACCACCCACTTATAATAACCCTCCAGTAATCCCATATTCCCGATCACCTCCCTACATGAGGAGCAATTTACAACGGCCATTTTACCTATCACCTGCAAGTCTTTGGATGTGGGAGGAAACCGGAGCACCCGGCGAAAACCCACGCAGACACAGGGAGAACTTGCAAACTCCGCACAGGCAGTGCGGGGAATGTGCATCACTGATGCCTGAAAACCTGGAGAGGATTGAAGTTTACAGAATAGAGAAGGGGGTCCGTTTTACACTTCAGCAAAATGTCCTAGTAATTCTCATACCTTCCCCTTGAGCTGCACGATGGTGATCTTTGCCATATACAGGAATCTCTTGGAGATGAGTAAA
This sequence comes from Heterodontus francisci, assembly GCF_036365525.1. Lineage (NCBI taxonomy): Eukaryota > Metazoa > Chordata > Chondrichthyes > Heterodontiformes > Heterodontidae > Heterodontus > Heterodontus francisci. The sequence goes on along the minus strand of NW_027140453.1, from coordinate 324,307 downwards.
GTGTAAGTAGCTCTTGCCACAATCTGTTGCCTCTGTATCCGCTCCACTGAAAGACAAACAAGAAAGACCATAGTCACTGGCCCTAAAATCCAACTTAATCATTATCTACATTCCGTAAGTGTGTGTGTATGTGCGTGAGAGAGCGAGAGTGTGAGAGAGAGAGAGACAAAGACAGATCATAGCAAACTGATAAAATATTGAATGTTCTCACCATTCCCTTCACAGAGGCCTGGAAGAAATCAAAAAGAGGAAAAAACTTCAATTAGTTGTGCATAAATCGCAGTTTTCATATCACAGCAAGAACATAAATCGGGGGGAAATTCTCTGCACAGAGATTGGTGCATTGCATCCAGGTTTCTGTCTCTGTCTCTCTCTCTCTCCCTGTCTCTCTCTCTCTCTCTGTCTCTCTCTCTCTGTCTCTCTCTCTCTCTCTGTGTCTCTCTGGCTCCCTCTGTCTCTGTCTTTCTCTCTTTCTCTCTGTATGTGTATCTCTCACTTTCTCTGTCTGTCTTTCTCTGTCTGTCTTTCTCTGTCTGTCTGTCTCTCACTCTCTCGTTCTCCTTTTCTCTCTGTATTTGTTTCCATGCCTCTCTGCATGTCACGCTCTATCTCCGTCACTCTCTCTGGCTCTATTTCTCTTCCTGTCTCTCTCTCTCTCTCTGTCTCTCTCTCTGTCTCTGTGTCTGTCTGTGTGTGTCTCTTTCTCTGTCTGTCTTTCTCTCTTTCTCTCTGTCAGTGTCTCTCTTTCTCTCTGTCTCCGTCTCTGTCTCTCTCTATTTTTCTCCTTTTCTCTCTGTCTCTGTCTTTCTGTCTCTCTCTCTCTCTCTCGCTATTTCTCTCCTTTTCTCTCTGTCTCTGTTTCTCTGTCTCTCTGTGTATCTTTCTGTCTCTCTCTCTCTCTCACTGTCTCTGTCTTTCCCACTGTCTCCCTGCCTTTCTCTCCCTATGTCTCTCTCTTTCCTTTCCTGTCTCTCTCTCTCTCTCTCTCTGTCTCTCTCTCAGTCTCTCTCTCTTTGACCATGTGTCTCTCTCTGTACGTGTCTCTCTCTCTGTCTCTGTCTCTCTCTTTCGCTCCTTTTCTCTCTGTCTTTGTCTCTGTCTCTGTTTCTCTCTCTCTGTTTCTGTCTTTCTCTGCCTCTCTCTCTCACTCACTGTCTCTGTCTTTCCTGTTGTCTCTCTGCCTCTCTCGATCTGTCACTCTTTCTCTCTTTCTCTCTGTCTCTCTTTCTCTTCCTGTCTCTGTCTCTCTCTCTGGCTCTGGCTCTCCTCCTCTCCTTGTCTCTCTGTCTCTCTCTTTGTTTCCCTCTCTCTGTCTCTCTCTCTCTGTCTCTCTTTCTCTGTCTGTCCTTGTCTCTATGTGTGTGTGTGTCTCTCTCTCTCTCTCTCTCTCTCTCTCTCTCTATCTATCTATCTATCTATCTATCTATCTATCTATCTATCTATCTATCTTTTTCTCTTTCTCCTTGTCTCTCTGTCTTTCTGTCTCTGGCTCTCCCTGTCTGTGCCTCTCTTTCTCTCTGTTTCTGTCTCTCTGTCCCTGTCTCTCTCTGTCTGTCTCTCTCAATCTCTGTCTCTCTGTCCCTGTCTTTCCCGCTGTCTCTCTGTCTCTGTCTGTCTCTCCCTCTCTCTGTCTCTCTCCCAGTCTCCCTCTCTCTCTCTCTTTGTGTCTCTCTGCCTCCCTCTGTCTCTGTCTTTCTCTCTTTCTCTCTGTATGTGTATCTCTCACTATCTCTGTCTGTCTTTCTCTGTCTGTCAGACTCTTTCTCTCTCGTTCTCCTTTTCTCTCTGTATTTGTTTCCATGTCTCTCTGTGTGTCACGCTCTATCTCCGTCGCTCTCTCTGACTCTATTTCCCTTCCTCTCTCTCTCTCTCTCTGTCTCTCTCTCTGTCTCTGTGTGTGTCTGTGTGTGTCTCTTTCTCTGTCTCTGTCTTTCTCTCTTTCTCTCTGTCAGTGTCTCTCTTTCTCTCTGTCTCCGTCTCTGTCTCTCTCTATATTTCTCCTTTTCTCTCTGTCTCTGTCTTTCTGTCTCTCTCTCTCTCTCTCTCTCTCTATTTCTCTCCTTTTCTCTCTGTCTCTGTTTCTCTGTCTCTCTGTGTATCTCTCTGTCTCTGTCTCTCTCTCACTGTCTCTGTCTTTCCCACTGTCTCCCTGCCTTTCTCTCTCTATGTCTCTCTCTTTCCTTTCCTGTCTCTCTCTCTCTCTGTCTCTCTCTGTGTCTCTCTCTCTTTGACCATGTGTCTCTCTCTGTCTCTCTCTTTCGCTCCATTTCTCTCTGTCTTTGTCTCTGTCTCTGTTTCTGTCTCTCTGTTTCTGTCTTTCTCTGCCTCTCTCTCTCACTCACTGCCTCTGTCTTTCCCGTTGTCTCTCTGCCTCTCTCGATCTGTCACTCTTTCTCTCTGTCTCTCTTTCTCTTCCTGTCTCTGTCTCTCTCTCTGGCTCGAGCTCTCCTTCTGTCCTTGTCTCTCTGTCTATCTCTTTGTTTCCCTCTCTCTGTCTCTCTCTCTCTATTTCTCTCATTCTCTGTCTGTCTCTCTGTCTCTCTCTCTCTCTGTATGTCTGTCTCTGTGTCTCTCTGTGTCTCTATCTCTCTTTCTCTTTCTGTCTGCCTCTTTCTTTATTTCTCTCTCTCTCTCTCTCTCTGTCTCTGTGTGTTTGTCTCTTTCTCTGTCTCTCTCTCTCTTTCTCTTTCTGTCTGCCTCTTTCTCTATTTCTCTCTCTCTCTCTCTCTCTCTCTCTCTCTGTCTCTGTGTGTTTGTCTCTTTCTCTGTCTCTCTTTCTCTTTCTTTCTGTCTCATTCTCTATTTCTCTCTTTCTCTCTTTCTCTGTCTCTCTCTGTTTTTTCTCTCTCTCCCTTTCTCTGTCTCTGTCTCTCTGACTCTCTCTGTCTCTCTCTCTCCATCTCTTTATCTGTCTCTCTCACTGTCTGTCTGTCTCTGTGTCACTCTCTGTCTCTATCTCCCTGTCTGACTCTCTCTCTTTCTCTTTCTGTGTGTCTCTTTCTCTATTTCTCTCTCTCTCTCCTTCTCTGTCTCTCTCTATCTGTTTCTCGGTCTCTCTCTCTCTCTCTCTCTGTCTTTCTCTCTATCTTTCTCCCTCACTCTCTGTCTCTGAGTGGTGAACCATTTGGGTGAACATAAGGTTATTGATGGTTACTGAGCCGAGGCGTCAAATAGAGTAATTGTAGAGATTAATCGTTATGTAACAGAATGGTGGAACAAGCTTCAACGGCTGAATAGCCTCGGCCTCTTCCAGTGTTCTTAAGTCTCACCTATGATGTAGACTTTCCCAAGCTATCCACCTAACTGAATTCCTTCATCCCTGGAACCTTTGTCGTGAATATTTTGTGCACCCTCTCTAACACCTTCACATCCTCCCTCAAGGCTGTAACATTGCATTGATAAAGGTTCAGTATAGCTTCCTTGCTTTGGGCTCGGGTGGAGCAGAGGTGATTCCAGGCATTGCAGACACTCACCTGCCTTCCTGCTGATCTTGGCATCTTGAGAAATCTCCGCGCCGTCTTTACTGTAATGGGTCACTTTGCAGGAATACTGCTTGCGGACCCATTCGGCCATGGGAATCTTCAACCGACTGGTCCACGCTGTCGAGGCCTGCATCATCCTTTACCCGCCTGTCAGTCAGCACATCCTTCGTCTCGATCTCCTCGTTGCCCCCATGTCCAGGAGAACTTCACGTAGTCCGGGAAGAAGCCACTGGCCAGGCAGACAATGGTGGCTTTCTTACGGGCCCTGATTTCTTCTTCCGATGGCTCAAAAACGGTCATGGTGGGATGCTTAACCTCTTGGTCTGCCTCTGTGGGAGAGTGAAACATGAGTGTTAGGAACGACGGGGATGGAAGGGGGTGGTGGCGAGGGTGGGGGGGAGTGTGTTTACCCCAGCGTTCATTCTCCTTCACCACAACATCAACAGTTTGTTGTAGACTATAAAAGAAAGGAGGGAGGAAAAAACAGAGAATTACAGACCAGTTAGCCTTACATCAGTAGTACGGAAAATGCTAGAGACTATTATAAATGATGTGATAACAGAACAGAGATAGGGAGCAGGGGGCTGCAGGACGTTACATAGATAGGGAGAGTTGTAGGGGCTGGAGGAGGTTACAGAGATAGTGAGGGTTGTTGGGGCTGGAGGAGGTTGCAGAGATAAAGAGGGTTGGAGGGGCTGGAGGGGGTTTCAGATATAGGGAGGCGTGTAGGCGGCTGTAGGAGGTCACAGAGATAGGGAGGGGTGTAGGGGGCTGGAGGAGGTTACAGAGATAGAGAGGGGTGTGGGGGCTGCATGAGGTTACAGAGATAGGGAGGGGTGGAGGGGACTGGAGAAGGTTACAGAGATAGAGAGGGTGGTAGGGGCTGGAGGAGGTTACAGAGTTCAGCAGGGTTGTAGGGGGCTGGAGGAGGTTACAGAGATAGGGAGGGGTGTAGGGGCTGGAGGAGGTAACAGAGATAGGGATGGTTGTAGGGGCTGGAGGATGTAACAGAGATAGGGAGGTTTATAGGGGCTGGAGGAAGTAACAGAGGTAGGGAGTGCTGTCGGGGCTGGAGGCTGTTACAGAGATAGGGAGGGTTTTTTGGGCTGGAGGAGGTTACAGAGATGGGAGGGGTGTAGGGGCTGAAGGAGGTTACAGAGATAGGGAGGGTTGTAGGGGCTGGAGGATGTTACAGAGATAGGGAGGTTTGGAGGAGCTGGAGGAGGTAACAGAGATAGGGAGAACTGTGGCGACTGGAGGATGTTACAGAGACAGGGAGGGTTGTAGGGGCTGGAGGAGGTTACAGAGATAGGGAAGAGTGTAGGGGGCTGGAGGATGTTACAGAAACAGGGAGGGATGTAGGGGACTGGAGGAGGCTACAGAGGGAGGGAGGTGTGTAGGGGCTGGAGGAGGTGACAGAGATAGGGAGGGCTATATGGTCTGGAGTATGTTACAGAGATGGGGACGGTTGTGTGTGCTGAAGGAGGTTACAGAGATATGGAGTGGTGTAGGAGCTGGAGGAGGTTACAGAGATAGAGACGGTGGTTGGGGCTGGAGGAGGTTACAGAGTTCGGCAGGGTTGTAGGGTCTGGAGGATGTTACAGAGATAGGGACGGTTGTGTGTGCTGAAGGAGGTTACAGAGATATGGAGTGGTGTAGGAGCTGGAGGAGGTTACAGAGATAGAGAGGGTGGTAGGCGCTGGAGGATGTTACAGAGTTCGGCAGGATTGTAGGGGGCTGGAGGAGGTTACAGAGATAGGGAGGGGTGTAGGGGCTGGAGGAGGGAACAGAGATAGGGATGGCTGTTGGGGCTGGAGGATGTAACAGAGATAGGGAGGGTTATAGGGGCTGGAGGAAGTAACAGAGGTAGGGAGTGCTGTCGGGGCTGGAGGCTGTTACAGAAATAGGGAGGGTTTTTTGGGCTGGAGGAGGTTACAGAGATGGGAGGGGTGTAGGGGCTGAAGGAGGTTACAGAGATAGGGAAGAGTTTAGGGGGCTGGAGGAGGCTACAGAGGGAGGGAGGGGTGTAGGGGCTGGAGGAGGTGACAGAAATAGGGAGGGCTATAGGGTCTGGAGCATGTTACAGAGATGGGGATGGCTGTAGGGGCTGGAGGATGTTACAGAGATCGAGAGGGGTGTAGGAGCTGGAGGAGGTAACAGAGATAGGGAGGGCTATAGGGTCTGGAGGATGTTACAGAGATAGGGATGGTTGTGTGTGCTGAAGGAGGTTACAGAGATATGGAGTGGTGTAGGAGCTGGAGGAGGTAACAGAGATAGGGAGGGCTATAGGGTCTGGAGTATGTTACAGAGATGGGGAGGGCTGTAGGGGCTGGAGGATGTTACAGAGATAGAGAGGGGTGTAGGAGCTGGAGGAGGTAACAGAGATAGGGAGGGCTATAGGGTCTGGAGTATGTTACAGAGATGGGGAGGGCTGTAGGGGCTGGAGGATGTTACAGAGATAGAGAGGGGTGTAGGAGCTGGAGGAGGCAACAGAGATAGGGAGGGCTATAGGGTCTGGAGTATGTTACAGAGATGGGGAGGGCTGTAGGGGCTGGAGGATGTTACAGAGATAGAGAGGGGTGTAGGAGCTGGAGGAGGTAACAGAGATAGGGAGGGCTATAGGGTCTGGAGGATGTTACAGAGATAGGGAGGGCTGTAGGGGCTGGAGGATGTTACAGAGATAGAGAGGGGTGTAGGAGCTGGAGGAGGTAACAGAGATAGGGAGGGCTATAGGGTCTGGAGGATGTTACAGAGATAGGGAGGGCTGTAGGGACTGGAGGAGGTTACAGAGATGGGGAGGGGTATAGGAGCTGAAGGAGGTTACAGAGATAGGGAGTGGTGTAGGGGTTGAAGGATGTTACAGAGATAGGGAGGGTGTAGGGGGCTGGAGGATGTTACAGAGACAGGGATGGATGTGGGGTGCTGATGGATGTTACAGAGATAGGGAGGGTGTAGGGGCTGGAGGATGTTACAGAAATAGGGAGGGGTGTCGGGGCTGGAGGAGGTAACAGAGATAGGAAGGGTTGTAGGGGCTGGAGGAGGTAACAGAGATAAGGAGGGGTATATGGGCTGTAGGAGGTCACAGTGTTAGGGAGGGCTGTAGGGGCTGGAGGATGTTACAGAGATAGGGAGGGTGGTAGGGGCTGGAGGAGGTTGCCCGAGTCCCAGTCCAGAGCTGCAAGTCTATCATCCAGGGCAACACTACCTCCAGGACTGAGAGAAAAGGAGACTTAGAACAGGAGTGTGTAGGAAAGCGAGGGAGAGGTAGATGATAGAACAGAAACAAGGTGACAAGTAGAGAGGGGGCAAGCAGAGACAAACAACAGGGAAAAGGAAGAGGGCAAGTAGAGAGAGAGATAAGGATAAGAAATAAAGAGGATGAGGAACTTAGTGGCGGAAAGCTTTAACGAAAGAGAAATAAAGTGAGTTCACACAAGATGACACCAAGGATGAGAGACTTCAGTTAATGTGGAGAGACTGGAGGAGCTGGGATTGTTCTCCTGAAGAGAAAGTTCAGGGGAGACTTAGCAGAGACGTTTGCAATCGGTCATGGTTTTGACAGAATAAATGAGGTGAAACTGTTTCCCGTGACACAAAGCAGTGAGCTGTTGTGATGTGGAATGCATTGCCTGAAAGGGCGGTGGGATTCACTCATAGTATTACAAAGAGAATTGGGTCAACAGCTGAAGGGAAGGAATTGCAGGTCTATAGCGATAGGGTGGGAGGGAACTGGGATCAATCAGACAGCTGTAGAAAGGAGCCAACCCTGGCACCATGGTCAATGGTCCAGAACTGTACTGCTCTCTCTGCCCGAATCTCTCTCTCTCTCTCTCTCTGCCTGAATCTCTCTCTCCTTTTCTCTCTCAATCTCAGTAAATCTCTCCCTCTCTGATTCTCTCCCTCTCTCCCTGAATCTCTCCCTCTCTCTCTGAATCGCTCCCACTCTCTCTCTCTGAATCTCTCCCCCTCTCTCTCTTGGGTTCTCTCCCTCACTCCCTGAATCTCTCCCTCTCTCTCTGAATTGTTCTCTCTCTCTCTAAATCTCTCTCTCTCTGAAACACCCCCCCCCCCTCTGAATCGCTACCACTCTCTCTCTCTCTCTGCCTCTCTCTCTCTGAATTGCTCTCTCTCTCTCTGTCTAAATCTCTCTCTCTCTCTCTCTGAAACACACCCCCTCCCTCTGAATCGCTCCCACTCTCTCTCTCTCTCTCTCTCTCTGCCTCTCTCTCTGAATCTCTCCCCCGCTCTCTAAATCACTCTCTCTCTGAAACTATCTCTCTCTCTGCCACTCATTCCCTCTCGGAGTGTTTCTCTCTCAATTTGTGATTCTCTCTCTGTGTTTCTCTCACTGGCTTTCTGTCTGCCTCTCTACTGCCTGCAGTCTCCCTCTCTCTCTCTCTCTCTCTCTCTGTTTCTGTTTATTTTTTCTCTCCGTTTCTTTCTCTCTCTCTCTTCCCTCTCTCTTTCTCTCTGTTTCTTTCCATCTATCTCTATCATCACTCTCTCGGTGTTTCTTTCCCTCTCTCTCTGTTTCTTTCCCTCTCTTTCTGCATCTTTCTCTCTCTGCTTCCATTTTTTTCTCGCCATTTTTTCTATCTCACATTTTTCTCTGCTTATTTCCCTGTTTCTGTTGCTTTCCCTTTCTGTTTATTTCCCCCTCTCTGCACCAAAGAGACACAATGATCAAATGGCCTCTTCCAACACAATAATAAGATTCCATCTGGTCAGACACGATAAACTCAGAGATATTATTGTGTGTACCGGCTCCTTTTGCTCCCCAACTCAACCTCCAGCACCTGGACTCGAGCATTACTTACCCAGAACGGTGAGTCAGGTACCACCTCCGAAGGTAGCTGGATCGTTCACCACAGAGAGTGAACCCACCATTGAAACCTCCCTCCCCCAGCAAGCCTCTCGCCTTGCCTGGGCAGTTTGCTATCTCTTCAGGGGGCATGTGCCCCATGAGATGGTCAACTCAGGATTCAGTCTGCTCCTGCCTGTCATGACAGTGGAGGCGCCTTGCTGCAGGGGTGGGGATATCCTGGGCACTGGGGCAGGCAGTCGGGTAGCCTGTGAGAAGGGCAAGCGACGGTGGAGTTCTTGCACGGGGTGAGCACAGGAATGTAACACGGTGCTATACTGACCTCCCACGATGTTACAAAGCAGTTCAATAAAACCTCTCCCCCCCCCTCTCTCTCTCTCTCATTTTCTGTCCCTTTATCTCTCACTTCAAATTTCCCTTTTAATCACGTGTCCTTCCCTTTTCCGAGTTATTATCCCATTGGAGGTCTCCTGTTTCCATAAACACTTTCTCTCCTCCATATTTTAATCTTCTTCTCCCTGTATAAGTCTCTTGACAAGTCTTTCTCTCTCTGTGACTCCATTCCTGTCTCTGTCTGTCTTTCTCTCTCTCTCTATCTCTCCCCGTCCCTCTGAAACCCTTTTCTGTCTCTGTCTCCCTCTTTCTCTGTCTCTCCCTCTCTCTCTCTCTTTGCATCTCTGTCTCCCTCTCTCTCTGTCTCTCTATCTCTCTCTATCTCTATCTCTTGCTCTCTCTCGCTATCTATCTATCTTCCTCTCTCTTTGTCTCTCTTTCTGTCTCGGTCTCTCTGTCTGTCTCCCTCTCTCTCTGTGTGTCTCTCAATCTCTTTGTCTTGATCTCTGTTTTGCTTCTTCCATTTATTCTTTTTCTCCCTTTCTCTCTCTCTATCTTTGCCTGTCTCTGATGTTCTTCCTTTTCTCTCTCAGCATCACATCTCTCACTGTCTCTCGTTCTCTGCCTCTCCTTGTCTCTTTCTGTCTCTCCCAGCCTCTCCATCTCTGTCTCGCTATTTCACTCTGTCTCTCTTTCTGTGTCTAGAACTATCACACTATATCTCTGTCTATCTGTCTCTGTCTGTCTGTCTGTCTGTCTCTGTCTCGCTGTCTGTCTGTCTCTGTCTCGCTGTCTCTCTGTTTGCCTGTCTCTCTCTCTCCCTCTGTCCCTGTCTCTCCCTCTGCTTCTTTGTCTTGTTCTCTGTTTACCTTTACTCTTTCTCTCTCTCTCTTTCTCTATCTTTGCCTGTCTCTGACGTTCTTCTTTCTTCTCTCTGCCTCTCACTCTCTCACTGTCTCTGTCTGCCTCTCTCTCTGTCTCTCCCTGTCTCTCTCTCTCTGACTCTCTCTGCCTCTTTGTCTTGTTCTCTGTATCCTTCCTCCCTTTACTCTTTCTCTCCCTTTCTCTCTCTCTATCTTTGCCTGTCTCTGACGTTCTTTTTTCTCCTCTCTGCCTCTTAGACTCTCACTGTCTCTGTCTGCCCCTCTCTCTGCCTCTCCCCCTCTCCGTATCTCTGTCTCTCTCTGTCTATCTGTCTCTCTCTCGCTGTCTCTCCCTCCCTCTGTCTCTCTGTCTCTCTCTCCCTTTGTCTCTCTGTCTGCCTCTCTCTCTGTCTGTCAGTCTCTCTCTATGTCTCTCTCCCTCTCTCTCCCTATGCCTCTCTCTCACTCTCTCTCTGCCTCTCTCTATCTCTTTCTCTCTGTCTCTCTCTCTCGCTCGCTCTGTCTGCCTCTCACTCTTTGCCACTCTCTCTCTCTGCCCCATCTCTGTTTCTGACTCTCTGTCTTGTTGTATTCCTCCTTCCCTTTCCTCTTTCTCTCCCTTTCTCTCCCTCTATCTCTGCCTGTCTCTGACGTTCTTCCTTCTCCTCTCTGCCTCTCACTCTCTCACTGTCTCTGTCTGCCTCGCTCTCTGTTTCTTTCTTTCTCTCTGTCTCTCCATCTGTCGCACTACCTCAACTGTTTCTCTTTCTGTGCCTGACACAATCTCACTCTATCTCTGTCTACTGTCTCGCTCTGTCTATCTACATCTCTCTCTCTCTCTGTCTCTCTCTCTCTACCTCTCTCTCTGTCTCTCTCTCCCTCTGTCTCTCTGTCTGCCCCCTCTCTCTCTTTCTTTTCTCTCTCTTCGCCCCTGTCTCTCTCTGTCTCTTTGTCTTGTTCTCGTTTTCCCTTCCTTCCTTTACTCTTTCTCTCCTTTCTCTCTCTCTATCTTTGCCTGTCTCTGACATTCTAACTTCTCTCTGCCTCTCACTCTCTCACTGTCTCTGTCTGCCTCTCTCTCTGTTTCTTTCTTTCTCTCTGTCTCTCCATCTGTCGCACTACCTCAACTGTTTCTCTTTCTGTGCCTGACACAATCTCACTCTATCTCTGTCTACTGTCTCTCTCTGTCTATCTGTATCTCTCCCTCTCTCTCTCTCTCTCTCTCTCTCTCTACCTCTCTTTCTGTCTCTCTGTCTGCCCCCTCTCTCTCTTTCCTTTCTCTCTCTTCGCCCCTGTCTCTCTCTGTCTCTTTGTCTTGTTCTCGGTTTCCCTTCCTTCCTTTACTCTTTCTCTCCTTTCTCTCTCTCTATCTTTGCCTGTCTCTGACATTCTAACTTCTCTCTGCCTCTCACTCTCTCACTGTCTCTGTCTGCCTCTCTCTCTGGTTCTCTCTTTGTCTCTATCTCTCCATCTGTCTCACTACCTCATCTGTCTCTCTTTCTGTGCCTAACACTATTTCACTCGGTCTCTGTCTACTGTATCTCTCTGTCTCTCCCTCCCTCTGTCTCTCTATTTGTCTCTCTCTCTCTCTTCCTTTCACTCTCGCTCTGTCCCTCTCTCTCTCTGCCTCTTTGTCTTGTTCTATGTTTTCCTTCCGCCCTTTACTCTTTCCCTCCTTTTCCTCCTCTTTCTTTGCCTGTCTCTGACGTTCTTCTTTTTTCTCACTCTGGCTATCAGCCTCTCACTGTCTCTGTCTCTCTCTTTCTCTCTGTCTCTCCATCTGTCTCATTACCTCACTCTGTCTCTCTTTCTGTGCCTAATACTATCTCACTCTATCTATGTCTACTTTCTCTCTCTGTCTACTTTCTCTCTCCATCGCTCCCTCTCTGTCTGTCTGTCTCTCTCTCTGCCTCTGTCTCTCCCTCTGTCTCTCTACATCTCCCTCTGTCTCTCTCTCTCTCTCTGTCTCTGTCTCTCTGTCTCTCTCTCTGTCTCTCTCTCAGTCTCTCACATTCACTCCATCTCTGTCTCTCTGCCTCACTCTGTCTCTCTTTTTCAAACGCTATATTACTCGAACTCCGTCTATCTGTCTCTCTCTCTGTCGATGTGGGTCTCTGTCTCTGTGTTTCTCTCTATATATGTCTCTTTCTCTGCCTTTCTCTCTCTCAGTCTCTCTCTCTCAGTCTCTCGCAGTCACTCCATCTCTGTCTCTCTGCCTCACTCTGTCTCTGTTTTTCAAACGCTATATTACTCGATCTCCATCTATCTGTCTCTCTCTCTGTCTCTGTGGGTCTTTGTCTTTATGTTCCTCTCTCTATGTATCTCTTTCTCTGCCTTTCTCTCTCTCTCTGCCTCTCTATCTCTCCCTGTCTCCCTCTATCTCTTTATCTGTCCCTCCCCTCCCCACCCTATCACAGACTGTCTCTTTTGCATTTCTTCACGCTCAAACATCCATTTAAGTTGTTCAAAACGCTTCTCATGTTTGCCGGTTCTGATGTGAAGCGATAGCTCTGTTTTACTCTCTGCAGATCCTGCCTGATGCACTGAGGATTTCTAACATTTCATGTTCTTGTTGCTGAAATCCCATCTACTGCTGCCGCCTGTTGGTGGGCAATGACAGCTGCACCTCCATCTACTGCTGCTCCCTGTTGGCGGGCAATGACAGCTGCACCTCCCTCTACTGCTGCTCCCTGTTGGTGGGCACTGAGAGCTGCACGTCCATCGACTGCTGCCCCCTTTTTGGTGGGCAGAGAGCTGCACCTCCGTCTACTGCTGCCCTCTGTTGGTAGACAAAGAGAGCTGCACCTCCAGCTACTGCTACCCCCTTTTGGTGGGCAATGCGAGCTGAACCTCCATCTACTGCTGCCCCCTGTTGGTGGGCAATGAGAGCTGCACCTCCATCTACTGCTTCCCCCTGTTGGTTGGCAATGAGAGCTGCACCTCCAGCAACTGCTCCCCCTAATTGCGGGAAACGGGTACTGCGAAAAGATAAATGTTGAATGTCAACACAAAAAGTTACGTGGGAAAAAGATCCCTTACATTGAAATAATACTATCAGATTCAGTAACAGATACATCTTCTACTGGAAGCTGTGTTTGTAATCTGTAAAGCAGTGGAAACAAGAGCTTTGAGTCCTGTGAGGAGCTACATGAAGACTGAAGTAAGTGATTTGGTTTTCACAACTCCTTCCTCCCTGATTGGAAGCCACGTCCCTGTCTCTCTGTTTGGCTGCAAGTATAAGTTGTTGGTGCGTTTGTTGCTCTTAGTCTCCTGCTGAAGTTGTTGCTGCATTTGTTGCTGGTAGTCTCCAGCTGAAGTTGTTGCATTTTTTGGTGCTAGTCGCCTGCTGAAGTTGCTGCTGCATTTGTTGGTGTTTTTTCCTGAAGTTGTTATTGTATTCGTTGGTGTTAATCTTTCTCTCTCCCTCTGTCTTGCTCTGTCCGTCTCTCCATCTCTCTCTCATGTCCCTTTAAGATCTTAGGATGCTAATAAGATAAATTCCAGCACGTAGTCACGTGACTCGTAGTCAGTGTCACTCTGTAACTGGAACACCTACAGGCAGGTCCTGTAAATAGTTAGCTCAGCACTGTGTATTATAGTTCAGCTGTAAATAGACTTGTTTGTGATCTTCAACCAACTGGACTCCACGCTTCTCATTTATGTTGCATCACACACAACATTATGAACTCACAACACTAACAGCTAATATGCAGGTGCAGCAAGCAATTCCGAAGGCGAATGGTATGCTGGCCTTCATTGTAATGGGATTTAAGTACAGGTGTAAAAATGTCTTGTTGCAATTGTATAGAACCTTGATGCGACTGCACCTCTCGTATTGTGTACAGTTTTGCTCTCCTTATCGAAGGAAGGATATACTTGCCAAAGAGAGAATGCAGCAGAGATTCACCAAAATAATCCCTGGCAGGGTGGATTTGTTTTACGAAGAGCGATTACAGAAACTGGGTCTGTATTCTCTGGAGTTCCAAAGAATAAGAGGTGATCGCATTGAAACTTACAAAATTCTGACAAGACGTGACACGACGGATGTGGATAGCGTATTCAGTCTGGAATCAGGATACACTGTCTCCGAATAAGGTGCAGGCCATTGAAGACTGAGATGAGGAGGAATTTCTTTAACTGAGATAGTTGTGAATCTTTGGAATTCTCTACCCAAGAGAGCTTTCGAAGCTGACTACATTGAGCATGTTCGAGACAGAAAACGATTGATTTCTAGATACTAATGACATCAAGGGAGATGGGGATAGTGGGGGGAAATGACTCAGAGGTAGGTGATCAGCCATGAGTCGGTTCGATGAGCCAAATGGCCTACTCCTTCTCCTATCCCCTATGTTCCCATGTTGTGTCCTGAATAAGCAGGGAGCAGGCTGTTGTGTGTTTGACGGTCCTAGAGCGCTCTCTGCTGTCCCTGTGGAGAATGAAGATAGTGTCAGGAGATGAAACCTAAATGCTTTTAGTGATCATTCCTTCCTGATATTTACATCTTCTCAATTTGGGGTTCATCACCTTTAGTCATTCATAGAAAGACAGAAGGTTTTAGGGAACAGAAGCAGGCTATTAGTGACATCTTTAACAGTGCCTCTATATTTATTCTCTCACTTTTATTCTCATGGGTCCCTTCTTATTGTCACAAACACCATCGCCCTGCACAAAAATCAAGTCTCTGTACAGCGCAACTTTATCTCCCACAGGTAGTGGTGGGACTCTGGAGGACAGTCTGTGAGTTCACATCTAGGAAAGAGATGGGTCGAAAATGACGCCAGGACACTCTGGATTATCGAGGAAGAAGGATGGAAGGGAGGAATGAAAGCGTCAAGGAGAGAAGGAAATTATAAAGTAAAGAAAATTATTAAGCAGCATTATTTTTCATTAAGTTCCTTATGGTGGGAGATGGTCATCAGACCCAGTAACAGATACATCTTTAACTGGACCTTTCCCTATTCATCAAGTCATCTTTACAAACCATTGAGGAAAGCAAGGTAGTAAGGGACGTTTGGTCACGCCCCCTTCTCTCATTCAACCAATCGGAATTAGCATGGTTGTCAATTCGCAATTGCTCTTTTTGTATTTGCCAATCAGAAACGCGGATCTCCACATCTGAATTTCCCAATTGGATACAAGAGCCTGAGCGAAACTGTCACATGTGGATGGCTCTTCAGATGTAACAGGCTCGATGGGGCTGAATGGCCTCACCCATTTCCTATTTAACAGATTCGAGGTGCTGAATGGGCCTCCTCCTGTACCTGTGCAGACTGAGGGGGGGAACTGAATCGGCCTCCTCTTGCTCCTGTGCAACAGGCTCAATGGGGCTGAATGGCTTACTCCTGTTCATATTAATCGGCTCAAGGGGGACTAAGTACCCTTCTCCAATTCCTACTAACAAGCTCTACATTGATCAATAACCTCCTCCTGTTTGTGCGCAATGAGGCAGGGGAGTAATTGGCCTCCTCATGTTCCTTTGTAAGAGGCTCCAAAAGACTGAGAGACCTCCTCCTGAATTCTTCATAAACAGTTTTCCAGGCAGTTGTGTGTTACTGGTCCTATAGGGCCCTCTTCTTGGAGAAATTCGCTGTGATGCATTTTGGCTGAAGGGATAGACAAAGGCAATATAGACTAAAAGGCAGATTTCGAAAGAGTTTGCAAGGAACAGTGGACCTGAGGCTGCATGTGCATCGATCTTTGAAGGTGGCAGGGCATGTTGAGAGAGTGGTTAGTAAAGCAGATGGGATCCTGATCTTCATAAATGTAGGTATTGAGTACAAAAGCAGTGAACCTTTATAAAGCTCAGGTTAGGCTCCAGCTGGAGTATTGCGTCCAGTTCTGGCCACCACACTTAAGGGAGAATGTGAGGCTCCTTATTAGGGTGCAGAGCATATTTACGAGATTTGCAGAATGATCTCCTCCTGTTTCTATGTAACGGGACAAAGGGGCTGAATGGCCTACTCCTCTTCCTTTGTTCCTAACAAAGAGAGTTGTGTGTTTGATCATCTGAGTGAAAGAAGACACCGTGTTAGTGGATAAAACCCCAATCGTTTTTCTGATATTCTCTCCTGATAGTGAAAACCTCTCAGTGTGGTGCCACCCTTCTTAATCTTTCATAGAAAGATAGAAAGCTTATCAGCACAGAAAGAGGCCAGTCTCTTCGCCTCTGCACCTGTGCTCTCAATTTTATTCTCACCCGTCTATTCTTATTGTCAAAAATATGATAGCCCTGCATCAATTCAAGTGGAAATACCGCGCTATTGTATGTCCAACAGGTGTTTCCTGCTGCCTTTGGGGTTTTTGTTGAACTGCTCCATCTCTCTGAGTCACTGTGAAGACTCCAGGCACAGAAATACACGGCCGAGTGATTCTCCCGCAGGCTGGAGGACTCCAGGTTGAACTGGGTGCCAGTTGGTCTCTCGGCAGTGAAACCGTCCACCTCCTTCTCTGGATTTTTGTGATTAGTACCCGTGGAGTAAAACATAACCTGAGGCTCCTTCCTCGGGTATTGTCTGTACCAGAACATGTTAAGGGTACTGCTCCCCTCCAAAGTGCACTTCAGTTCCACTTCCTCCCCCACAACTCTGGAGACAGCGGCAGGAGTCTGGAGGATAGTCTGCGAGTTCACACCTGGGAGAGAGTGGGGAAGAGGAAGAGGTCAGTAAACAGGGGATTTCTAGGAAATGAAAGGAAGAGGGAATGAGTATAGGAAGGTTATTAGAGAAAACGTTGGTATTTCAGACTCACTCACAGTGCAAAAGGATTATCAGAGCCAATGACTGATACATCTTCCCCTTGAAGCTGTTTAGAAATAAGCAAAGCAGCGAGAACCGGAGTGTAAGCCTTGTGAGGGTCCAAACCTGCTCTTTACAAATCATTGAGGAAAATATGAAGAGCATGAGGAAGTGATGCAGTGTTGGACACGCCCCCTTCCAACACCCAACCAATCAGAATGGACGTGGTTCCTTGTTATGGTTGAGTGACTGGATTAAGTGTTGTTAATATCCCCAACAAGGATGTATGTTGTTCAGTTTCTAATTTACTGATGAGAAATCTCCAATTGTACATATCCAGATCCCCAACGAACCTCATCGGCATTCCCACATTAGCCACGTGTAGATTTCCAATTTATAGACATCTGGATTCCAGTTTATCCACACCTTCATCTCCGAATAGCCAGATGTCGATGCCGTGTGTCTCCTGGCAAACGTTGTAAGCAACAGTGGCCTGAGGCAAATAGGTGCAATGCCACCTGTGTGGCACTGGGCTCCTTACCTATTCTACAGCAGGGCTATGCACATTACTGGGTCCTTGACAAGTTTAAATTGCACTGGGTGTGCCTGTGCCTGAACCCATGTAACCTGGGCATCAGCCTAGGCCTCTGGCTTATTAGCGCAGTGACATTGCAACTATGCCATCGTTATCCTTAGACCAGGGCGGTTGAAGAGACATTTACCAGAATGGTGCCATGGTTGAGAGACGGTTGTTATGTGGAGAGACTGGAGAAGCTGGGACAGTTTTCCTGGATCAGAGCAAGCTAATGGGACGTTTTAACCCTGGAGGTACAGCCGTTCGATAGAGCAGTTAGGGAGAAATGATATCCCCTGGCAGGAGCTTCGGAAGGTAGAGACTTCACATATAGCATCAGCAAGCAATTGGGAAAGTTAATGTTATGTTAGCCTTTATCGCAAGGGGATTTGAGTACAGGAGTAATGAAGTCTTGCTTCAATCGTGGAGAACCTTGGTTAGACCACACCTCGAGTACTGTGTGCAGTTTTAGTCCCTTGACCTTCGGAAGGATATTATTCCCATGGAACGAGTGCTAAGAAGTTTCACCCGACTTGTTCCAGGGATGGCGGGACTGTCCTATGAAGAGAGATTGGGGAAACTGGGCCTGAATGCTCTGGAGTTTCAAAGAATGAAAGGTGATCTCATTGAAACCTACAAAGTCCTTAAAGGGATAGACAGGGTAGATGCAGGCAAGAAGTTTCCTCTGGTTGAAAGAGAAGGTAAGTCAGACACTAGAGTGTGTAAAATGGGTAAAGTGAAAGTGTTCGATCGGCTGTCTGAACATAAAGTAGATAAAGCACCAGCACCAGATGAGATGTATTCAAGGATACTGAGGGAAGTGAGGGTGGAAATCGCGTTGGCCATAATTTTTCAGTCTTCCTTAGACTCAGGGCTGGTGCCAGATAACTGGAGAATTTCAAACGTTACACCCTTGTTCAAAAAGGGGGTAAAGATAAGCCCAGCAACTACAGGCCAGTCAGTTTAACTTTGGTGGTGGGGAAACTTCTATAAAAAATAATTCGGGACAAAATCAATAGTCACATGGACGAGTTAATTAATGAAAGACAGCATGGATTCCATAAGGGAAAATCATGTTTAACTAACCTGCTAGAATTTTTTTGAGAAGGCAACAGAGAGGGTTGATGAGGGCAATGCTGTGGATGTGGTATACATGGACTTTCAAAAGGCGTTTGATACAATGCCACACAGCAAACATGTGAGAAAACTTGTAACTCGTGGAATAAAAGGGACGGTAGCAACATGGCGACGAAATTGGTTTAGTGACAGAAAACAAAGAGCAATGGTTAATGGATGGTTTTTCGGGCTGGAGGAAGGTTTGCAGTGGAGTTCCCCAGGGATCAGTATTAGGACCTTTGCTTTTCCTGATATATATTAATGACCTAGACCTCGGTGTACAGGGCACAATTTCAAAGTTTGCCGATGATACGAAACTTGGAAGCATTGTGAATGATGAGGAGGATAATGTCGAATTTGAAAAGGACATAGACATGTTGGTGGAATGGGCAGACAGGTGGCAGATGAGGTTCAATGCAGAGAAATGTGAAGTGATTCATTTTGGTCGGATGAACAATAGAGAATAAAGGGCACAACTCGAAAGGGGGTGCAGGAGCACAGGGGCCTAGGTGTATATTTGTTTCAGTCATTAAGAGTGGAAGGACGGGTTGGGACAGTTTTACTTGGAGAAGAGAAGGCTGAGAGGTGATTTGATGGAGGTTTTCAAAATCATGAGGGATCTGGACAGAGTAGATGGAGAGAAACTTTTCCCACTCGTGAAAGGATCGAGAGGGCACAGATTTAAAGTATTTGGTAAGGGAAGCAAAAGTGACATGAGGGAGAACTTTTTCACACAGCGAGTGGTGAAGGTCCAGAATGCACTGCCTGAGAACGTGGTGGAGGCAGGTTCAATTGAAGCATTCAAGAGCGAATTAGACAGTTATATTGAAAGGAAGGATGTGCAGGGTTATGGGGAGAAGGCAGGGGAGTGGGACTGAGGGAATTTCTCTTCCAGAGAGACAGTGCGGGCACGATGGGCCGAATGACCTCCTTCTGCACTGTAACAATTCTGTGATTCTGTGGTTGAGAAGTCTAGAACCAGGGGGCTCAATTTCACGACCACAGCGAGTAAGTTAAGGCCAATAGTGGAGATGCATTTAAGGGGGAGATTAGATCAGGACATGAGGGAGTAAGGAATAGAAGGAGGTGCTGATGGGCTGAGATGCAGAGAGATGGGAACAGGATTTTAAACCGTGGTGCGGAGTCAACTCCCCCTTGGCCCCTTTATTCCCTTCACCCACTTGATTCTGGCTGTCACGTGTTTGGGATATTGGGGTTACAGGAGAGCCACCCTCCACCTAATCCACCAGTTACGGTTAATGGCTTAGTACAAAGAGGAGGAAACTCAGTCCTTTCTTTAACTATCAAGTTACTTTATTCACGTTGTTGTACAATGGAAGAATAAGGCTTATACACTTGGTTAGACAAAAGCATGCAACTCAACTGGGTTATACAGTTAATAACAAAGCTAGCTAGAATTGATAAGCACACCCACCAGGTTCCTCTGACCTTTCCCTGACCTCGTCACAGAAAACAAACGATAATTCCCGGAAAGGGAAGAGCTGATGCTGGCCAGACGTTCTGATCTCTCTCTCTTTTACGTCATCACCGCGTTGCTCACGCAGGGTCTTCCACTTCCACAATGGTTGGTCTCTGGAGTTTCTCGCTGGTTCTATGCCTGAGATTCTCCATACTTATTCTCTTTCTTATCTCTTCAAAACTGTGCTGTCTCTTTCCTGTTGGTTTAGGCCTGCTCACCTCGTTCGTATCTTCTCCTTATTGGCCCAGGCCCAAAGACCCCGGTATCACACCGTTTCCAAATAAGGCTCTATTCCTGTGATTTCTCCCTTGTCTGTCACATAAATTAATTAGTTCAAACTGGTTTTTACCAGCACAGGCCAGTGTCTGAGCTCAGGTTACTTTAGTTCATGTGCTATCCAGCAGTTTGTAACAGATTCTGTACTTCTTGCAGCCCATGGCCAAGGGATGATGTTGTTTATTTTGGGTAACTGTTTCGAACAGCCAGACCAGGCTCGATTGATCGAATGACCTTGGTCAGTGCTGTATGATTCTATAACTATCTAAGATGCATCAAGGGGCTTATTTGTTTTAGGCTGAGAAAGATTTATTTTCCCTGTCTCCTAAACGAGAATTGAAGGGTTAAATTCTTGCCTGGGCCTAACTCCCAGATGCTTTGAAAGTTCTTCAAAAGACACCGAGTGTCTGAAAGACAAGTTGGTTAATAATTGTCAACAGTTGCTCAAAACCGCCAAATTAGGAATCTGTTCCAGTGAGAGACCTATCTGGGGAGTTGTCTCGTATTTGCATTGTATGAATCATCAGGGGCATGTAGAATAGGGAGCTCTGTGCAACTCCTTGTCAGAATCCTCCGTCCATTCTTTCAACTGTATCATGAACCCATTTACCCTGCCTTGTAATCTGTTCTTAAAATGTAGAGGCTACCTCACGAAAAGAGCCTTATCACGTGGATGGAGCATTTTAATCATTAATATTGTATTGATATAATCTGAATCGAAGGAGAACAAGAAGATACAACAATATCAACAAAATAGCAAACCATGATATATCACTGATGGAACTGCGAGATGTAAACAATGACGTTAGATATATGATAAACAACAGAGGGATGGATATACACTTAGACAGACAAGAGCCAGATAAATCGATCGATGACAAATATATATAGATGACAGAGTAAATAGATAAATAGATAAATAGAGATAAATAGAGATATGTATCGATAGCTGGAGGGATCGATAGAGCAATGGATGGATAGACAAATGGAACAATAGAAAGATAGATGGAGCAATAGGTGGATAGATAGATAGATAGATAGATAGATAGATAGATAGATAGATAGATAGATAGATAGATAGATAGATAGATAGATAGAGAGATAGAGAGATAGAGAGATAGAGAGATAGATAGATAGAGAGATAGATAGATTGAGAGATAGATAGATTGAGAGATAGATAGATTGAGAGATAGATAGATAGATAGATCGATCGATATAGACCCCAATCATTGACCCACCTCACTGACCCCACTCACTGACCCCACTCACTGACCCCACTCACTGACACCACTTACTGACTCCACTCACTGACCCCACTCAGTGACCCCACACACTGACCCCACTCACTGACACCACTCACTGACTCCACTCACTGTCCTCTCTCACTGACTCCACTTACTGTCCCCACTCACGGACCCCACTCAGTGACCCCACTCAGTGACCCCACTCAGTGACCCCACTCACTGACTCATCTCACTGACCCCACCCACTGACACCACTCACTGACTCCTCTCTTTGACCCCAGTCACTGACACCACTGACTGACCCCACTCACTGTCTCCACTCACTGTCCCCACTCACTGACCCCACTGACTGACCCCGCTCACTGACTCCACTCACCGACACCACTCACTGACTCCTCTCACTGACCCCACTCACTGAGTCCACTCACTGTCCACACTCACTGACCCCACTTACTGACCTCACTCACTGACTCCACTGAGTGACTCCACTCACTGACTCCAGTCACTGACCACACGCACTGACCCCACTCACTAACCCCTGTCACTGACCCCACTCACTGACTACGCTCACTAACCCCGCTCACTAACCCCGCTCACTGACTCCACTCACTGTCCCCGCCCACTGACTCCACTCACTGACCTCACTCACTGACTCCACTGAGTGACACCACTCAGTGACTCCACTCACTGACTCCACTCACTGACCCCACGCACTGACCCCGCTCACTAACCCCGCTCACTGACCCCACTTACTGATCCCACTCACTGACTCCCCATTGACCCCGCTCACTAACCCCACTCACTAACCCCGCTCACTGACTCCATTGACTGTCCCCGCTCACTGTCCCCGCTCACTGACCCCACTCACTGACCCCACTCTTAGACTCCACTCACTGCCTCTGCTCACTGACTCCACTCACGGACTCCACTAACATCCTCCACTCACTGTCCCTGCTCATTAACCCCACTCACTGACCTCACTCACTGACTTCAGTGAGTGACACAACTCAGTGACTCCACTCACTGACTCCACTTACTGATCCCACTCACTGACTCCCCACTGACCCTGCTCACTAACCCCACTCACTGACCCCACTTACTGATCCCACTCACTGACTCCCCACTAACCCCGCTCACTAACCCCGCTCACTAACCCCACTCACTGACTCCACTCACAGACTCCACTCACTGCCTCCGCTCACTGACCCCGGTCACTGACCGCACTCACTGACCCCACTCACTGACCCCACTCACTGACCTCACTCACTGACTCAACTGAGTGACACCACTCACTGACCCCACTCATAGATTCCACTCACTGACTCCACTCACTGACCCCACTCAATCTCCCAGATCAATCCCTATAATAATCCTTAATTCTCCAGATCAATCCCGATAATAATCCCTCATTCTCCAGATCAATCCCTATAATAATCCTTCATTCTCCAGATCAATCCCGATAATAATCCCTCATTCTCCAGAGCAATCCCTATAATAATCCTTAATTCTCCAGATCAATCCCAATAATAATCCCTCATTCTCCAGATCAATCCATATAATAATCCTTCATTCTCCAGATCAATCCCAATAATAATCCCTCATTCTCCAGATCAATCCCTATAATAATCCTTCATTCTCCAGATCAATCCCTATAATAATCCCTCATTCTCCAGATCAATCCCTATAATAATCCTTCATTCTCCAGATCAATCCCTACAATAATCCTTCATTCTCCAGATCAATCCCTGTAATATCCCCTTATTGTCTCTATCTCTGTCTCCCTCTCTGTCTCAGTCTCTTTAACTCTGTCTGTCGTTTTTGCTTTCTCTCACTAGATCTCTCTCTGTCACACACATACACTATCTTCCCTTCTCTAACAAAGTGGGTGTCCTTGTCCTGTTCATGTATATCAAGCTGGATCTGCAGACCTCCCGCTCTTTCCGTTTTCTCACTAAATCCTTTTCAAAGCCATTGTCCATTCCATGGTCCTGGAACCCCCTCTGCTGTCCCTGTGCAGAAGGTAAACACAGGGTCAGTGCATAAAAAATCCAGATTATTGTCATTGATTCCAGATAGTTACATTCTGAGATCTCGTGACATCCTTATTCATCGTTCATTGCACCCTCGCCAGTACCTGTAAATCTAAAATCTCACTACAATATTAACTCAGCTCTTTTTATTGTAATAAACACTTTCACTCTGCAAAAGGGAACAGCAGGTCGAGGCACCGAACGGTTTTACCCTCCACAGGTGTTTCCTGCTGCCTTTCGGGTTTTTGTTGAATTGCTCCATCTCTCTGAGTCACTGTGATTACTCCAGGCACAGGAATATACGGCCGAATGATTCTCCCGTCGGCTGGAGGACTCCAGGTCGAACGTGGAGTCAGTCGGTCTTTCGGTGGTGAAAGCCTCCACCGTCCCCTTTGAGTTCACCCCTTGTGCAGTTAGGGAGTAAAACATCAGCTGCAGCTCCTTCCCCGGGTATTGTCTGTACCAGTATATGTAAGGGTCACTGCTACCGTCCACGGTGCATTTCAGCTTCACCTGCTCACCAGGAAATTTGGAGACAGCGGCGGGTAGTCTGTGAGTTCACATCTGGGAAAGAGACAGGGAGAGGACGAGATCAATAAACAGGGAACTTCAGTCCAGTGGGGAGAGAGAAAGAAATAGATAAATAAATAAAAACATAACCAAAAGAAATGTGAAGTAGAAATATTGTTTCAATGAAATCTCAATGAATCAGCAAAGGGGAGAGAGCAGGAATGATGAGTGCTGTCAATAACCAACCCACTCTTTACAAATCATTGGGAGGAACAGGATCTGTATCTGTGTGTGTGTATGCGCGTGTGTGCATCTTCCTCTCTCTTTCTTACTATTTGTTGCTCACTCTCTCTCTGCATGTATCGAGCTTTGTCTCCCATTCTTTCTCTCTCTTTTTCTCTCTGTATCTGTGTGTGCGCACGCGTGTGTGTGCATCTTCCTCTCTCTGTCTCCCTCTGACCCCTTCATTTATGCTGAGTGTTTCCTCTCTATGTCTCCCTGATTCACCCTCTCTGTCTCGATGTTTAATCGCCAGATGTATTGAGTTCCTGTACATTTGGGAGTTGTTCGCCTCTTTGCAGTGAAGGTTAGAGGGAGGTTAACCAGACTGGTGCCAGGGATGAGGGACTTCAGTTACTGTGGAGAGACTGGAGAAGCTGGGGGTTTCTCTCCTTAGAGCAGAGAAGGTTAATGGTAGATGTGATCCAGATATTGAAGATCATAGAGGATTTTGATAGATAATTGATGATGAACGACATCTTCTACTGGTTAATATATAGAAAATCTATGAAAAGACAGTCATTTGTTACATTACTGCAGTATATTTAATTAGTTCACACGAACTGTAATCGCCTAAAGATAGAGTTAGATGGATACAGAGACAGAGAGATATTTAAACAGGTAGAGAGATAGATAGATAGAGAGACAAAGAGATCGACAACCAGGTAGAGAGATAGATAGAGAGAGAGACAGTCAGGTCGACAGATTGATATAGAGAGAGGTAGAGAAATAGAGAGATGGAGGGAAAGTCAGATAGGTAGAGAAATATCGAGCTAGATAGAGAGACAGTCAGGTAGACAGATAGATATAGAGAGAGGGAGAGAAATCGAGAGATAGATAGAGAGACAGTCACTGCCCCTGTAAAAGACAGGAATGTATAACGGCATTCTCTCATTTTACACCAGCTTGGTAGATAGAGTGAGAGAGAGGGATGGAAATAAAGGGAGAGAGAGGGATGGAGAGAGGGATGGAGAGGGAGAGAGTGGAATGCAGAGAGGGAGCGATGGGAATGTATTGATCAGTCGTGATCTCATTGAAGGGCGGAGTGTTTCCGAGGTGATGAATGTTCTCGTTGTGTTCCCAGGTCACTGTCAAAGTGTGTTCCAGACTCTGATATTTATCATGGTCCTACAGCGCACTCTGCTGTCCCTTTGGAGAAAGAAAACACAGTGACATAACACCACACCGTTTGTTTCTATCTGTCCATCCATCCATCCATCCATCCATCTATCTATCTATCTATCTATCTATCTATCTATCTATCTATCTATCTATCTATCTATCTATCTATCTAGGTATCTATCTATCTATCTAGCTATCTATCTGCCAGTCTGTCTGGCTTTATCTGATCTTCATTTCACATATTAAAATATTTATTAACCTCTCAAAGACCGCTGAACGTTGACCCTTCAGTCTTCACCTTTGTGGAGCAAAGATCCCCCGATGCTCAAATTATCTTGATAACTTTAACCTCTGTGTTTTGATATCATTCCTGTAAAGTCTATTTCACAATTCCCCTGTGTTTCTATATCTTCGTCTTCTTTGGCCTCCTTATCTCGAGAGACAATGAGTAAGCGCCTGGAGGTGGTCAGTGGTGTGTGGAGCAGCGCCTGGAGTGGCTATAAAGGCAAATTCTAGAGTGACTTTCTATTAAATTTCGCCCTGTCTTCTTGTGAAAAACATGTTCCCAATAATAAAAAAAACAACACCCAACAAGACGCAGCACCACCTGGTTTTATCTGAAACAGGTGTTTCCTGCTGCCTTTGGGGTTTTTGTTGAACTGCTCCATCTCTCTGAGTCACTGTGAAGACTCCAGGCACAGAAATACACGGCCGAGTGATTTTCCTACAGGCTGGAGGACTCCAGGTTGAACTGGGAGTCAGTCGGTCTCTCGGCAGTAAAACCGTCCACCGTCCCCTCTGGATCCACATAGTTAGCAGTATTGGAGTAAAACATCAGCAGCGGCTCCTTCCCCGGCTCTTGTCTGTACCAGTACATGTAGAGGGTACTGCTGCTCCCCTCCACAGTGCACCTCAGTTCCATTCCTTTCCCGGGAAATCTGGAGACAGCGGCGGGAGTCTGGTGGATATTCTTTGAGTTCACATCTGGGAGAGAGATGGAGAGAGGAGGAGATCAGTAAACAGGGAACTTCTGGGAATGAAAGAAAAACAGGGAGAGGAGAGAAAGGTTCTGAAGGATAATCCTTGTATTTGGCACTCACGTTGAACCAGGATTATCAGAGCCAGGAACAGATACATCGCCCACTTGACACTGCCCTCTCAAACAGCAAAGGCAGTGGAACAGAGGGGATCAGTTCTGTGACTAACCAATCCGCTCTTTACAAATCATTGAGGAAAACATGAAGGGCATGAGGAAGTGATGCAGTGTTGGACACGCCCCTTTCCACCACCCAACCAATCAGAATGGACGTGGTTGCTTTTGATGGTTGAGTGACTGGATTAAGTGTTGTTAATATCCCCAACAAGGGTGTCTGTTGTTCAGTTTCTAATTTACTGATTAGAACTCTCCAGTTGTTCATATCCAGATTTCCAAATGAACCTCACCGGCATTCCCAAATTAGCCACATGTAGATTTCCAATTACAGACATCTGGATTCCAAATGATCTGCTCCTGTCGGGGATGTATTAGTGTGTTGGTAATTTAACGAGACTCCTAATCCACAGTCTCTGCTAGTGTTTTAGCGATGTGGGGTGAATCCCACCAATACAGATCATGAAATTTCAATGCCATTAATAAATCTGGATTTTTTTTTGGAAAGAAAGCTCGTCTAATCGTGTCCATTGTTTCAAAAATCCATCCAGTTCTCTGACGACTATGAGGGAAGGAAATCTGCCGCCTTCACCTGGTCTGGCCTACATGTGACTCCAGATCCACACAATGTGTTTGACTATTAAATGCCCTCTGCAATGGCCCAGCAAGCCTCTCAGTTCAAGGGCAATTAGAGATGGGCAATAAATGCTGGCCTAACCAGCGAGGCCCACATCACATGAACGAATTAAGAAAACAACAGCTAGATGTTGATTCTCAAATAGTCAGGTGGGACTCCTGGCAAACGTTTTCTGCAACACTGGCCCGAGGGATGTAGGTGGAACAATATTTGGGTCATACTGGGCTGCTGATCTATTCTACAGCTTGGTCTGTGCTCATTTTGGATATACCGTTTTGGATACTGTTGGGGGGGGGACGACTTACCAGGGGTAAGCAATGGGGTACAGGTCTCTGGTGCAGAGTCTGTCCCTGTTGCTCAGAAGGGAAGGGGGAAGAGGAGCAGAGCATTAGACATTAGGGACTCCATAGTTAGGGGAACAGAGAGGAGGTTCTGTGGGAACGAGAGAGACTCACGGTTGATGTGTTGCCTCCCAGGTGCCAGGGTTTGTGATGTCTCGGATAGTGTTTTTGGGATCCTTAAGGGGTAGGGGGAGCAGCCCCAAGTCGTGGTCCACATAGGCACCAACGACATAGGTAGGAAGAGAGATGTGGATTTAAGGCAGAAATTCAGGGAGCTAGGGTGGAAGCTTAGAGCGAGAACAAACAGAGTTGTTATCTCTGGGTTCTTGCCCGTGCCACGTGCTAGCGAAGCGAGGAATAGGGAGAGAGAGGAGTTGAACACGTGGCTGCAGGGATGGTGTAGGAGGGAGGGTTTTGGTTTCCTGGATAATTGGGGCTCTTTCTGGGGTAGGTGGGACCTCTACAAACAGGATGGTCTTCACCTGAACCAGAGGGGTACCAATATCCTGGGGGGGGAGATTTGCTAGTGATCTTCGGGGGGGTTTAAACTTATTCAGCAGGGGGATGGGAACCTAAATTGTAGTTCCAGTGTACAGGCTGTTGAAAGTAGTGAGGTAGGGGATAAGGTTACAGGGACGCAAGAGGGCACTGGCAAGCAAGAACTTGGTTTAAAGTGTGTCTACTTCAACGCCAGCAGCATCCGGAATAAGGTGGGTGAGCTTGCAGCATGGGTTGGTACCTGGGATCTCGATGTTGTGGCCATTTCGGAGACATGGGTAGAGCAGGGACAGGAATGGATGCTGCAGGTTCCGGGATTTAGATCTTTCAGTAAGAACAGAGAAGATGGTAAAAGAGGGGGGTGGGGGTGGGGTGTGGCATTGTTAATCAAGGAGAGTATTACGGCGGCAGAAAGGACGTTTGAGGACTCGTCCACTGAGGTAGTATGGGCCGAGGTTAGAAACAGGAGAGGAGAGGTCACCGTGTTGGGAGTTTTCTATGGACCTGTGGGGCGCCACAGTGGCACAGTGGTTAGCACTGCAGCCTCACAGCTCCAGGGACCCGGGTTTGATTCTGGGTACTGCCGATGTGCAGTTTGCAAGTTCTCCCTGTGTCTGCGTGGGTTTTCTCCGGGTGCTGCGGTTTCCTCCCACAAGCCAAAAGACTTGCAGGTTGGTAGGTAAATTGGCCATTATAAATTGTCACTAGTATAGGTAGGTGGTAGGGAAATATAGGGACAGGTGGGGATGTTTGGTAGGAATATGGGATTAGTGTAGGATTGGTATAAATGGGTGGTTGATGGTCGGCACAGATTAGGTGGGCCGAAGGGCCTGTTTCAGTGCTGTATGTCTAATCTAATCTAATCTAGACCTCCGAATAGTTCCAGAGATGTAGAGGAGAGGATAGCAAAGATGATTCTCGACAGCAGCGAGAGTAACAGGATAGTTGTTATGGGGGACTTAAACTTTCCAAATATTGACTGGAAATACCATAGTTTGAGTACTTTAGATGGGTCAGTTTTTGTCCAGTGTGTGCAGGAGGGTTTTCTGACACAGTATGTAGACAGGCCAACCAGGGGCGATGCCACATTGGATTTGGTACTGGGTAATGAACCCGGCCAGGTGTTAGATTTAGATGTAGGTGAGCACTTTGGTGATAGTGATCACAATTCGGTTAGGTTTACCTTAGCAATGGGCAGGGACAGGCATATACAGCAGGGCAAGAATTATAGCTGGGGGAAAGGAAATTATGATGCGATTAGGCAAGATTTAGGATGCGTAGGATGGGGAAGGAAACTGCAGGGGATGGGCACAATCGAAATGTGGAGCTTATTCAAGGAGCAGCTACTGCGTGTCCTTGATAAGTATGTACCTGTCAGGCAGGGAGGAAGTTGTCGAGCGAGGGAGCCGTGGTTTACTAAAGAAGTTGAAGCGCTTGTCAAGAGGAAGAAGAAGGCTTATGTTAGGATGAGACGTGAAGGCTCAGTTTGGGCGCTTGAGAGTTACAAGCTAGCCAGGAAGGATCGAAAGGGAGAGCTTGGAAGAGCGAGGAGAGGACACGAGAAGTCATTGGTGGATAGGATCAAGGAAAACCCTAAGGCTTTCTATAGGTATATCAGGAATAAAAGAATGACTAGAGTTAGATTAGGGCCAATCAAGAATAGTAGTGGGAAGTTGTGTGTGGAATCAGAGGAGATAGGGGTTGCGTTAAATGAATATTTAGCATCAGTATTTACAGTAGAGAAAGAAAATGTTGTCGAGGAGAATACTGAGATACAGACTACTAGGCTAGATGGGATTGAGGTTCACAAGGAGGAGGTGTTAGCAATTTTGGAAAGTGTGAAAATAGATAAGTCCCCTGGGCCAGATGAGATTTATCCTAGAATTCTCTGGGAAGCCAGGGAGGAGATTGCAGAGCCTTTGTCCTTGATCTTTATGTCGTCATTGTTGACAGGAAAAGTGCCGGAAGACTGGAGGATAGCAAATGTTGTCCCCTTGTTCAGGAAGGGGAGTAGAGACAGCCCTGGTAATTATAGACCTGTGAGCCTTACTTCGGTTGTGGGTAAAATGTTGGAAAAGGTTATAAGAGATAGGATTTATAATCATCTTGAAAAGAATAAGTTCATCAGCGATAGTCAGCACGGTTTTGTGAAGGGTAGGTCGTGCCTCACAAACCTTATTGAGTTTTTTGAGATGGTGACCAAACAGGTGGATGAGGGTAAAGCCGTGGATGTGGTGTATATGGATTTCAGTAAGGCGTTTGGTAAGGTTCCCCACGGTAGGCTATTGCAGAAAATACGGAAGTATGGGATTGAAGGTGATTTAGTGATTTGGATCAGAAATTGGCTCGCTGAAAGAAGACAGAGGGTGGTGGTTGATGGTAAATGTTCATCCTGGAGTTTAGTTACTAGTGGTGTACCGCAAGGATCTGTTTGGGGGCCACTGCTGTTTGTCATTTTTATAAATGACCTGGATGAGGGTGTAGAAGGGTGGGTTAGTAAATTTGTGGATGACACAAATGTCGGTGGAGTTGTGGATATTGCCGAAGGATGTTGTTGGTTACAGATGGACATAGATAGGCTGCAGAGCTGGGCTGAGAGATGGAAAATGGAGTTAAATGCGGAAAAGTGTGAGGTGATTCACTTTGGAAGGAGTAACAGGAATGCAGAGTACTGGGCTAATGGGAAGATTCTTGGTAGTGTCGATGAGCAGAGAGATCTTGGTGTCCAGGTACATAAATCCCTGAAAGTTGCCACCCAGGTTAATAGGGCTGTTAAGAAGGCATACGGTGTGTTAGTTTTTATTAGTAGGGGGATCGAGTTTCGGAGCCACGAGGTCATGCTGCAGCTGTACAAAACTCTGGTGCGGCCGCACCTGGAGTATTGCGTGCAGTTCTGGTCACCGTATTATAGGAAGGATGTGGAAGCTTTGGAAAGGGTACAGAGGAGATTTACTAGGTTGTTGCCTGGTGTGGAGGGAAGGTCTTATGAGGAAAGGCTGAGGGACTTGAGGTTGTTTTCGTTGGAGAGAAGGAGGAGGAAAGGTGACTTAATAGAGACATATAAGATAATCAGAGGATTAGATAGGTTGGATAGTGAGAGTCTTTTTCCTCAGATGGTGATGGCAAACACGAGGGAACATAGCTTTAAGTTGAGGGGTGATAGATATAGGACAGATGTCAGAGGTAGTTTCTTTACTCAGAGAGTAGTAGGGGCGTGGAACGCCCTGCCTGCAACAGTAGTAGACTCGCCAACTTTAAGGGCATTTAAGTGGTCATTGGATAGACATATGGATGAAAATGGTATAGTTTAGGTCAGATGGTTTCACAGGTCGCCGCAACATCGAGGGCCGAAGCGCCTGGACTGCGCTGTAATGTTCTAAGGTCTGTGTTCTATTACTGGGTCCATAACCATCAGGGAGGCTCAAATCCACTGCTGCCAACTGCTGGTGGAAAATGAGCACTGAGATTCAATCTACTGCTGCCCCCTGCCGGTGGAAGATGAGCACAGCGATTCAATCTACTGTTGCCCCCTGTCGGGGGAAAATGAGGACAGACATTCAATCTACTGCTGCCCCTGCTGGTGGAAGATGAACACTGACATTCAATCTACTGCTGCCCCCTGCCGGTGGATGATGAGCACTGAACTCCCGTTCATCCGCTGCAGGTTCTTGCAGCTGCGAATCCGCTTTCTCAAACACTGTGCGATACTGCAAGCACAGAAATAGACAGCGGTGTGAGATG
The DNA here is from genome assembly GCF_036365525.1 of Heterodontus francisci. Classification (NCBI taxonomy): domain Eukaryota; kingdom Metazoa; phylum Chordata; class Chondrichthyes; order Heterodontiformes; family Heterodontidae; genus Heterodontus; species Heterodontus francisci. The sequence continues at coordinate 293,075 of NW_027140453.1, read as the reverse complement.
GAGCAGCGTTTCTCAGTGCCAAAGTAAACAGTGCATTGCTGGATCTGACTGCATTAAATGACTCAGACGTGTAATTTGTAACAGACCCTTCTGTCGCAGAATAGAACAGAGATTCCAGTGCCCTGTCTGGTTGTTGTCTGTACCAGTACATTAATGTACAGCCAGTATTGGTCAGCGTGCATCTGAGTGTTGTTGAATCTCCTGCTGCAATCGATAGGATAGAGGGCGACTGTTCCACATAGGAGGCGAGTATTCCTGTGGGATGGAACATCGATTAAATTATTATTTCAGTCAATAATGGATTGGAGCAGGAGCTGCATTGCAAGAAAGAAAGGGCTGACATTAATATAGCGCCGTTCAGGACCTCAAGACATCAGAAAGGCTTTGCAACCAATGTAGTTACTCCCTCAGTACTGCCTCTGCGACAGTGCAGCACTCCCTCAGTACTGCCTCTGCGATAGTGCAGCACTCCCTCAGTACTGCCTCTGCGACAGTGCAGCACTCCCTCAATACTGCCTCTGCGATAGTGCAGCACTCCCTCAGTACTGCCTCTGCGATAGTGCAGCACTCCCTCAGTCCTGCCTCTGCGACAGTGCAGCACTCCCTCAGCCCTGACACCTGGGGTGTTACTTTTGACTTTGAGCTCAAGTGTTGTGGAGTGAGACTCAGACACAGGAGTGTTCCAGACAGAATCACCGCTGACATTACAATACATTATTCTACACAGTTTCTGACTTTCACTTACGTGGAAAGAATGCAGCCATCAAGATTAAACAGAGAACTTCATGCAACATGATTTCTTCATTCGATACTAACTCGATGTGTGAACGTGTGGAGTTTTCAACAACACACTTGCAGGCGTTTTCTATATCGTATCCAATTAAATACCCAGCATCCAGTTGTCATTGTTATTGGCAGTCACTTACTGCGACACTCTGCTCCACCCCATTACTTTGCATAACAATGTTGTGGAATGATACAACACAGGAGGATAGGGGGAGATTGAATAGAGGTGTTCACATTTCAGAAAGGGCTTTGATAGAGTAGAATTCAGGGAAACAAGCCTCTATACCCAGAGAGTGTGCCCATCCCTTATTGACCCTGAGAAGGTGATGGTGAACCATCTTTGGGAGTACCTGCTGGGCCATATCAGAGGGCAGTTAATAGTCAACCTCATTGCTGTGGGTCTGCAGTCACTTATAGGCCAGACCGGGTTAGAACGGCAGATTTCCTTCCTTGAAGGACATCAATGAATCCGTTGGGTTTTTACGACACTCCATGTACAGGATTACTCATACTTTCCATGACAGATTTCTATTTATTTATTTAATTGAATTTAAATTCCATTTCTGCCCCTGGTGAAAATTGAACTCATGTCCGGGGATCATTAGTACAGGCCTCTGGATTACTAGTCCAGTAAAATAACCACTCTGCTACCGTACCTCTTTGCTGAATGGGAGTTAAAGGGTTAAATTGTTCACTGGTCTGAACTGCTGGTTTCTTTGAAGAACACATCAAATGCGACTCGAGTCTGAGATGAAAGTTGGTAAACAGGTTTCAGCAGCTTCTGATCTCGCCGTCAGGAGGCAGATGTCCCAGTCCCGGAGATGAAGGTATCTGGAGAGGGGTCTCACTTTTGAACAGTGTGAAACAGCGCTCAGATGGTTAAGAGTTCCGAGCTGAGTTAGTTCCTATACATTGTGGGGTTGTTTGCCTACGTGTAGTGAGGGCTAGAGAGAGGGAGAGGTTTGGAGGGAGAGGGATGGAGAGAGGGAGAGAGAGGAAGAGAGAGGGATGGAGAGAGAGGGATGGAGAGAGGGAGAGAGAGGGATGGAGAGAGGGAGCGACAGGACGTTACTGATCAGTCATGATCTCATTGAAGGGCGGAGTGTTTTCGAGGTGATGAATGAACTCCTTGTGTTCCCAGGTCGCTGTTAAAGTGTGTTCCAGACTCTGATGTTTATCATGGTCCTGCAGCGCACTCTGCTGTCCCTTTGGAGAAAGAAAACACCGTGACATCCAACGACAACGGATGTATCTCTCTCTCTCTCTATCTATCTATCTATCTCTCTATCTATCTATCTGTGTTTATCTGATCTTCATTTCACATATTAAAATCTGTAATAATCTCTCTAAGACCGTTGAATGCTTACCCTTCAGTTTCTCCTTTCTGGAGCAAAGATCCCCCGATGTTCAAACTATCTTGATAACTTTAACCTCTGTGTTCTGATATCATTTCTGCAAAGTCTATTCCACAATTCCCCTGTGCTTCTATATCTAACCTGTCACTTTCTATTTAAATCCGCACTGTCTTCTTGTGAGAAACATGTTCCCAATGATAAAAAAAAAACCAACAGGAAGCAGCACCGACTGGTTTTATCTGACACAGGTGTTTCCTGCTGCCTTTGGGGTTTTTGTTGAACTTCTCCATCTCTCTGAGTCACTGTGAAGACTCCAGGCACAGAAATACATGGCTGAGTGATTCTCCCGCAGGTTGGAGGACTCCAGTTTGAACTCGTACTTATTCAGTTTCTTGGCGGTAAAACCGTCCACCGTCCCCTCTGGATCCACATAGTTAGCAGTATTGGAGTAAAACATCAACAGCGGCTCCTTCCCTGGCTCTTGTCTGTACCAGTACATGTAGATGTTACTGCTGCTCCCCTCCACTGTGCACCTCAGTTCCACTCCTTTCCCGGGAAATCTGGAGACAGCAGCGGGAGTCTGGAGGATAGTCTGTGAGTTCACATCTGGGAGAGAGATGGAGAGAGGAGGAGATCAGTAAACAGGGAACTTCTGGGAATGAAAGGGAGACAGGGAGAAGAGGGGACAGTTATTACCGATAGTTTTTGCATTTCACATTCACTTACAATGAAACAAGATTATCAGACACAGTAACAGATACATCTTTCACTTCAACTTGTTCTCTTAATAGACACAGGAGTGAGATCAGGAGCTTAGACTCTTGTGAGGGTCCAAATCCACTCTTTACAAATCATTGGGAGGAACATGAAGAGCATTAGGAAGTGATACAATGTTGGAGACGCCCATTCACCCAGTTCAACAAATCAGAATTGAATTGGCTGCCAATTTGCTTCTCTCTCTCTCTCTCTCTCTCTCTCTCTCTCTCTATCTATCTATCTCTATCTCAGTTTACCTTCCGCTCTCTTGCACTCTCTCTCTGTCTCTCTCTCTCTCTCTCCTCATGTGTCTAGGTTTATGTCTCCCACTCTCTTCCTTTCTCAGACTCTCTCTCCCTCTCTATCTCAGTCTATCTTGGCTCACTTTCTCTCTCTGACTCTCTCTCTCCTCATGTATCTAAGGTTATGTCTCCCATTCTCTCCTTCTCTCTGACTCTCCCTCTCTCTTAATCTTGTTATCTCTTCAGTTATTTCCCTGTCTCTGTCTCTCTCTAGATCTATCTCCCTATCTGTCACAAGCTCTTTATCTCAGTGTCTCTCTCTCTCCCTCATTATGTGTCTCTTGCTGTCTCACTGTCTTTGCCTCGATCGCTGTATCTCTCTCTGTCTCAGTCTCTTTAACTCTGCCTGTCGTTTTTCCTCTCTCTCACTAGATCTCGCTCTCTCTTTCACACACATACACACTCTTTCTCTCTCTAAAGTAGTGGGTTTCCTTGTCCTGTTGATGTATATCAAGCTGGATCTACATGATCTCCTGCTCTCTTAGTTTTCTCACTAAATCGTTCTGAAAGCCATTGTCCGGTCCATGGTCCTGGATCCCCCTCTGCTGTGCCTGTGGAGAAGGTAAACACAGTGTTAATGTTTCAATACCCAGATTATTGTCATTGATTCCTGATAATTTCATTCTGAAATCTCGTGACATCCTTATTAATCCTTCATTGCACCCTCGGCAGTACCTGTAAATCTAGTGTGTCACTACAATCATAACACAACTCTTTTTATTGTAATAAACACTGTCACTCTGCATAAGGGAACAGTAGGTCGAGGTACCGAGCAATTTTCTCTGAAACAGATGTTTCCTGCTGCCTTTGGTGTTTTTGTTGAACTGCTCCATCTCTCTGAATCACTGTGAAGACTCCAGGCACAGAAATACACGGCCGAGTGATTCTCCCGCAGGCTGGAGGTCTCCAGTTTGAAGTCGTATTTATTTAGTCTTTGGGAGTAGATAGAGAGAAACTATTACCGCTGGTTTGGGAATCTAGGACTAAGAGGCCAAGACTAAAAATTAGAGCCAGACTTTTCAGGAGTGAAATTAGGAAACACTTTTACACACAATGGGTGGAGAGGTTTGAACTCTCTTCTGCTCACGGAAATTGATGCTGAATCAATTGTTAATTTGAAATCGGAGATGGATAGGTTTTTGTGATCCAAAATAAATATTAAGGGATATGGGGCAAAGGTGGGAACATGGAGTTAGATCACAGATCAGCCATGGTCTCATTGAATGGTGGTACAGAATTGAGGGCCTGAATGGCCCCTTCCTGTTCCTGCCTTTGTCTTAGCAGTTTCTGCTGGCATTGAATTCTGTATTTTGGGTAAAGAATTCTCCTCAACTCCCTATCGGATTTCAGTTTTTCTCAGCTTTTATTCTCTGTTTTGTTCCTATCCTCTTCGTCCCCTAGTCTTTGTACAATCAGCTAATGGGAACAGTTTTTCTTTGTCTACTTTATCTAAACCTCTCTTCATTTTGTACACTTCTGTGAAATCTCCCCTCAATTTCCTTTGCTCCAAGGAGAACAACCCCAGCTTCACCAAACTAACCATGTAGCTAAAATCTCTCATCCCTGGAACCATCCCGGTAAATCTCCTCTGCACCCTCTCAAGGACCCTACATCCTTCCGAAAGTGTGGTGACCAGAACCGGGCTCAGTACTCAAGTTGGGGCCTAACCAGAACCTCATATATGTTGAGCATAACCACCCTGCTTTTGTACTTTATACCTCTGTTCATGAATCCCAAGATCCCATAAGCTTCGTGAACCTCTCTCTCAATATGTCCTGCCACCTTCAAAGATCTATGCACATTAACCCCCAGGTCCCTCTGCCCTTGAACACTCTTCAGGCCTGTGTCATTAAGTCTGTATTTCCTCTCTGTCTCCCTGCTGCCAAAATGCATCACCTGATAGCAATGTAGTTCACTGTTAACTGCCTCTGAAATGGGCGAGCAAGTCATTCAGTTAAGGGCAATTCGGCATAGATAATGAATACTGACATTGTCAGTGATGTGCACATCCCTGAATGTGTTTCTTTATATGAAATTCCTCCTTCTCCATTTTTCTTTCACTGTTTTCTAACTTTGCTTCCCCTCTTTACTTCCTTCAGATCATTTGTTTTAGTATATCACAAGTGTTTGCTCAAACCAGTCACTATGAACGAGCAGACTTGGGGAAATCCAGTTGTCTATTTTGGGTGGAATGGTTATGATTTTAATCTGTTTCAGAGTTAGTGGAATTGACTATTTGGTAGATTGGTCAAGTCACTGCTGCTTTGCTCGCTCAGTCTTTTCAGAAGCAAGTGGGACTCAGACTGCGGTGGAGCTCCATCCCCATCTCGTGGCTGTAATGTGTAACTACAGGCACCTGAGATTTGCACAGTGCAATTGATAAAATAGGCATTATGAAGACATGCTTTGTAATTGCTCCGTCTTCCCATTTTTTATCCATTGCTTCGGCTGCTGACGCTGGTGACATCGAATTAGGCCGGGGTGAATCTCTACGGGACATGCGTTAGAATCTTACCAGGTCAGATGGTGGAATTTAAATTCAATTAATGAATAAATACAATCATTTCATCAGAAAATCTGCAATTGAAAGCTTGTCTCTGTTAAGGGGCCCTGACACCCAGCTGGCTCACTCATTTCTTTTAGGGAAGGAAATCCACCGTCCTTACCTGGTCTGGCCTACATGTGACTTGAGACCCACAGAACACAAGAAATTGGAGCGGGTGAAGACAATATATCCCATCGAGCCTGCTCCGTCATTCAATACAATCATGGCTGATCTTGGGCTTCAATTCCACTTTCCTGCCTGCTCCCCATATCCCTTCATTTCCTGAGGGATCAAAAATTCCAGCCTTAAATGTATTCAGTGAAGGAGCATCCACAACACTCTGGGGTAGAGAAATCCAAAGTTTCACAAACCTTTGAGTGAAGTCATTTCTCCTCATCTCAGTCCGGAATGACTGATCCCTTATCCTGAGATTTCTCACTGCCTCTTTTCTTGAAAAGCCGTGGAACATTTGTTAACTTTCATTCCGATGGGACCATTCCTGAATCTAAGGAATTCTGGCAAATCATAACCAGCGCCCACACTCTCTCTGCAGCTATCTCTTTTAGAACTCTGGTATATAATCCATCTGTTCCAGGGGACTTGTCAGATTTTAATCCCTCAGGTTTCTCCAAAAGTTTTTCTCAATTGATATGAATATCCTTAATTTCCTCACTCTTTTTAAGCCCCAGATAACTGCCTATTTCTGGGATGGAACTTGTGTCTTCAACTGTGAAGACAAGCACAAAATATTAGTTCAATTCCCCTGCTATTTCCCCATTCCTCATGATGATTTCACCTGCCTTTACCTCGAAGGAACCAACGTCAGCTTCAGCTACTCTCTTGCTTTTTATGTAAAAGCTCCGACCATCTGTTTTTATATTGCTGGTTAGCTTATTCTCACATTTTATTCCCACATCCGATGAAAGAACATGAACAATGTCTTCAACCAGCCCTATCAGTATGACGTGCTATTTCCTGCTCCCTAATGTTTTTATCCAGCATCCATTTATATATATCTGGTTATACACATCATTTTTCTGTGTGCTAGCGAATTCCACATTCTTACCACTCTGTGTAAATTCATTTCTTGGAGTTATTAGTGAGTATGATGTATTCATTACCTTCCTCACAAATACAGACATCTTCTCTGCCCTGTCATATTCTTTCATAATCTTGAGCACCTCTATCAGGTCACCCCTCAGCCTTCTCTTGACTGGGGAAAAGAATCCCAGACTTTTCAATCTTTCCTCATAGTTATAACCTTTTGTGCTCCGGTATCATTCTTGTAAATCGTTTGTGTACTTCTGCTCGTATCTCTCTGTGTAATATGGAGACCAGCACTCTGCACAGCACTGCAGATTTGGTCCAATCAAGGTCGATGGAAACCAGAACTGTACACAGGGCTCCAAATGCGCACTAGGTAAGGTATTTGGATGTAAGAACTGTCCCCAGCACTTCAGATGTCGTCTACACAGGCATATAGAACTGAGAATTGTGCACAGTGCTCCAGGTGTGGTCTGACAGAGGTACGTGTTGAAGAGCCGTTCTATGAACCATTATTCAGGTGTGGGCACAGACAGTGTGTGTTGCCTGTCTGGAGGTTGTGGGGAGTTAGAACATGGGCGTTCTGCCACTCGAACGGGCACTGAACAGATGCAGATCCGCATCCGATCAGCCAGGGCTGCTCTTCACGGAATGCTGGGTTAAATGCACCCGTTTGAAGGGAGACGTGTGAGGGTTTTTGTCAAGGCGGCCAATGACTCTGAACCGCTGTGTCCCATCACCAGCTGCACAGAAATACACCGCCTCGTCCGTGGCGTTCACACTCTCGATCGTCAGAGTGGATTTCTTATTGTTCAGAGTCCTGGTAATAACAAACCCGCTCTTAAATCCATCTTCATACTGAGGTTCACCTGCTGTATAGGTAAACCCGATTAACAGGAATCCTCCGCCGGGGGACTGACGATACCAGTACATGTAGTTGCGAACTGTTCCTTTCTGCAGACAGTTAATTTCCACGGGTCCTGGTTGTTTAACAGCCAGTGACTGAGGCCATTGATGTATCACATCACCCCGGCAAACACCTAGAAAGAGAAATTAGAGTGAATGAACTAGTATCGATGGAGTTACAATTGAGACGATGGACGTCGGTGTTGCACCAAATTAACGACGGAAATTCGGTCTGTGTCCTAATTTCCTGCAAGCACCTGGATCTTTACAACTGTAAAATAGAATCGTGGAATCCACAAGTTTGCAAGTGGGTGCAAACATTAAAGAGTTAACATCATATTAATAACACTTGTCTTCCCGAACTAGGGGACAGATGAATGAGTTCACTGTCTGATATGAAATAATCGATTACTGATTTCACAAGTCACCGCCGCTCAGTTTTTGTAGAGATTATTAATCATCCCTTTCAGTTAAACAAATGTAGAAGATTGATTGGGACAGAATTTTAACCTACTCAGCGCCAGAAGGGAAATAGCAAAGACGATGAAACTGAAAGACATGTTTGCTGTGGATCTGAGAGACTTTCTGCTGGTTACTCTGGGTTTTAAGGGAGGGAGAGAGATGAGGTGTAGGCAGAGCGGATCGTCATCAGAGGAAGTTATCTCAAGGCAATGATCCCCGCCCCTACCTTTAAGTTGTCCCCCATTCTTTTGTTTGCTTCCTTCCGCCCCTTTCCACTTGTTTCTTCTCTCCATTTCCCTCCTTCCTCCCCACTTTCTACTCTGCTGCCAATATCTTCACTCTCTTCCCTTTGTGAGCTTGCTTTCATGCTGAATCGAGGGAAATTTTGAAGGTAGCGAGGTGTTGGAGAGGGTAGGTGAAAAAAGCAAGGAGCGGTGCAACAATAGCTGCTTTGGGTGACTCCAGAGCTTATGGCGCACAACAGGGGATTATTAACATCCTTTTGCAAATTAAAATCAGTAGTGGAGGAAGAGAAGGTGGATAGTTCGATGGCAGTGGCGGCGGCTCATATAACATCACTGTAAAGTGGAAATCTAACTGCATTTAGCCTTTAAAGTGAAAAGATTGCGGAAGCAGAGGAATTGACTCATTGATCAGCGGCGCCAAAGCCTGTGGTGGCGCGAAATATAGTGGAGCCACTGCGCCGACCAGTGGCAGCATGGTGCAACTGCAACAAGCTGTGTTTGTTACTTTCCCAGTGAAACCCATGCTGTGGGCTTCTTCAAGTCAATTCCCGAAATTCATCCTCCTTCTCAGTGTTTCATCCTCTCCTGCAGAGGATTATTACCCGCAGAATTAACGATACAAATTCAGTCTTTGTCCTAATTTCCTGCCAGTATCTGTACAGATGTAAAGCAGAAGAGTGAAATCTACATGAGCAAAAGTGGGTGTAGATGTTATATGGTTAACAGTATATTCTTCACACTTTTGTTGCCAAAAAAGGGGGAACAGATTAATGAGTTCACTGTCTTATATTCAATAATTGATTGCTGATTTCACAAGTCACCGCCGCACAGTCTTGTTGAGATCATTAATCAGTTGATCAAATGTAGAACAGTGATTGTGACAGAATTTAAACATACTCAGCGACAGAAGGAAAATAGCAAACGTCGATGAAATTGAATGGCATGTTTGCGGCGGAATTAAGACACTTTCTGCTGGTTGCTCTGGGTTTAAGGGAGCGAAGCTGAGGGAGGAAACATTATTTGGATTAGCATCCTTGAAAGTTGATAAATCACCAGGGCCGGATGAAATGAATCCGAAGCTGCAAAAAGAAGCAAGAGAAGAAATAGCAGAGGGTCTGACCATCTTTTTGCAGTCCTCACAGGTGTGGTGCCGGAGGATTGGAGAATTGTTAATGTTGTGCCTCCGTTTAAAAAGGGAGAGAAGGATAGACTGACTAATTACAGGCCAGTCAGTCTGACCTCAGTAGTGAGAAAATTATTGCAATCTATTCTGGGAGACAGGAAAAACTGTCACTTAGAAAGGCATGGGTTAATCAAGGATAGACAGCATAGATTTGTTAAGGGACGATCTTGTTTTATCAACTTGATCTAATTTTTTGAAGAAGTAACAAGGAAGATAGATGAGGGTAGTGCAGTTGACGTGGTCTACATGGATTTTAGCAAGGCTTTTGAAAAGGCTGCACATGGCAGACTGGTTCAAAAAAAACAAAATCCCATGGGATCAAGGGAAATGCAGCAAGGTGGATACAAAATTGGCTTAGTGGCAGGAAACAAAGGGTAATTGTTGATGGGTGTTTTAGCGACTGGAGGGCTGTTCCCAGTGGCGTTCCACAGGGCTCAGCACTGGATTCCCTGCTTTTTGTGGTATGTATTAACGATTTGGATGTAAATGTAGGGGGGCATTTTCAAGATGTATGCAGACAACACAAGGATTAGCCGTGTGGTAGATCGCGAGGTGGATAGCTGTAGGCTGCAGGAAGATATTGATGGTCTTGTCAGATGGGCAGAAGAGTGGCAAATGGAATCCAACTTGGAGAGGTGTGAGGTGATGCATTTGGGGAGGTCAAACAAGGCAAAGGAACATACGATTAATGGGAAAATACTGAGAAGTGTAGAGGAAGTGAGGGAACTTGGAGTGAATGTCTCCAGATTACTGAAGGTAGCAGGACAGGTCGATAAGTTGGTTAAGAAGGCATATGGAATCCGTTCCTTTATTAGCTGAGGTATGGAATACACGAACAGGGAGGTTATGCTGGAACTGTATACATCATTGGTTAGGCCACAACTTGAGTACTGTGTGCAGTACTGGTCACCTCAATGCAGAAAGAATGTAATTGCACTGGAGAGGGTACAGAGGGGATTTACGAGGATGTTGCCAGAACTGGAAAATGCAGCTGTGCGGAAAGATTGGATAGGCTGGGGTTGTTCTCCTTGGAACAGAGAAAGCTGAGGGGAGGTCTGTTAGAAATGTAAAAAATATTGAAGGGGCCTGGATAGAGTGGAGGTGAAAGGTCTATTCATCTTGGCAGAGAGATCAGTGACGAGGGGGAAGAGATTTTATGTGATTGTTAGAAGAATTGGAGGGGAGAAAAGGAAAACCTTAGAAGTGGTGGGGGTCAGGTACTCGCTGCCTGAAAGGGTAGTTGAGGCAGACACTCTCAACTCATTCAAAGGAGTCTGGATATGCACCTCAAGTGCCGTAATCTGCAGGGCTATGGACCAAATGCTGGAAGGTGTGATTTGAATAGGTGGATTGTTTTTCAGCCGCCACAGACACGATGGGCCAATTGGCCTCTTGCTGTGCCTTAAACTTTCTACGATTCTATTGGAGTGATAGAGTGTATGTGAAAGTGCCAAGGAATGAGAGAGAGACATAGTGCGAGACAGAGTCAGAGAGGATGATATGGTGAAAAACAGTTAGAGTAAAAGAGAGGCAGTGATAGAGATAGATGGAGAAAGGGAGAAAAAGATCTCTGTCTATTTATCTATACAGCTATCTATCTATCTCTGTAGCTATCTGTCTATCTTTCTCTCTATCTATATATCTGCATGGCTGTGTGTCTGTCTGTCTATCTGTGTCAATTTGTCTCTCTATCTGTATGAATCCGTCTGTCTGTCTTCATATCTACCTATCTGCATATCTGTCTGTCTATCTAACAATCTATTTGACTATTTGTCTATCTATCTGTCTGCCTATCTGTCTGTCTATCTATCAATCTGTCTACCCATCTGTCTTTCTATCTATCTGTCTGACTGTCTGTCTGTCTATCTATCTGTCTGTCTATCTATCTATCTATCTATCTATCTATCTATCTATCTATCTATCTATCGTCTGCCTGTCTGCCTTCCTAGCTATCTATCTGCCTGTCTCTGCTGCCTATTGCATGGTGCTGTACACCAATTGGCTTCCGTGTTTTAAGTACACTGCTCTCTGAAATGACCTAGCAAACTCTTCAGTTATCTACAAGGCAGCACACACCTTCTCCAGGGCAATTAGCGATGTTGAATAACTACTGGCCTTCTCAGAGGGACCCAGGTCCCCAGAATGAATAAAAAAAAATCAAAGCAAGAGAAGAAGTAGCAGAGGATCTGACTATCATTTTCCAGTTCTTAATTGGCTGTTAACTGTCTTGGGGCGTCTTGAAGTCGTGAAAGACCTGATATAACTTTTTTTCTTATTCCTTCATGGGACGTGAGTTTCTTTCACAAGGCCAGCAATTATTTCACAACACTGATTACCCTTGAGAAGGTGGTGGTGAGCTGCCTTCTTGAGCCATGGGGGGTAGGTACACCCACAGTGCTGTTGGGAAGGGAGTTCCCGGATTTTGACCCAGTGTCAGTGAAGAAACGGTGATATAGTTCCAAGTCAGGATGGTGTGTGACTTGGAGGGGAACTTGCAGGTGGTGGTGCCCCCATGTATTTGCTGCCCTTGTCCTTCTAGTTGGTACAGTTGGTTGGTTTGGAAGGTGCTGTCTAAGGACACTCGATGCTTTGCTGCAGTGCATCTTGTCGATGGTACACACTTCTGCCATGTGATAAAGGGAGTGAGTGTTGAAGGTAGTAGATGGGTTGCTGATCAAGAGGGCTGCTTTTTCCTGGATGGTGTTGAGCTTCCTGAGTGCAGTTGGAGCTGCACCCATCCAGGCAAGTGGAGAGTATTCCATCACACTCCTGACTTGTACCTTGTAGATGATTGATACTCTATCGATCACTTCACAATGGTGATGTTAACTTTCTGTCTTATTTAGATCATTAATTAACCTATTATTTAATCAAGTCTGAGACAGCGACAGTGATTTAGTTTTAACATACACAGTGCCAGAAATTAAACAGTGTAGACGAGGACTTTGAAATTTTGCAGGGGATCTGAGGCACATCTCTTTCTTTCCTTCTCTCTCTTCCTCGTACCTTCTGCTATTCCCTGTCATTCAGCCCTTGATGAAGGTTCAGGAATCCGGGAATCACCAGCTTGGAAAATGGCTGGTGTGGCAGGGAACCATTGTCACTGCTCCTGTCTGTCAGTCAGTTGTGTTGTTCACCCTGTTGGTTTTTGCACTGGCACTAAGGCAGTCTGCAGCGCTGTGCTCACTGGCTGCACAGTAATACACTGCCGCATCCGCAGCCTTAACCTTGAGGACCCTCAGGCTGCATCGTCTCTCCTTGGGCCTTAAAATCTTCACCTCCTCCTCAAATTTTCCTTCGTATGTGACTGGGATTCCATTAATAAAATGACCCATTAGGGTGAGCCCCTGCCCGGCATACTGCCGATACCACAGCATAACGCTCTTACTACTGTCATTCTGGTAACAGTTTAATTCTGCTGGTTCACCTCTCTTCCCCACCACCAGAGTTGGCCACTGGTGTATCACCTCTGCTAGAGTTTTGCCTTGAGAAATAAGGAGAATAGTTTAAAAAGTTTAGAACATATTGTGACATATGATAACCAACTATAACTATCCAAATAGATAAGTAGATAATACTAGATAACTATATAGGCAGACAATATATCGTTAAATGATATATTTGTAGATATATAGATAATACACAGATAGATATAGAGATTGTAAAATAATGTAGCAAGTGATATGAGACAGACAAATTAATCCAGAATTAGGGAAAACTTATCGGTTAAAGATAGGTATAGTAGCGTCACGAATATATAAGTAATTTTTATTCAGTCATAAATTTCATTAAGTAAATATTATTGACAGTGAAAGTAAAGTAAGTAGTTTAAGAAATGACAGAAAATCGACTGCAATGATGTTTTATCAATCTAGTTTGATAGAAGTTAGTAGTGAATGAAAACACAGCATGTATTTTAGCACAGGTATCTTTATGAACGATGAATACCTACATGGAAGAAGAGAACAGACGATTAGGAAGAGTTTGACTAACTGCATCCTGCAGACTGAGGGCTGAATCTGTTCATGAACCAATATCAGGCGGCTGAAGATAAAGCAGAGAGTGGAAATGACAGCACTGGAAGCAGGGTTTCCTTCTGACCCCTCACTTCTGGGTATGACAGAATAATAACACCCACTGGTCGGAAGGAGCTTGAATAAGGAAATGCTTCCCGTCTGTATCTGGCTCTCGTTGCTTGTGTCTGATTGGTGTTGCATTGGGTAGCTCTTTTCCCTGTGCTAAACGACAATTCAAGGGTTATGTTTTACATTGGGGTGAAATCTTAGATACTTTGAAAAGCGACAGTGTCATGAAGAAGTGGGTTAACTGTTTTGAACAGATGCTCAAACCGCCGTCAGGAGGCAGGTCTTCCAGTGAGAGACCTCTCTGGGGAGGTGTCTCACTTTTGCATTGTATGAATCATCGTGGACATGTACAATAGGGAGCTATGTGTAACTCTTGTCACATACCACCGACAGCTCATTCAACAGGACCATAAACCCATTTACCCCACCTCGGAATCTGTTCTTTACAGGTAGAGGCTGCCTGAACGAGAAGGATCTGAGCACATTGCTGCAGCATTTTTAATAATTCATAATGTATTGATGTACTCTGAGTCGAAGGAGAGCAAGAAGGTGAAACTATCAGTAAAATACAAATCATGATGCATCAATAATTAAACTGGTATGGTGTAAATAATGGTGTTAGATAGATGATAAACGTCAGATGTATGGTGGATGCATATTTAGAGAGGTGAGAGACGGAGAGATAAATCGATGACAAATATATATATAATCAAGGTAAATAGATAGATAAATAGTGCAAATAACCAAAAATGGACAGCGAGATAGATAGACAGATAGACAGATAGACAGATAGATAGATAGATAAATAGATAGATAGATAGATAGATAGATAGATAGATAGATAGATAGATAGTTAGATAGATAGTTAGATAGATAGATAGATAGATAGATAGATAGATAGATAGATAGATAGATAGATAGATAGATAGATAGATAGATAGATGGATGCAGAGACGCACAAAGCGACACAGAAACCTGCAGATAGTCAGAGAGACAGAAAGACACTGAGATAGACAGACGGGTTCATCTCCCACAAGTGCTTTCCTCCCCCTTTAGAGTTTTTGCTGAAATCTGGCACCTTTCTGAGTCACTGTGCAGACTCCAGGCACAGTAATACACGGCTGATTGATTCACCCACAGGCTGGTGGACTCCAGGGAAAAATGGGTGTTGCTGGGTCTCCTGGCGGTGAAACCGCCAACCTCTCTGGAGGGAATGACTGTTCCGGCAGAGGTGGAATAGAAAAGGTTCTCGGGCTCACGGTCCGGATGCCACGGGTACCAGTGGATATCGGAGCCAGCATCTGCCTTTGTGTAAATACACTGGATACTGACTGGAGAGCCTGGGGAATAGGATATGGAAGCGGGAATCTGTTGCATCAACACGGCCCCCACATCTGTAAAACAGAGAGAGAGAGAGAGAGAGATAAACCCAGGGACAATGTTTAAATTGACATCGGCCACGAAGAGGGGAGAGGCACGATGGGCTGAATGACCTGCTGTGTGCCCTAAATGTCCCGTGTTTCTTCGTAAGAAGGGAGAGGTGGGAGACGGGGAGCTGCAAAGAGAGAGAGAGACATAGAGTGAAAAAGAGTGAGAGAAAAGGAGAGAAGCAGAGACAGAGAGAGAGAGAGAGAGGGAAGCACAGACAGAGAGAGAAAAACAGCAACATTCTAGACATCGGCAACAGACATGAAGGAGCTAAGAGGACAGGGAGAGAGAGTAAGAGAGACAGAGAGACAGGGAGACTGGGAGGGACAGACATAGAGGAACATTTATTGTTAGACAGAGAGAAAGAGAGATAGAGAAAGGGATACAAAAAGAGAAAGAGAGCAGCTAAATTAATAATCACAGTGACGGTGCCTTGTAAGGGGGTAAACTCCCAATGGGGTCACACAGGGAAAGAGCAGTGAAGATGACTGACATCTCCCAGTCGAGGTCCACCTTACCCCTTAACACCAGCAACACAACGCAGAGGTGAGACACAGTCATCTCTGGAGGGAGACAGATCCATGTGTTCATTGTGTGAAATCACTGAGCTGGTTTATTGCAGAAAATCTCAATGTTCTGAGTGACATTTACTGTCTCCTCCTCCCCACTGTTTCATGTTCCCATTGGGGGGAGGGAGGGGGTGCAAATTCCTGATGGTTCATTGGCTCCCACATGTTGACATGTTGACAGGTCATTTCATGGGCTGAGCTAAGGAGGCCTCAGGCGAATCCGGGGTGCTCTGGTCACTATTAAAGACCAAACATGATGAAGTCCAACTGCGTTTTTTTTTTTGTGTGTCTGTGAAATAGTTGAGAAGTGAAACATTTCAGAAGCAGCCAAGTTGACCTGTGGAGCTGCTGTGGGTAAAGCTCACTCTGTCTGAGCATGTTCTGGGCAGCGGCTACAGTGGAGTAACACTGGCACCTAGTGGCTCCAGGTGCAACTGCAAGCACTGATTCTGCAGGCGTTTCATTGTCAGATACTGAACCTGTTTCAGTCATTAGTTATATTCTCCTACTCGACTCGTGTTGGCGCTTGTGGCACAGAACTAGATGGAAGTTAATGCAAAGATCCGCGCCATTCGGCCCGACAGTTCTCTGCTTCACTCAAGCCTCAACCAGTCAAATACATTTTGACGTGCAGTCACTGTTGTAATGGTAGGAAGGAGGCAGACAAGCTGCAAGATCAAGTGCAGGGTTATTCAGAAAGAACAGGGAGTGGGAGCAATTGGACAGGGAAGATGAAAATAAGGGATCATAAATGTAAGGTAGTCCTTAATAAATCCAATTGGGAATTCAGGAGGAGGTTCTTTAACCCAGGGAGCGGAGAGAATGTGGAATTACAGACCAAATGGAATGGGTTGAGGTCGAATAGAGACGATGCAGTTAAAGGGGAGCTGAATAAATACATGAGTGAGAAAGGAATAGAAGAATCTGTTGATAGGGTAAGATGAAGAAAGATGGGAGGAAGTCGCTCTTTCGAGCTGCCAGGCCAGGATCGATGGGCTGAATGGCCTGGATTTGACCTGCATGATACGATGACCCAATAAGACCCGTCAGCCTGCTGCCTTGTTTCGGGGCCAAGACAGTTTTATTTCACCCCCTTCTGCTAAACGGGAGTTATAGGGTTAAGTTCTTCACCGCACTGAACTCCAGTCATTGTGAAAATTCTTCACTGTCACTGGGTCAAAATCCTGAAACTCCCTTCCTAACAGCACTGTGGGTTTACCGACCCTACATGACTGCAGTGGTTCAAGAAGGCAGCTCAGCACCACCTTCTCAATTAGACGATTAGGGATGGACAATAAATGCTGACCACAACCAAAATCTCATGAATGAATTAAAAAAGAGAAAATAACCTCAGCAGGGGGGAAAAAACTCCAAAAAATACAACAACATGAAAAACCAAATTGAACAACAACTGAAGCAGGGAAGGAAACAAGTACAACAAAAACCTCAGCAGGGAAAACACCAACAAACACAACAACGACCTCAAAAGGAAAACAACGCCAACAAATTCAACAACATATCAGCAGGAGATTCAAACACCAACAAATTCAACAACAGATCAGCAGAAGATTCAAGCACTAACAAATTCAACAACCTCAGTCGGAGAAAAGCACCAGCAAATACAACAACAAATACAACAACAACTTCAGCAGCAGATCTATACCAACAAATGCAACAGCAACTACTGGCAGCCAATGGTAGAGAGCGGGGCGTGGTAGGAAGGTAGGAAGGTGTTGGACAAACCTGAATCACTTGCTTGAGTCTTCATGTGGCTTCTCACAAGACTCAACTCTCTTCTTTCCACTGATTTCCCAATTGCAGGATAAGCTTCCAGTGGAAGATGTATCTGTTACTGAGTCTCATGGTCTTATTTCAAAGTAAGGGATCTTTCTCACCTCCACCCCACACCCCCATTGTTTGTGTTAACAGCTCTCTTTCTTATTTTCTTTCTCTCTATCTTTCTCTCCTTCCTTCATTCTTCACATCCCAGATTGTCCCTGTTCACTGACCTTCTTCTCTCCCGGTCTCTTCCTTCAGGCGCGATCTCAGCGAGGGTCCGCCAGACTCCCACCGCCGTCTCCAGATTTCCTGGGGAGGGAGTGGGACTGGAGTGCCGTGTGGAGGGCCAGAGTAGCGGTTACATGTTCTGGTACAGACAGGACCTGGGGAAGGAGCTGCGGCTGATGTTTTACTCCGCAGTTACACCAAGTGTGAACTCAGAAGGGACGGTGGAGGGTTTCACTGCCAAACGACCGACTGGTTCCCAGTTCAACCTGGAGTCCTCCAGCCTGCAGGAGAATCGCTCGGCGCTGTATTTCTGTGCCTGGAGTCTGCACAGTGACTCAGAGAGATGGAGCAGTTCAACAAAAACACCAACAGAAACACCTGTTTCAGATAAAAGCCTGCAGCTCTGTATCCTGTTGGGTTTATCTACTGCAGTGTGAACATGTCTTCGACATGAAGAAGACACAGAAAGATGTTCAAGGATGATATCAGAACTGAGAGGTTATAATGATCAGGAAAAGACTGAATAGACTGGGGCTCTTTTCTCCAGAAAAGAGAAGGCTGAGGAGTGACCTGATAGAGCTCTTTAAGATTATGAAACGGGTTTTGATCACATTATTGTGGAGAAGATTTTTTCCATTTGCAGGTGAGACCAGAAAAAGGGGGAGGGGTCATCAATATAAGACAGTCACCAATAAATCCAATTTGGAATTCGGGAGAAACATCTTCACCCAGAGAGTGGGGAGAATGTGGAACTCATTACCACAGGCTGAGAGGAATAGGCAAGATGTATTTAAGCTTGGGGGGATGGGGAAGCTGCATCGGACATGAGGGAGAGAGGAACAGAAGGAGATGCGGCTGGGGGCGAGATGAAGAGGGCGTGGAACGATGTTCGTGTGGACCAAAAAGGCCTACATGGACGTGTCTGGCCGAATGGTCTGTTTCTGTGCTGTAAATTCCCTGCAGCTGGAGCGAGGAGCAGGAACACCAACACTGTGGGACTAGTCAGTGGAGCTGGGGAACTGACTCCTGGGTGAGGAGCAGCTTTTCTTTGTGATCCTCATCTAAACCTGTCACAATCTTGCACACCTCTATCAGGTCTCCACTCAATCTCATTTTCTCCAGGTTTTCCAACCTAACCTTGTAACTAAAATCCCCCATCCCTGGAACCATTCTGGTAAATCTCCTCTGCACCCTCTCAAGGAAACTCACCTCCTTCCTAAAGTGTGGTGACCAGAACTGGATGCAATTGTCCAGTTGTGGCCTAACTAGAGCTTTATAAAGATTCAGCATAACTTCCCATATTTTGTAGGCTCTGCCGCTATTTATGAAGCCCAAGATCTCACAGTTTTGCTAATCTCATATGTTTTGCTATTCCCATATTCTTTGCGACTGTTTCGAAGTACAGCCACTGCTGTAATGCAGGAAGTGTGGCAGCCAGTTTCTACAAGGCAAGATCCCACGAACAGACAACGTGCAGAGCCTGCTGAGGTTGTTGTTGAATTTGTTGTTTTTTTCTCCAGCTGAAGTTGTTGTTGACTTTGTTGGTGTTTTTCCTGTTGAAGTTGTTGTTGCATTTGTTGCTTTTTTTCCTGTTGAGGTTGTTGTTGAATTTTTTGGTGTTTTTCCTGTTGAGGTTGTTATTGAAATTGTTGGTGTTTTTCTCCTGCTGAAGTTGTTGTTGAATTTGTTGATGTTTTTCCTGTTGAAGTTGTTGTTGAATTTGATGGTGTTTTCCCTGTTGAGGTTGTTGTTTTGAATTTGTTGTTGTTTTCTCCTGCTGAAGTTATTGTTGAATTTGTTGGTGTTTTTCTTGTTGTTGAATTTGTTGGTGCTTTTCCTCTTGAGGTTGTTGTTGAATTTGTTGGTGTTTTTCTCCTGCTAAAGTTGTTGTTGACTTTGTTGGTGTTTTTCTCCTGTTGAAGTTGTTGTTGATTTTATTCGTACTTTATTTTTCTCCTGTTAAAGTTATTGCTGAGCTTGTTCGTGGGTTATTTTTCTGGTGCAGTTGTTTTTGTATTTTTTCCTGTTTGTCTCCTGCTAAATTTGATGTTGAATCTATTGGTGTTTTTTCTCGATGTTGTTGTTTTTCTCCTGAAGTTATTGTTGAATTTGTTGGTGTTTTTCCTGTTGAGGTTGTTGCTGAATGTTTTGGTGTTTTTCCGTGTTTAACGTGTTTTTAACGTGTTTGACTCCCTGACCACCCGGTGTGATTGTAAATCTGATTGTAAACTGTGTCTTTAAAGTTTTATTGCAGTCTCTGTCTGCTCAACACATCTATGAACGCTGAGTATGACCGTCTCAAGAAGGTTTTGATTTTGCTGGAATGACTTTCCCATCTGATCATGGAAATCCAGTGTTTTTGTTCTGGGAGGGAACACTCACTCTTAAATGATTGCTGAGGGATGGTATCAGAAGGGATGTGACTGTGCATGGTGGGTCTGCCCAGCATTCCCCAAACCTCGTGCTGCTCCATTCTTTTCTGGTCAGTGCTTCCACCCTGGATAATCCAGCTCACTCAAATCCTGACAGAGGAAAATGAGAAATCCTGGCAGCAGGAATGGGCCATTCGGCCCATTCAAGCTTGTTCCGCCATTCAGGGAGATCATGGATCATCTACAACTTATTTCCATTTGCCCATCTGGGTTCCATATCATTTAATACCCTCACCTAACATCAATCTAGCAAGCTCTGCTTTGTAATGTCTGATTAACCCCCCTCACACCCCCATCTGTCGAGCTTTTGAGGGAGAAAATTCCAGATTTCCACTACCAGCTGTGTGAACCAGCGTTTCCTGACATCACTCCTGAACAGCCCCACCCCACCTTGCCCTGGACTCCCCCAGCAGAGGAAATTGTTTCTGTCCATTAACACCATCGAATCCTTTAATCATCCTAAATATTTCAATGAGATCACCCTTTAATCTCCTACACTTAAGAGAATATAACATTAGGCCATGCAAACTGTGAAGCTAATTTAACCCTTTTAGACCTGGTGTCATTACCTCCAAGGCTGAGACATCCTTCCTGAGTTTTGATGCACAGAACTGAACATGGTTTCTCCAGAAGGGGTCTAATCCGAGCTGCATACAACAGTAACACAACATCCAGCGCTTTCTATTCCAGCCCCCTTGAGGGAAAAGGGACAATACTCTTTGTTGTAATAGTTACTTAATGTTTTAATTATTTGACCTGGAAACGAACCTGCAGAAAGGTTATTTCAATGAGCAGGAGGTCGCTCTGTGGAACAGGGTCCCAGGGAGACGCTGGAAGCAGATATTACCTGCACATTAGAGAGATTTCACTCAGGGATACAGTTACAGTGTAAGCTGAGTCATGAGGGGTGGTGAGTGTAACATGTTCAGGAGGAACAGGGGAATTCAACAACTACTTCAGGATGGGGGAAAAGAACAACAAATACAACAACGTCAGGAGCAGAACGACACCAACAAATTCAACAACTTCTTCAGGAGAATTAAAAACAAACATCACAACAACTTCAACAGGAAGATTACACCAACAAATCCAACAACAACTTCAGGAAGCAATCACCAACAAATCCAGCAACATTAGGGGAAGCGGGGAGGAAAAAAACAACTACTATTCTCACAACGTCAGCAGGGGAAACACCTACAACTTCACCAACAACTTTAGGGAAGTACATCAAGCAATGCAGCAGCAACTTCAGCTGGGCAAAGACACCAACAGGTTCAACAACAACTTCAGTGAAAAAAACAACAAATACAGCAACAACTTCAGCAGGGGAAAAACACTAACAAATTGAACAACATCAGAAGGGGGTAAAACACTGACAAATGGGGAAATTGCACAACTTGTTGAGGTTGATGGGAATTCGTTCACAAAAGCTCCGAGTATCTGATCAGACCTGGATGATGTAATTGTTGCAAACAAAGCCCATTTCAGCCTCAATGTGGAAAGGGGAGAGGGAGATTCATAAAAGGGGCTCAAAGATCTTCTACCAGCACGTAAATAGTAAGTGAGTAGTAAGAGGTAAAGAGGGGTCAAGTAAGGACGGAGAGAGTAATATGTGCTTTGAGGCACAGGGCAAAGCTAATATACTTAATGAGAACTTTGTATCAGTGTTCCCGAAGGAACTGGAGGCTGAAAATTATCTATAGAAGCAGAGAGAGTAGAGGCAATGGATAGGATAACAATTGAGAGCTGGTACTAAAAGGGCTGGCTATGCTTTGGGTGGATAAGTCACCTGGTTCAGATAACTTGCATCACAGGTTGTGAAAGGAAGTGGAGGGTAGAGATAGAAGAAGGGCTTGCCGTCATCTTCAAATCTTCCCTGGTTATGGGGGAGGTGCCAGAGACGACAGAGTGGCAAACCCTTATTGAAGAAAGGGTGTAAGGACAGTCCGAGCAACTACAGGCCACTTAGTTTAACATCAGTGATGGGTTTGGTTCTAGAAACAATAATCAGAGAAAAATCAATAGACGGTTGGAGAGGTTCGAGTTTAATTAAGGGTAGCCAGCATGGATTTTCAAAAGGCTGAACATTATTGACTAATCTAATTGAATTCTTTGATGAAGCAACAGAGAAGGTCGATGGAGTGAATGTGGTGGATGTTGTTTATGTGGATTTTAAGAAAGCGTTTGACAAGGTACCCCATAAAATGCTGGTTAACACAACTGAGGCTCATGGATGAGAGGGTCAGTGTTCATTTGGGTGAAAAAGTGCCGTCAGGACAGGAAACAGCGAATCGTAGTAAATGGTTGCTTTTTTGACTGAGGGATGGTAGTCACTGGTGTTCCCCCATGGGTCAGTGCTGGGACCACTGCTTTTTCTGCAACATATAAATGACTTGGATCTTGAAATACAGAGCAGAATCTCAAAATTTGCTCTCCACACCAAACCTGGAGGTGCAGCAAACAGTGAAGATGATATGAACTGCCTGGATCAGGTCATAGATAGACGAGCAGAATGGGCAGAAAGGTGACCAATGGAATTTCATTCTGACAAGTGTGAGGTGATGCATTTTAGCAGAAGGAATAGGGAGAGACAATATATACTTAATGGCACAGTTGTAAAGAGTGTGCAGGGACAGAGGGACCTGGGGGTGTATGTGCACACATCTTTGAAAATGGCAGGACATAGTGAGAGCTTGGTTAGGAAAGCATGTGGGATCTTGGGCTTCATAAATAAAGGCATTGGGTACAGATAACTCAGACAAGGAAAACTGGTTCCCATTAACTAATGGTACAATAAGGAGGTTGAAGGTTTGGGTTAGAGATGCAGGGAATATAAGGAAGAATTTTATTTGCACTAAGGGTGTTAATGACCTGGAACTCACTGCCCACAGGATGGTGGAAGCGAAGATGATCAATGACTTCAAGAGATAGTCGGATAGCCACCTGAGAGAAATAGACTTACAGGGCTACAGGGATCGAGCCAGGGGAGTGCACTGATTGCACAGCACCGTGGAGAGCCAGCATGGACCCGATGTTCCGAATGGCCTTCTTCAGTGCCGTAAATGACTCGATGACTCCTTCAAAAGAAGCAACCCTTGACTCCTCTGTCCTTACAAAATACTGACCCATCTCCAACCTCCCTTTCCTCTCCGAAATCCTGGAACAAGCTGTGCCCAGCTTTCCCAGAATTCCATGTTTGAATCCATCAGCCCCTAGCTATGGTTCTGATATTAATCCCAGCCATATCAGTAATGGGTCAGTATTTGACAATAGCCTATCAATAACTCCCTCAGATATACAGATTAATGCTTCGAGAAATACACCCTTGGCAATGTTTGACTTGAAATTTAAATACAGAGCCCATCGCAGTCCCATCATTGTCCCAATGTTAGGGTGTGACCAGCAGTCAGTCTCTGGTCCATTGATAGCTGGGCAGAGGCTTCACAATGTCACATTTCCTGGTTACACAGCGACTCTCACTGCTCTCTCCCTCTCTCTCTCTCTCCCTCTCTGGCTGTCTTCACTCTTGTTTGCCTATGTACCTGAATATGTACCGGTGCCTTTTCGGGAGATCCTATCTGTGCCTCTGATCTAAACAGTCCATTGTCCTCAGTCTGTGAGACTCATCTGACTGGCACGACATCAGTACTGGGTCATATTGTGGCAATGTGCTCTGTATCCTCTCAGATTAATGGACACTGAGTATCCGACAGAAAATATTCACAGGATAAATACCTCCCATATCAGTAATGTGTCAGTTTTGAGCAATAGGCTGTGTATATTAGAACATAAATGGACACTGAGTGTCCCAGACAGATCATTCTCACGATAAAGTGCTTCAATATGTCAGCAACCGTCCAGGACCCCAAACTCTCCTTCCAGGTGAAACAGCGATTCACTTGGACTTTCAATATCAAATAGAAAGAGGGAGTTATTGACAGGCTATTTTATATCGTCCCTCACGACCACCTGCCAAAGTGCGTCACAGCCAATGAAATGCTTGTTTTGCTGCAGTGTAGTCACTGTTGTAATGTAAGAATCATGGCAGCTGATTTGTGCACAGCAAGCTCCCACAAACAGCAATGTGAGAATGACCAGGTAATCTATTTTAATGACGTTGATGGAGGGATAATTATTGGCCAGGACACCAAGGAGAACTCCCCTGCTGTTCTTCAAAATAGTCCAATGGGATCGTTTATATCCACGGGAGTAAGAGGATGGAGTCTCTGTTTAATGTGACATCTGAAAGAGGGCATCCTGACAGTGCAGCACTCACTCAGTACAGACCCTCTGACAGTGCAGCACTCCCTCAGTACTGCCCCTCTGAAAGTGCAGCGCTCCCTCAGTACTGACGCTCCGACAATGTAACATTCCCTCAGTACTGACCTTCCAACAGTGCAGCACTCCCTCAGTACTGAAAATAACTTTCCTTTCAGTGCAGCAGCTTTTTCGGGAGCAGAGTGTGAGCGAGTGAGCAGCTGGGAAAGTCAGTTTGAAAGTAAATTTAATTTCCTTTTGTTTTTCGGCGGAGGCCGGGGGCTGCTGGGTAAGTAAAACACTATATATTTGGGCGGTTTAAAATAACTTTCCTTTCAGTGCAGCAGCTTTTTCGGGAGCAGAGTGTGAGCGAGTGAGCAGCTGGGAAAGTCAGTTTGAAAGTAAATTTAAAATCCTTTTGTTTTTCGGCGGAGGCCAGGGGCTGCTGGGTAAGTAAAACACTATATATTTGGGCGGTTTAAAATAACTTTCCTTTCAGTGCAGCAGCTTTTTCGGGAGCAGAGTGTGAGCGAGTGAGCAGCTGGGAAAGTCAGTTTGAAAGTAAATTTAATTTCCTTTTGTTTTTCGGCGGAGGCCAGGGGGCTGCTGGGTAAGTAAAACACTATATAATTGGGCGGTTTAAAATAACTTTCCTTTCAGTGCAGCAGCTTTTTCGGGAGCAGAGTGTGAGCGAGTGAGCAGCTGGGAAAGTCAGTTTGAAAGTAAATTTAAAATCCTTTTGTTTTTCGGCGGAGGCCAGGGGGCTGCTGGGTAAGTAAAACACTATATATTTGGGCGGTTTAAAATAACTTTCCTTTCAGTGTAGCAGCTTTTTCGGGAGCAGAGTGTGAGCGAGTGAGCAGCTGGGAAAGTCAGTTTGAAAGTAAATTTAAAATCCTTTTGTTTTTCGGCGGAGGCCGGGGGCTGCTGGGTAAGTAAAACACTATATATTTGGGCGGTTTAAAATAACTTTCCTTTCAGTGCAGCAGCTTTTTCGGGAGCAGAGTGTGAGCGAGTGAGCAGCTGGGAAAGTCAGTTTGAAAGTAAATTTAATTTCCTTTTGTTTTTCCGCGGAGGCCAGGGGGCTGCTGGGTAAGTAAAACACTATATATTTGGGCGGTTTCTGAACCCGAGATACCACACTTGTAGTGTCTCCCACCCGCCCTCCTCCTCTAACCAAAAAAAAAGGACTCGGTGGGGTGTTTATAAGGTAAGGCTTTTTCGATTTCTCTGGTTTTATTGTGATTGGTAAAAACTTTTCGTTCCTTTTTCATTTAACTAAGTTTAAACTTAAGATTAAAAATGGCAGGAGATCTCAGACCCGTATCATGCTCCTCTTGCTCAATGTGGGAGCTCAGGGACATGGCTGATGACCCTGACTCCTTCACGTGCAGGAAGTGTGTCCAGCTGCAGCTCTTGTTAGACCGCATGACGGCTCTCGAGCTGCGGATGGACTCACTTTGGAGCATGCGCGATGCTGAGGAGGTCGTGGATAGCACGTTTAGTGAATTGGTCACACCGCAGATTAGGATTGCTGAGGGAGAAAGGGAATGGGTGACCAAAAGGCAGAGAAAGAGCAGGAAGGCAGCTCAGGAGTCCCCTGCGGTCATCTCCCTCCAAAACAAGTATACCGTTTTGGATACTGTTGAGGGAGATGGCTCACCAGGGGAAGGCAGCAGTAGCCAGGTCCATGGCACCGTGGCTGGCTCTGCTGTTCAGAAGGGCGGGAAAAAGAGTGGAAGGGCTATAGTCGTAGGGGATTCGATTGTAAGGGGAGTAGATAGGCGGTTCTGTGGTCGAAAACGAGGCTCCCGAATGGTATGTTGCCTCCCAGGTGCACGGGTCAGGGACGTCTCAGATCGGCTGCAGAACATTCTAAAGGGGGAGGGTGAACAGCCAGTTGTCATTGTGCACATAGGCACTAATGATATAGGTAAAAAACGGGATGAGGTCCTACAAGCAGAGTTTAGGGAGTTAGGAGCCAAGTTAAAAAGTAGGACCTCAGAGGTAGTAATCTCAGGATTACTACCAGTGCCACGTGATCGTCAGAGTAAAAATGAAAGAATAGTCAGGATGAATGCATGGCTTGAGAGATGGTGCAGGAAGGAGGGGTTCAGATTTTTGGGACATTGGGACCAGTTCTGGGGGAGGTGGGACTATTACAAATTGGACGGTCTACACCTGGGCCGGACTGGAACCAATGTCCTTGGAGGTGCTTTTGCTAACGCTGTTGGGGAGGGTTTAAACTAATGTGGCAGGGGGATGGGAACCAATTGAGGTCAGTTGACAGTAAGGAGGTAGTAACAAAAGCCTGTAAGGAACTAGATAATGAAGTCAGTGTGACTAAGGGGAAGAGCAGGCAGGGAGCAGATGATGAATATAAAGGGACTGGTGGTCTGAGGTGCATTTGTTTTAATGCAAGAAGTGTAGTAGGTAAGGCAGATGAACTTAGGGCTTGGATTAGTACCTGGGAGTATGAAGTTATTGCTATTACTGAGACTTGGTTGAGGGAAGGGCATGATTGGCAACTAAATATCCCAGGATATCGATGCTTCAGGCGGGATAGAGAGGGAGGTAAAAGGGGTGGAGGAGTTGCATTACTGGTCAAAGAGGATATCACAGCTGTGCTGAAGGAGGGCACTATGGAGGACTCGAGCAGTGAGGCAATATGGACAGAACTCAGAAATAGGAAGGGTGCGGTAACAATGTTGGGGCTGTACTACAGGCCTCCCAACAGCGAGCGTGAGATAGAGGTACAAATATGTAAACAGATTATGGAAAGATGTAGGAGCAACAGGGTGGTGGTGATAGGAGATTTTAATTTTCCCAACATTGACTGGGATTCACTTAGTGTTAGAGGTCCAGATGGAGCAGAATTTGTAAGGAGCATCCAGGAGGGTTTTCTAGAGCAGTATGTAAATAGTCCAACTCGGGAAGGGGCCATACTGGACCTGGTGTTGGGGAATGAGCCCGGCCAGGTTGTTGAAGTTTCAGTAGGGGACTACTTTGGGAATAGTGATCACAATTCCGTAAGCTTTAAAATACTCATGGACAAAGACGAGAATGGTCCTAAAGGAAGAGTGCTAAATTGGGGGAAGGCCAACTATACCAAAATTCGGCAGGAGCTGGGAAATGTAGATTGGGAGCAGCTGTTTGAAGGTAAATCCACATGTGATATGTGGGAGGCTTTTAAAGAGAGGTTGATTAGCGTGCAGGAGAGACATGTTCCTGTGAAAATGAGGGACAGAAATGGCAAGATTAGGGAACCATGGATGACAGGTGAAATTGTGAGACTAGCTAAGAGGAAAAAGGAAGCATACATAAGGTCTCGGCGGCTGATGAAAGACGAAGCTTTGAAAGAATATCGGGAATGTAGGACCAATCTGAAACGAGGAATTAAGAGGGCTAAAAGGGGTCATGAAATATCTTTAGCAAACAGGGTTAAGGAAAATCCCAAAGCCTTTTATTCATATATAAGGAGAAAGAGGGTAACTAGAGAAAGGATTGGCCCACTAAAGGACAAAGGAGGAATGTTATGCTTGGACTCAGAGAAAATGGGTGAGATTCTAAACGAGTACTTTGCATCGGTATTCACCGAGGAGAGGGACATGACGGATGTTGAGGTTAGGAACAGATGTTTGATTACTCTAGGTCAAGTCGGCATAAGGAGGGAGGAAGTGTTGGGTATTCTAAAGGGCATTAAGGTGGACAAGTCCCCAGGTCCGGATGGGATCTATCCCAGGTTACTGAGGGAAGCGAGAGAGGAAATAGCTGGGGCCTTAACAGATATCTTTGCAGCATCCTTAAACACGGGTGAGGTCCCGGAGGACTGGAGAATTGTTAATATTGTCCCCTTGTTTAAGAAGGGTAGCAGGGATAATCCAGGTAATTATAGACCGGTGAGCCTGACGTCAGTGGTAGGGAAGATGCTGGAGAAGATACTGAGGGATAGGATCTATTCCCATTTGGAAGAAAATGGGCTCATCAGTGATAGGCAACATGGTTTTGTGCAGGGAAGGTCATGTCTTACCAACTTAATAGAATTCTTTGAGGAAGTGACAAAGTTGATTGATGAGGGAAGGGCTGTCGATGACATATACATGGACTTCAGTAAGGCGTTTGATAAGGTTCCCCATGGCAGGCTGATGGAGAAAGTGATAGCTGATGGAGAAAGTGATGGAGAAAGTGAAAGAGAAAGGAATAGCTTGATGGATGTTTAAAATAGAGGCTATTGCCTCTGGATCTCTCCTGATGTTTCCATCTCCATACCTATCTCCTATATGTTTGTGCACACAGCAGTGAAGGATTACATCAAATTCATATATCTTACATTCTCCCTTTCAATCCACCCCAACAATCTCTCTCTCTCTCTCCAACCCTGTCCCTCTCTACTGCCCGCTCTCTGTCTGCATATCTAACCCTCTCTCCCTCTGTCTCACTCCTAGTGTCAGAGAGAGCAGGAGGAAGAGACGGAGAGAGGAAGACAGAGAGAGAATTTAGAAGGAACTGTACTCTGTTCCTAAGCTGAACCTGCACTCGGAGTGTTTGAGGGGCTACATTAATCGGCCGTGTACAGTCCTTTATCTGGCTGTGAAGAAGCAGAGCATGTTCAGGACTCAACGGGTCAAAGGGAACGATTCACTCCTGTCTGCTACGGGAAAGAGAGACTGACCTTAACATCAATGCCGCGTTTGACCGAGTGTGACAGCGAGGAGACCGAGTAAAACTGAAGTCAGTGGGAATCTGCTGGTTGGAATTATACTGAGCACAAAGGAAGATGGTTGTGGTTGTTGGAGGTCAATCATCTCAGTTCCAGGACATCACTGCAGAATAATAGAGACAAGGTAGATGAAAACTTTCTGTCTGCCATAAAAAGTGAAATGGTCAAACAATGTTGTTATTGGAGAGGTCTGGCCTCTATCTGATTCCATTCAGACAGACAGACAGATATCAGTATAAATGAAGACATATATTTGCCTGGGTTAGAGATGGAAGACTGAACATTCCCTTCGGTCTTGTTACTACCTATCAGCAGCTGTGTACAATTTCTAATTGCACTGGTTTGATGTGGGTAATATTTATGTTTGTAAGGATGGGGTGAATCTTATAACAATCTCCCCGAGATGAAGTGGGATTGAGGGATTGGAGTAAAGGTCAGTAACAGTGCAATGCACTTTACACGACTGAGTAACAAACATTGTTGTGTTAAAGTTTAATAAATCACACTTGTGTTGCAAAGAACAAATAAAGAACAAAGAACAAAGAACAGTACAGCACAGGAACAGGCCATTCGGCCCTCCAAGCCTGCGCCGAACTAGATGCCTGCCGAAACTAACATCTTCTGCACTTCCGGGGCCCATATCCCTCTATTCCCTTCCTATTCATATATTTGTCAAGATTTCTCTTAAATGTCACTATCGTATCTGCTTCCACCACCTCCCCTGGCAGCAAGTTCCAGGCACTCACCACCCTCTGCAAAAAATTTGCCTCGCACATCCCCTCTAAACTTTGCCCCTCGCACCTTAAACCTATGTCCCCTAGTAACTGACTCTTCCACCCTGGGAAAAAGCTTCTGACTATCCACTCTGTCCATGCCGCTCATAACTTTGTAAACCTCTATCATGTCGCCCCTCCACCTCCATCGTTCCAGTGAAAATAATCCGAGTTTTTCCAACCTGTCCTCTAGCTAATGCCCTCCAGACCAGGCAACATCCTGGTAAACCTTCTCTGTACCTTCTCCAAAGCCTCCAAGTCCTTCTGGTAGTGTGGCGACCAGAATTTCATTTAGTATTCTCAGTGTGGCCTAACTAAGGTTCTATACAGCTGCAACATGACTTGCCAATTTTTATACTCTATGCCCTGACTGATGAAGGCAAGCATGCCGTCTGCCTTCTTGACTACCTTATCCACCGGCGTTGCCACTTTCAGTGACCTGTGGACCTGTACGCCCAGATCTCTCTGCCTGTCAATACTCCAAAGGGTTCTGCCATTTACTGTATACCTCCCACCTGCATTAGACCTTCCAAAATACATTACCTCACATTTGTCCGGATTAAACTCCATCTGCTATTTCTCCACCCATGTCTGCAACCGATCTATGTCCTGCTGTATCCTTTGACAATCCTCATTATTATCCGCAACTCCACCAACCTTTGTGTCGTCCGCAATTGCTGATATATATTTTTTAATGATATGGATTGTTTTTCTCACAGGATTTTCGATTGTAATTTCCTTTATTTTGGCTGATGTATAGAATATAAGGGCAGGGAGGTTATGCTGGAACTGCATAAAACACTAGTTAGACCACAGCTAGAGAACTGTGTACAGTTCGGGTCAGCACATTACAGGAAGGATGTGATCACACTAGCGAGGGTACAGAGTAGATTTACAAGGGATGTTGTCAGGAATGGAGAATTTTAGCTATGAGGAAAGATTGGACAGGCTGGTGTTGTTTTCTTTGAAACAGAGGAGGCTGAGGGGAGATTTAATGGAGGTGTGTAAAATGATGATGGGCCCAGATTGAGTGGATCGGAAGGACCGATGGAGAATAACCCAAGCTCTCCAATACATCCATATACCTGAAGGAACTGAAATAAAGACAGAGAGAACGAGGGACAGAGAGAGATAGAGGGGGAGAGATATAGAGAGTCTCAGCGACAGAGAGATAGGGCAAGGAGTGATAGGGGGGTAAAGAGAGAGAGAGAAGGAGAGAGAGAAGGAGAGAGAGGGACAGACAAAGAGAAGGAGAGAGGGAGTGACAGAGAGGGAATGATAGCTGGAGGGACAGAGAGAGACACAGAGAGAGAGGCAGAGACAGAGATAGCAGGAGAGAGACGGAAAGACAGAAAGGGAATGACAGATGGAGGGCCATACAGAGAGACAGAGAGAGTGGCAGAGACAAAGATAGAAGGAGAGCGAGCGAGTATCAGGAAGGGAAAGACAAATTGAGGGACAGAGAGAGAGACAGAGAGAGAAGGAGAGAGATGGAGTGACAGGGAGGGAAGGATAGATGGAGGGATAGAGAGACGGAGAGACAGAGAGGGAAAGACAGATGGAGGGACAGAGAGAGAGACAGAGAGAGTGGCAGAGACAGAAATAGAAGGAAAGAGAGGGATTGCCAGGAAGGAAAGGACAGATGGAGAGACAGAGTGAGAGACAGAGAGAGAAGGAGAGAGATGGAGTGACAGGGAGGGAAGGACAGATGGAGGGATAGAGAGAGAGACAGAGAGCGAGACAGAGACAGAGTTAGAAGGAGACAGAGGGAGTGACGGGGTGGTGGAGGGAGACAGATGAAGAGACAGAGAGAGAGAGAAGGAGAGAGATGGAGAGACAGGGAGGCAAAGACAGATGGAGAGACAGAGAATGAGAGGCAGAGATGGAAGGAGAGAGATGGCGTGACAGGCAGGGAAAGACAGATGGAGAGACAGAGAGGAAGACAGAGAGAGAAGGAGAGAGAGGGAGTGTCAGGGAGAGAAAGACAGATGGAGGGACAGAATGTGAGGGAGAGAGATAGAAGGAGAGGGTGGGAGTGACACAGAGGGTAATACAGATGGAGGGACAGAGAGAGAGACAGATATAGAGATAAAAGGAGTGAGAGTGAGTGACAGGGGGTGGGAAAGACAGATGGAGAGACAGAGAGAGAGAGACGGAGAGATGGAGAGAGATGGAGTGACTGGCAGGGAAAGATAGATGGAGCGACAGATAGAAAGACAGAGAGAGAAGGAGAGAGAGGGAGTGTCAGGGAGGGAAGGACATATGGAGGGATAGAGTGAGAGACAGAGAGACAAGGAGAGAGAGGGAGTGTCAAAGAGGGAAGGGCAGATGGAGAGACAGAGAGATAGAGACAGTGATGGAAGGAGAGAGAGGGAGGGACAGAGAGGGAAAGACAGATGGAGGGTAAGAGAGAGAGTGAGAGAAATAGAAGGAGAGAGATGGAGTGACAATGAGGGAAGGACAGATGGAGGGACAGAGGGAGAGAGACAGAGATAGAAGGAGAGAGATGGAGTGACGGAGGGGGGGGGGGAGAAGACAGATGGAGGGACAGAGAGAGAGAGAGACAGAGACAGAAGGAGAGATATGGAGAGACAGAGAGGGAAAGAGAGATGGAGAGACAGAGAGTGAGAGGCCGTGATGGAAGGTGAGAGATGCAGTGACAGGCAGGGAAAGACAGATGGAGAGACAGAGAGAAAGACAGAGAGAGAAGGACAGAGAGGGTGTGACAGGGAGGGAAGGACAGATGGAGGGATAGAGAGAGAGAGACAGAGACAGAGTTAGAAGGAGAAAGAGGGAGTGACGAGGTGGGGGGGGAGACAGATGGTGAGACAGTGAGAGAGAGAGAAGGAGAGAGATGGAGAGACAGAGAGGGAAATACAGATGGAGAGACAGAGAGAAAGACAGAGAGAGAAGTACAGAGAGGGAGTGTCAGGGAGAGAAAGACAGATGGAGGGCCAGTGTGTGAGGGAGAGAGATAGAAGGAGAGGGTGGGAGTGACAGAGAGGGTAATACAGATGGAGGGACAGAGAGAGAGACAGAGATAGAGATAAAAGGAGAGAGAGTGAGTGACAGGGGGTGGGAAAGACAGATGGAGAGACAGAGAGAGAGAGACGGAGAGAAGGAGAGAGATGGAGTGAGGGGGAGGGAAGGACAGATGGAGGGACAGAGAGTGAGAGGCAGAGATGGAAGGAGAGAGAGGGAGTGTCAGGGAGAGAAAGACAGATGTAGGGACAGAGTGAGAGAGACGGAGAGAAGGAGAGAGATGGAGTGAGAGGGAGGGAAGGACAGATGGAGGGGCAGAGAGAGAGATACAGAGATAGAAGGAGAGAGAGGGTGGGACTGAGAGGGAAGACAGATGGAGGGACAGAGAGAGAGAGAGATAGATAGATAGAAGGAGAGAGATGGAGTGACAGGGAAGGAAGGACAGATGGAGGGACAGAGAGAGAGAGAGAGAGACAGCGATAGAAGGAGAGAGATGGAGTGACAGTGTGGGAAGGACGATGGAAGGATAGAGTGAGAGACAGAGAGGCAAGGAAAGAGAGGGAGTTTCAGGGAGGGAATGGCAGATGGAGGGATAGAGAGAGAGACAGAGATAGAAGGAGAGAGAGGGAGGGACAGAGAGGGAAAGACAGATGGAGGGAAAGAGAGAGAGATAGAAGGAGAGAGATGGAGTGACAATGAGGGAAGGACAGATGGAGGGACAGAGGGAGAGAGACAGAGATAGAAGGAAAGATATGCAGAGATAGAGAGGGAAAGAGAGTTGGAGAGACAGAGAGTGAGAGGCCGTGATGGAAGGTGAGAGAGGGAGTGACAGGCAGGGAAAGACAGATGGAGAGCCAGAGAGAGAGACAGAGCGAGAAGGAGAGAGAGGGTGTGACAGGGAGGGAAGGATAGATGGAGGGATTGAGAGAGAGAGACAGAGATAGAAGCAGAGAGTGGGTGTGACAGGGAGGGAAAGAGAAGTGGAGGGACAGAGAGATAGACAGGGATAGAGATAGAAGGAGAGAGAGGGTGTGACGCGGAGGGGAAGACAGATGGAGGGATAGAGTGAGAGGCAGAGAGAGAAGGAGAGAGATGATGTGACAGGGAGGGAAGGACAGATGGAGGGATAGAGAGAGAGACAGAGAGCGAGGCAGAGACAGAGTTAGAAAGAGAAAGAGGGGGTGACGGGGTGGGGGGGAGACAGATGAAGAGACAGAGAGAGAGAGAAGGAGAGAGATGGAGAGACAGAGAGGGAAAGACAGATGGAGAGACAGAGAGTGAGAGGCAGAGATGGAAGGAGAGAGAGGGAGTGTCAGGGAGAGAAAGACAGATGGAGGGACAGAGTGTGAGGGAGAGAGATAGAAGAAGAGGGTGGGAGTGACAGAGAGGGTAATATAGATGGAGGGACAGAGAGAGAGACAGAGATAGAGATAAAAGGAGTGAGAGTGAGTGACAGGGGGTGGGGAAGACAGATGGAGAGACAGAGAGAGAGAGACGGAGAGAAGGAGAGAGATGGAGTGAGGGGGAGGGAAGGACAGATGGAGGGACAGAGAGTGAGAGGCAGAGATGGAAGGAGAGAGAGGGAGTGTCAGGGAGGGAAAGACAGATGTAGGGACAGAGTGAGAGAGACGGAGAGAAGGAGAGAGATGGAGTGAGAGGGAGGGAAGGACAGATGGAGGGGCAGAGAGAGAGATACAGAGATAGAAGGAGAGAGAGGGTGGGACTGAGAGGGAAGACAGATGGAGGGACAGAGAGAGAGAGAGATAGATAGATAGAAGGAGAGAGATGGAGTGACAGGGAAGGAAGGACAGATGGAGGGACAGAGAGAGAGAGAGAGAGACAGCGATAGAAGGAGAGAGATGGAGTGACAGTGTGGGAAGGACGATGGAGGGATAGAGTGAGAGACAGAGAGGCAAGGAAAGAGAGGGAGTTTCAGGGAGGGAATGGCAGATGGAGGGATAGAGAGAGAGACAGAGATAGAAGGAGAGAGAGGGAGGGACAGAGAGGGAAAGACAGATGGAGGGAAAGAGAGAGAGATAGAAGGAGAGAGATGGAGTGACAATGAGGGAAGGACAGATGGAGGGACAGAGGGAGAGAGACAGAGATAGAAGGAAAGATATGCAGAGATAGAGAGGGAAAGAGAGTTGGAGAGACAGAGAGTGAGAGGCCGTGATGGAAGGTGAGAGAGGGAGTGACAGGCAGGGAAAGACAGATGGAGAGCCAGAGAGAGAGACAGAGCGAGAAGGAGTGAGAGGGTGTGACAGGGAGGGAAGGATAGATGGAGGGATTGAGAGAGAGAGACAGAGATAGAAGCAGAGAGTGGGTGTGACAGGGAGGGAAAGAGAAGTGGAGGGACAGAGAGATAGACAGGGATAGAGATAGAAGGAGAGAGAGGGTGTGACGCGGAGGGGAAGACAGATGGAGGGATAGAGTGAGAGGCAGAGAGAGAAGGAGAGAGATGGAGTGACAGGGAGGGAAGGACAGATGGAGGGATAGAGAGAGAGACAGAGAGCGAGGCAGAGACAGAGTTAGAAAGAGAAAGAGGGAGTGACGGGGTGGGGGGGGAGACAGATGAAGAGACAGAGAGAGAGAGAAGGAGAGAGATGGAGAGACAGAGAGGGAAAGACAGATGGAGAGACAGAGAGTGAGAGGCAGAGATGGAAGGAGAGAGAGGGAGTGTCAGGGAGAGAAAGACAGATGGAGGGACAGAGTGTGAGGGAGAGAGATAGAAGGAGAGGGTGGGAGTGACAGAGAGGGTAATATAGATGGAGGGACAGAGAGAGAGACAGAGATAGAGATAAAAGGAGTGAGAGTGAGTGACAGGGGGTGGGGAAGACAGATGGAGAGACAGAGAGAGAGAGACGGAGAGAAGGAGAGAGATGGAGTGACTGGGAGGGAAGGACAGATGGAGCGACAGATAGAAAGACAGAGAGAGAAGGAGAGAGAGGGAGTGTCAAAGAGGGAAGGGCAGATGGAGAGACAGAGAGATAGAGACAGTGATAGAAGGAGAGAGAGGGAGGGACAGAGAGGGAAAGACAGATGGAGGGTAAGAGAGGGAGTGAGAGAGATAGAAGGAGAGAGATGTAGTGACAATGAGGGAAGGACAGATGGAGGGACAGAGGGAGAGAGACAGAGATAGAAGCAGAGAGATGGCGTGACGGAGGGGGGGAGAAGACAGATGGAGGGACAGAGAGAGAGAGACAGAGATAGAAGGAGAGATATGGAGAGACAGAGAGTGAGAGGCAGTGATGGAAGGTGAGAGATGGAGTTACAGGCAGGGAAAGACAGATGGAGAGACAGAGAGAAAGACAGAGAGAGAAGGACAGAGAGGGTGTGACAGGGAGGGAAGGGCAGATGGAGGGATTGAGAGAGAGAGACAGAGATAGAAGCAGACAGTGGGAGTGACAGGGCGGGAAAGAGAAGTGGAGGGACAGAGAGAGAGACAGAGATAGAGATAGAAGGAGAGAGAGGGTGTGACGGGGAGGGGAAGACAGATGGAGAGACAGAGAGAGAGAGACAGAGAGAGAAGGAGAGAGGGGGAGTGACAGGGAGGGAAGGACAGATGGTGGGATAGAGAGACGGAGAGACAGAGAGGGAAAGACAGATGGAGGGACAGAGAGAGAGAGACAGAGAGAGTGGCAGAGACAGAGATAGAAGGAAAGAGAGGGATTGCCAGGAAGGAAAGGACAGATGGAGGGACAGAGTGAGAGACAGAGAGAGAAGGAGAGAGATGGAGTGACTGGGAGGGAAGGACAGATGGAGGGACAGAGAGTGAGAGGCAGAGATGAAATGAGAGAGAGGGAGTGACAGGCAGGGAAAGATAGATGGAGCGACAGATAGAAAGACAGAGAGAGAAGGAGAGAGAGGGAGTCACAGAGAGGGAAAGACTGTTGGAGGGACAGAGAGTGAGAGGCAGAGATGGAAGGAGAGAGAGGGAGTGTCAGGGAGAGAAAGACAGATGTAGGGACAGAGTGAGAGAGACGGAGAGAAGGAGAGAGATGGAGTGACAGGGAGGGAAGGACAGATGGAGGGGCAGAGAGAGAGAGATACAGAGATAGAAGGAGAGAGAGGGAGGGACTGAAAGGGAAAGACAGATGGAGGGACAGAGAGAGAGAGAGAGATAGATAGAAGGAGAGAGATGGAGTGACAGGGAGGGAAGGACAGATGGAGGGACAGAGAGAGAGAGAGACAGCGATAGAAGGAGAGAGATGGAGTAACAGGGAGGGAAGGACAGATGGAGGGATGGAGTGAGAGACAGAGATAGATGAGAGAGAGGGTGTGTCTGGGTGGGAAAGACAGATGGAGGGACAGAGTGAGAGACAGAGAGAGAAGGAGAGAGGTGGTGTGTCAGGAAGGGAAAGGCAGATGGAGCGACAGAGTGGGAGACAGAGCGAGAAGGAGAGAGATGGAGTGACAGGGAGGGAAGGACTGATGGAGGGATAGAGAGAGAGAGAGAGAGATAGAAGGAGAGAGAGGTAGTGTCAGGGAGGGAAAGGCAGGTGGAGAGACAGAGAGAGAGAAAGACACATGGAAGGAGAGAGAGGGAGTCACAGAGAGGGGAAGACTGTTGGAGGGATAGAGAGAGACAGAGATAGAAGGAGAGAGAGGGAGTGTCAGGGAGGGAAAGACAGATGGAGGGACAGAGAGAGAGGCAGAGAGAGAAGGAGAGAGATGGAGTGACAGGGAGGGAAGGACAGATGGAGGGACAGAGAGAGAGGCAGAGAGAGAAGGAGAGAGATCGAGTGATGGTGGGGGCGGGAGCGGCGAGACTGATGGAGTGACAGAGAGAGAAGGAGAGAGTGGGAGAGACAGAGTGAAAGACAGATGGAGAGAAAGAGAGAGAGAGGCAGAGATGCAAGCAGTGAGGGAGTCACAGGTAGGGAAAGACAGATGGACAGACAGAGAGAGAGACAGAGAAAAAAGGGAGAGAGAGGGAGTGTCAGGGAGGGAAAGACAGATGGCGGGACAGAGAGAGAGGGAGAGATAGAAGGAGAGAGAGGGAGAGACAGAGAGGGAAAGACAGATGGAGGGATAGAGAGAGACAGAGATAGAAGGAGAGAGAGGGAGTGTCAGGGAGGGAAAGACAGATGGAGGGACAGAGAGAGAGACAGAGAGAGAAGAAGAGAGAGGGAGTGTCAGGGAGGGAAAGACAGATGCAGGGACAGAGAGAGAGAGACAGAGAAAAAAGGGAGAGAGAGGGAGTGTCAGGGAGGGAAAGACAGATGGCGGGACAGAGAGAGAGGGAGAGATAGAAGGAGAGAGAGGGAGAGACAGAGAGGGAAAGACAGATGGAGGGATAGAGAGAGACAGAGATAGAAGGAGAGAGAGAGGGAGTGTCAGGGAGGGAAAGACAGATGGAGGGACAGAGAGAGAGACAGAGAGAGAAGGAGAGAGATGGAGTGACAGGGAGGGAAGGACAGATGGAGGGATAGAGAGAGAGACAGAGAGCGAGGCAGAGACAGAGTTAGAAGGAGAAAGAGGGAGTGACGATGTGGGGGGGGGGGGGAGACAGATGAAGAGACAGAGAGAGAGAGAAGGAGAGAGATGGAGAGACAGAGATGGAAAGACAGATGGAGAGACCGAGAGTGAGAGGCAGAGATGGAATGAGAGAGGGGGTGAGACAGAGAGGGAAATACAGATGGAGGGACAGAGAGAGAGCGATAGATAGAAGGAGAGAGGGGGTGAGACAGAGAGGGAAATACAGATGGAGGGACAGAGAGAGAGCGATAGATAGAAGGAGAGAGTGGGAGAGACAGAGAGGGAAAGACAGATGGAGGGACAGAGAGAGACAGAGATAGAAGGAGAGAGACGGAGTGACAGGGAGGGAAGGACAGATGGAGGGACAGAGAGAGAGAGACAGAGAGAGAAGGAGTGAGGGAGATTGACAGGAATGGAAGGGCAGATGGAGGGATAGAAAGAGAGAGAGGCAGAGATAGAAGGAGAGAGAGGGAGTGACAGAGAGGTAAAGATAGATGGAGGGACTGAGGGATACAGAGAGAGAGGAAGAGACAGAGATAGAAGGAGAGAGAGGGACATAGAGGGAGGGATCAAGAAAGAAGGAAATATGGTTGAAACCATTGCTGTATTGGGAGCGAGGGAGGAAGGGAGAGATGAAAAGAAAGAGAGACGGGGAAACAGAAAGGGAGAAATGGTGTCATAGAGACACAGACAGAGTTATGGACAGAGGCAGTGAAAGAGAGGGAGAGAGGGAGAGACAGAGAGAGAGAAAGAGGGAGAGACAGAGATAGAAGGAGAGAGAGGGAGTGACGGGGAGGGAAAGACAGATGGAGGGGCAGAGAGAGAAGGAGAGAGATGGAGTGACAGGGAGCGAAAGACAGATGGAGGGACAGAGAGAAACAGAGAGGAAGAGGTAGAAATAGAAAGGGAGACAGAGATATGGAGAGGAAGATAAAGAGACAGTGAGAGAGTGAGATAGAGAGAGAGAAAGGCAGAGATGGTGTGAGAGAGACACAAATAGAGTCATGGACAGAAGCACAGAGAGAGAGAGAGTAACAGAGAGAGAGAGAGAGAGTCAGAGAGAGAGAGAGACAGACAGAAAGAGAGAGATAGAGACACAGAAAGAAACAGACAGAAAGGGAGCGTCAGTGAGAGAGATGAGATAGAATGAGAGAGAGGGAGTGACTGGCAGGGAAAGACAAATGGAGCGACATAAAGAAAGACAGAGAGGGAAGGAGAGAGAGGGAGTATCAGGGAGAGAAAGACAGATGGAGGGAAAGAGAGAGAGACAGAGATATAGATAGGAGAGAGAGTGAGTGACGGGGATGGGAAGACAGATGGTGAGACAGAGAGAGAGACAGAGAGAGAAGGAGAGAGAGGGAGAGATGGAGAGGGAAAGATAGATGGAGGGACAGAGAGAGAGAGACACAGAGATAGAAGGAGAGAGATGGAGTGACAGGGAGAGAAGGACAGATGGAGGGATAGAGTGCGAGATAGAGAGACAAGGAGAGAGATGGAGTGACAGGGAGGGAAAGGCAGATGGAGGGATAGAGTGAGAGACAGAGATAGAAGGAGAGAAATGGAGTGTCAGGGAGGGAAGGACAGATGGCGGGACAGAGAGAGAGGGAGAGATAGAAGGAGAGAGGGGGTGAGACAGAGAGGGAAAGACAGATGGAGGGACAGAGAGAGAGCGATAGATAGAAGGAGAGAGTGGGAGAGACAGAGAGTGAAAGACAGATGGAGGGACAGAGAGAGGCAGAGATAGAAAGAGAGAGAGGGAGTGTCAGGGAGGGAAAGACAGATGGAGGGACAGAGATAGAAGGAGAGAGACGGAGTGACAGGGAGGGAAGGACAGAAAGGGAGAAATGGTGTCATAGAGACACAGACAGAGTTATGGACAGAGGCAGTGAAAGAGAGGGAGAGAGGGAGAGACAGAGAGAGAGGGAGAGACAGAAACAGAAGGAAAGGGAGTGACAGGGAGGGAAAGACAGATGGAGGGACAGAGAGAGAAGGAGAGAGATGGAGTGACAGGGAGGGAAAGACAGATGGAGGGACAGAGAGAGAGAGACTGAGAGGAAGCGGTAGAAATAGAGAGGGAGACAGAGATACTGAGAGGAAGATACAGAGACAGTGAGAGAGAGAGATACAGAGAG
The DNA here is from genome assembly GCF_036365525.1 of Heterodontus francisci. NCBI lineage: Eukaryota > Metazoa > Chordata > Chondrichthyes > Heterodontiformes > Heterodontidae > Heterodontus > Heterodontus francisci. The sequence continues at coordinate 252,628 of NW_027140453.1, read as the reverse complement.
AGAATGGCAGAGATGGTGCGAGAGAGACACAAATAGAGTCATGGACAGAAGCAAAGAGCGAAAGAGTAACAGAGAATGAAAGAGAGAGAGAGAGAGAGAGTCAGAGAGAGAGAGAAAGACAGAAAGAGAGAGATAGAGACACAGAAAGAAACAGAGAGAAAGGGAGCGTCAGTGAGAGAGAGAGACAGAGACAGTGATAGCGAAAGACAACGACAGAGAGAGATGGGGAGAAAGAGTTGTAGGGGAAGAGAGAGAGATAGAGGGGGAAGAGAGATATAGAGGGGGCAGAGAGAGATAGAGGGGGAAGAGAGTGATGGGGGAGAGAGAGAGGGGGGAGAGAGAGAGGGGGAGAGAGAGAGGGGAGAGAGAGAGGGGGAGGGGATGAAAGAGAGGGGAGAGGGAGAGAGAGGGGGTGAGAGGGAGTGAGAGGGGGTGAGAGAGGGGTGAGAAGGGGTGAGAGGGGGAGAGGGCGAGAGAGGGGGAGAGGGCGAGAGAGGGGGAGAGGGCGGGAGAGGGGGCGAGGGAGAGAAAGGGGAGAGAGAGAGAAAGGGGGAGAGAGAGAGAAAGGGGAGAGAGAGGGGGGAGTGGGAGAGAGAGGGGGAGGGAGAGAGGGGGAGGGAGAAAGAGGGGAGAGGGAGAGAGAGTGGGGAGAAAGAGCTAGAGGGGGAGAGGGAGATAGTGGGGTAGATAGAGGGGGGAGAGGGAGAAATGGGGAGAGAGAGAGAAAGGGGAGAGAGAGGGGGGAGTTGGAGAGAGAGGGGGAGGGAGAGAGAGGGGGAGGGAGAGAGAGGGGGAGGGAGAAAGAGGGGGAGAGGGAGAGAGAGTGGGGAGAAAGAGTTAGAGGGGGAGAGGGAGATAGAGGGGTAGATAGAGGGGAGAGGCAGAGAGAGCGGGAGAGGGAGATAGAGGGGGAGAGTGAGATGGATGGGCCGAGGGAGATCGAGGGGGGAGAGGGAGATCGAGGGGGGAGAGGGAAATCGAGGGGGGAGAGGGAGATTGAGGGGAGAGAGGGAGATCAAGGGGGAGAGGGAGATCAAGAGGGAGAGGGAGATAGAGGGGAGAGGGCGATAGAGGGGGGCGAGGGAGATAGAGGGGGAGAGGGAGATAGAGGGGGAGAGAGAGATGGGGAAGGGGGTGGTGAACCTGTGGAATTCTCTGCCGCAGAAGGCAGTGGAGGCCAAGTCATTAAAGATATTCAAGGAGGGAAGAGATATATTTCTTAGTGTCAAAGGGATCAAGGGCTATGGGGAGAAAGTAGGAACAGGGTACTGAATTAGCCCATTGGTCATGATCTTTATTGAATGGCAGAGCAGACCCGAGGGGCCGAATGGCCTGCTCCTGCTCCTATTTTCTATGTTTCTATGAGAAGGGCAGACTGAGAGAGGGAGAGATCGAGAGAGAAGGAGAAACGGAGAGAGAAGGAGAGATAGAGATGCAGAGAGGTGACCCTGAGATTCTCTCTCTCACACACACAAACATGTAGACACACACAGACACACACAGAGACTGACAGACACACACACACACACACACACACAAATTTTACAATCCACACTGATGACACTAACAATGGCCAACAGAACCTCTGTAACAATCCCCTGTGTCTGCCCAGTCCTGTGAGAGACACAGAGAGAGATAGGGAGTGACGGTAAGTGACAGTGGAAGAAGGAGGACAAAACAGCTTGTAGGAGAAACCTTACATTTATTTGTGTTCAACAGATTTTATTAAAAGTTGAAGGGACTGGACACTGAAAAAGGTTTCAGCACACAAAAAAACCCTGAGGGTCCCATTTGCACTTGTTCCATCCAGCCCTGTCTGTGAGGTTTGCTGATGTTTTGGGCAATGCTTCGTGAACTTAGAGAAAAAAGATGCACGATGCCCATTTTAATTCATTTTACTGTAGTTCTGAAGTTAGCTTTCTCTCTGTCTCCACATTCTTTCCCTGTGTCTCTATCTCCCGCCATGCTTTCTCTTCTCTGACTCTGTTTCACACTCGCCTTCTCCATTTAAAGCTTTAACAAATAAAAAAACATGCCACACACAGCAATGCGATTTGTCGTGATTTGAAATAGTGAGACGGAATCAGCAGCTTGTTCCCAGTTTCAGGAGGGATTCGCTCTTTCTGGGGACTGAAATCTGGCTATTATCACATTGCTGCTTGTGGGATCGTGCTGTGCATCTAGTGGCCTGCAGCATTTCTTCCATGACAACAGTTTCAAATTCAGCTTCCTGAGGGTCTGAGTGTGGATTTATCTGTGTTTTTAGAAGAATTTTACAATAATTGCAAGAGCTGAACGTGAAGCTGTATAAAGACTTGGCATTAGTTTAACGATGGAGTTTAGCATTTTCTGAGGACTGTGATGGGATATTTGGCTATGATCACATTGTGGGATCCTGCTGTGCATACATTCCCTGAATCAATTCCTGCATCCAACACTGAGGCAGAAACAGATGGAGAGAAAAAGAGAGAGAGTGAGAAACAGCTGGAGGTGGCAGGTTAAACAGAGAGAGAGAGAGAGACAGGCAGAGTGTGGGTGAGGGAGGGAAGGCAGAGAAAGATGGAGAAAGACAGAGAGAGGGCGAGAGAGAGAGAAATCCACACTCAAAAGCTTGGTACACTGAATATTGAAGTGTCAACATTGCTGGGATCTTGCTGTGCACTAAAAACAGATTATCTGCATATTTGCATTATCTGAAGGCCTGGAATTAAAGTCCTGAGCTTGAAGCCAGTACAATTCCGGAGTAATGATGGTGTTTTGGGCAGTGCCCTGAATTTGAGGGTGAAATGAAATTGTGGGATCTTGGTGAAATTGTGAGACTAGCTAAGAGGAAAAAGGAAGCACACATAAGGTCTAGGCGGCTGAAGAAAGCCGAAGCTTTGAAAGAATATCGGGATTGTAGGCGCAATCTGAAACGAGGAATTAAGAGGGCTGAAAGGGGTCATGAAATAGCTTTAGCAAACAGGGTTAAGGAAAATCCCAAAGCCTTTTATTCATATATAAGGAGCAAGAGGGTAACTAGAGAAAGGATTGGCCCACTCAAGGACAAAGGAGGAAAGTTATGCTTGGACTCAGAGAAAATGGGTGAGATTCGAAACGAGTACTTTGCATCGGTATTCACCGAGGAGAGGGACATGAGGGATGTTGAGGTTAGGGACAAATGTTTGATTACTCTAGGTCAAGTCGGCATAAGGAGGTAGGAAGTGTTGGGTATTCTGAAAGGCATTAAGGTGGACAAGTCCCCAGGTCCGGATGGGATCTATCCCAGGTTACTGTGGGAAGCCAGAGAGGAAATAGTTGGGGCCTTAACAGATATCTTTGCAGCATCCTTAAACACGGGTGAGGTCCCGGAGGACTGGAGAATTGCTAATGTTGTCCCCTTGTTTAAGAAGGGTAGCAGGGATAATCCAGGTAATTATAGACCGGTGAGCCTGACGTCAGTGGTAGGGAAGTTGCTGTCACAATCCTTTTATCCTTTGGTTTATTAACTGTGATTTGTTTGTATTTGGGTGTTGCTGAGAGAGTGTCTGTGTAACCGAGGGCAATTCCTGGGCTCTTGCTGTGCTATTTTGTTTAACAATGTATTTTAATCAATTTTCTCTCTCTCCGTCTTGCCTTAGGAATTTTCATTCTGAAAACTGCATGGTGAAGATGAAAAGAGGGAAAGTTTGGGACGAGGAATCCTTGGACAGGAGCTTCCTCCTGAGGGGACGGACTGAGGCCTTGTCCACAGGCTGCACCCAAAGGGCCCACGTGAGTTGTGTCTGTTTATTAGGCCGTGGTTTAATTTCATGTCTGGGGTCCTGGGCTAACCAGTTCCTGTCGGATTGGGGCCCTGCTGTTTTAAATAGGTTGAAAGCCTGGGGTTAAAGGAGCAGCCTTGGTGCAAAACCTTGGTTGAAGTGGCACCATTGCTGGGATCTTGCTGTGCACAGCTTGCCGGCTGTTATCACACTGCTGCTTGTGGGATCTTGCTGTGTACCAATGGCCTGCAGCATTTCCAACATTGCAACAGTGACGAGCACTTTAAAAATTAATTCATTGAGTGTCAAATACTTCTGTGAATCAGCAATGAAATGGCTGAAATGTGAAGGTTTGGAAAGGCTTGTTCTCATTCCCGAATAATGCTGGTGTCTTAGGCTGTGGGCTGAATTTGACAGTGAAATGAATCACCTGGCAGAGTTTCAGGGATGGGAATGTGGATTTCTCTCTCTATCCTTCTATGGGAGAGAGGATGGGGGTCACCAGTGTTTGTGTGTTTTTACAATGAGGCAGAAACAGATGTAGAGAGACACACAGAGAAATAGAGAGAGAGAGAGAGAGAGAGAGGGAGGGAGAGACAGCAGGAAATGACAGGGTAAACACATCCACACTTCCCAGTCTCTGGCTCTGTGTCGGGGATGTGTTAGTAAGATGGGGAGTCACTGGGAGATTGTTTTCTGTCAGTGAGTGAGAGAAAGAGCCCTGGGCTCTCGCTGTGTTTTATTTCTGTTCAAAAATGCTTTGCTTTATTTGAATCTAATTTATTTCTTATTCCCAAGGAGAATCTTTTCGGAAGCAGCAGCTGTGATGATGCAAAGGTAGAATCTTTAGGCCACGTGGAATTCTCAGACAAGAGCTTTAACCAGGGAGGGAAAATAATAATAAATATATATTTGTCATTGTCAAGTTCATTTCTAAATACAAAAAAGAAGACTGTGTGTGATTTCGGGGCTGATAGAAAAACAAAGTGCTGGAAATGCTCAGTATTTCCAGCACGGTTTTTATTTCAAATTGCCAGCATCTGCAGTATTTTGATTTTGTGTTTTCGGGGGTCTGTGGCTTTTCTCCCAATAGGGAGGGGGCTGGAGGGCGCTCCCGAAGGGAATAGTTTGGGAAGCGCTGCTCCAGAACAGTCAATGTAATCCCGTAGATTTCCCTTTCTCCATCTCTTGCTGCAACATGTTCCCTGCACCTTCCTCCTTGTTCCTAGTTCTTTTTCTTCACATCTTTAAATCTCTATCTCTATCTCTCAACATCCTTTCTTTCTCTGCCCCTCGCTAGAGTCTCACAGGTTTCCATTGTCACTCTCTTTCTGCGATTCTCTGCTTCTTTATCTGTCTCTCTCTCTCTTCTCCCACTCACTTCCAAATCCCTGAATCTTTCCATCTCTGCTCCTCCTTTCCTGCAAGATTATCTCTGCATTTCCCCCATCCCGGGACACCCCTCTCTTATCTGGAAACGCGTCTTACTTTGTATCTCTGCCCCTCCACTTCTTTCTGTCTCTGCATCTCTCTTTGTCTGCGATCTTTCTCAATATCTACATCTCTGTGTATGTCTCCATTTCTCTCTCTCTCTGCCCTTCTCGGTATTTCTGTCCCTCTGTTCTCAGTTTCTCTCACTGGTTTCGGACTCCAGCTCCATTTCCATTTATTTCTCTCTCTTTCTGTTCTGTCCTAATCCTGGGATCTGTTTTCTGTGTCACTCTCCCTCTGTCTGGGGGTGGATTTGAACTCGCTGCCTTGGTGTTGTACAGGGTGATTGTGAAGTGGGATCCTGCTTTCCATCTCTGCCCAGTTTTGCTCCCATTGATGTAAAAACAGGGGGGAGGAGCTGAACGGACAGCCGATTCACAACCACCCTCCTCCCCTCCATCCTGGTTTGCACCATTGGCACCAAGTCCGAGTCCAGCCCAGTGTTTCTTTGACTCTCTGTGTATCTGCTCCCTGACTGTCTCTGCCTGTCTCCTTGTGGCTCAATGGGGGAAGGGACAGATCAGCCATGATCTAACATGGGTGGGTCAGGCTCAAAAGGCTGAATGGCCTCCTCCCGTCCCTGTGCCAGTCAGTGTGTGAGTGTTTGTGTGTGTCTCCCTCTGTTTGATTCCCTGAAGCCGATGGGGAGAACAGGTGAAACACCTTTCTGCAGAGAGGGATGTGTCTGGAGCTGGGATCTTCCTGTGCATTAAAGGCTCAGAATGCCAGTTAGCCTCTGAAGGTCCTTGCTCTATGCCCGGCCCAGTGTTTGGCCTGACATGAGTTAAAGGTGCCGGTGCTCTGGGAGCCTGTTGATGGAATTCCACTGGCTTATCCAGATCAGGAATTAAAGTGAACGAAGGGTTGTCGGGAGACGGAGCCAAACCGAGGTAAGTGATGGAGGTGGGAATAACACGGGGGGGGGGGGTGGAGGGGTGCGGGGAGGGGGCTGTTCACGGGGGAGATGATACAGTGTGGGATTAAATAAAGGGGTTGCTTTTACACGACAGGGAGGGTATTCAGAAAGGGGAAGTGTTTACAGTGGAGGGTAGGGGGCAGAATTAGATTACGGTCAGTTAATGGGGGTATTTGGATGGGAGTCTGCTCCTGGGGGTATTTAGATGGGGGTCTGTTCACAGAAGGGGGCAGTATTTAGATGGGGGTCTGTTGCGGACGGGTATAGAGATGGGAGTTTGTTCCCGGGAGGTATTTAGATGGGTGTTTGTTCCGGGGGCTATTCAGATGGGAAATTTTTCCCGGGGTGTATTCAGATAGGGGTTTGTTCCTGGTGGGGGTATTTAGATGGGAGTTTGTTCCTGGGGGGGTATTTAGATGGGGGTCTGGTCCTGAGGGGGGGTTTATTCAGATGGAAGCAAGTTACTGGGGGGTATTTAGATGGGAGTATGTTCACGGGTGGGAGGTATTTAAATGGGAGCTTGTTCTCGGGGTGTATTTAGATGGGAGTCTGTTCCTGGGGGGTACTTAGATGGGAGTCTGTTCCCGGGGGGTATTTCGATGGGAGTCTGTCTGGGGGGGGGGGGGTGGTATTTTGATGGGGGTCTGTTCGCGGGGGGATATTTAGATGGGAGTCTGTCTGGGGGTATTTCGATGGGTTGTCTTGTAACAGAGGGAAGGGGATAATTAGATGGGTTCTGTTGATAATGAGGGTATTAGATGGGGGTCAGTTAACAGGAGATATCAGATCGGGGTCTGCAGACGAGGATTATTTAGATTGGGGGGGGTCTGTGCAAGGGGGAGATGTTTTCTGGGGGGGGAAGTATTGCAGGGAAAAAGATTTGCTTGGTGCACAAAAATTGCAGGGGGTGGATAAATTGAGGGGTGGATAAATTGATGGGGTGGATAGGGTCAGAAAAAGACAGAAAAAGTCAGAAAGAGAGAGAGAAATGATAGAAAGAGAAATAGAGAAGACAGAAAGATACAAAGAAAGAGAGAGAAAAAGAAGGAGAGAAAAGATAGAAAGAGACAGAGAAAAGATAGAAGTAGACAAGAAAGAGAGAGACAAGGTGAGAGTAAAAGAAAGAGAGAAAAGATAGAAAGAGAAAGAGAGAAGATAGAAATAGAAAGAGAGAAGATAGAAAAGAAAGAAAGACACAGAAACAGAAAAGAGAGAGAAACTCAGAGAAATAGAGAAAAGACAGAGAGACAGAAATAGAGAAAAGACAGAAAAAGTCAGAAATAGAGAATTGAAGGAAAGTCAGAATAAGAAAAAGGACAGAAAGAGAGAGAAAAAGAGGAGGGGAAAAAGTGGAGGGAAAGAACAAAGACTCAAAGAAATTGCAGGCACCAAAGAGACAGACAGAAAGCCAATGAGAAAGACACAGAGAATCACAGAGAGATTGAAAGAGATGACAGAGAAAGCCATTGAGACAGAAAGACGCACAATCACTCAGAGAGAGAGAGAAACACAAAGTGAGGGAGAGAGAGAGAGATGGAGGAACACAGAGAGGGAGAAATACAGAGAGCAGAGATTGAGGAACAGAGAGAGAGAGAGTAACAGAGTCAGAAATACAAAGTGAGGGAGAGATTGAGAAATAGAGAGAATGAGAGAGAGATTTAGTGCGAGAGAGAGAGTGATTGAGTGCGAGAGAGAGAGAGACATTGAGTGCGAGAGAGAGAGAGGGAGAGATTGAGTGCGAGAGAGAGAGAGACTTCAGTGTGAGAGAGAGAGAGATTCCAGTGCGAGAGAGAGAGAGATTTCAGTGCGAGAGAGAGATTTCAGTGCGAGAGACAGAGATTTCAGTGCGAGAGAGAGAGAGTTCAGTGAGAGAGAGAGAGATTTCAGTGAGAGAGAGAATTCAGTGAGAGACAGAATTCAGTGAGAGAGAGATTCAGTGAGATTCAGAGAGAGAGATTCAGTGAGAGAGATATTGAGTGAGAGAGAGATTGAGTGAGAGAGAGATTGAGTGAGAGAGAGATTGAGAGAGCGAGAGATTGAGTGAGAGAGAGATTGAGTGAGAGAGATTGAGTGAGAGAGAGATTCAGTGAGAGGGAGATTCAGTGAGAGAGAGATTCAGTGAGAGAGAGATTGAGTGACAGAGAGAATTCAGTGAGAGAGAGAATTCAGTGAGAGAGAGAAATCAGTGAGAGAGAGAAATCAGTGAGAGGGAGATTGACTGAGGGAGACTGAGTGAGAGAGAGAATTCAGTGAGAGGGAGATTCAGTGATAGGGAGATTCAGTGAGAGAGACTGAGTGAAAGAAACTGAGTCAGAAGGAGGGAGAAAGGGAGAGAGAGACAATAAAGATGTGATACACACCATCCCACACCGTCTGCGTTCCATCGTTGGACTCTAACACCATCTCTCCATCAACTCATCCATGGGGAAAAGATCCTGGAGAGGGGCATTGGGGTGGGATTTGGAGATAAGCGTCAGGACTGGGACAGAGAGAGCAGGGGAATCAGACTGGACATTCACACACACACATACACTGTAATCAGCTTGCAATTCACCTGGGCACAGAGACACAGAGACTGAAACACAGAAACTCTCCTTCAGAAACCAGCCGCATGGAAAGAAAGAATGGAGGCTGATGTTGTCCTAATATATCCCAGAACCTGTCACTCAAAACAGCCAGTCCACCCAAAATACAGCTTATCCAACCAGCTACAAGCTTCCTCCATCTGGACACTCCCTCCCAGGTATGAGACAGTCCAAGGTGAGTTTCTGTGCAAACAGGGAATGGTAGAGAGAGGGATATTCCAGCCATATCCCAAATGGACCATTCCAGACAGAAACCTGTCTGTCTGTCTGTCTCTCTCTCCCTCCCCCAAAAACCTCATGAACAGAGCAGAAAAGCTGCTGTCATTTAAAACCTGGAGGGGCCGGTTTGGATAATGGGCATTTAACACTGATTGTATTAAATGTCTTTCACTATTCACATCCAGTTAACAGAAAGTTCAGAAAATGACTCACTGCAATTACCTTGAAATTGTGACAAAGTGTTATTGCTGGAGAGGCCGGTTTGACTGCAATATAAACAGGCAGTTTTTATTCGGTTTTTCAATTTCACTGTATGACAAAGAGTGAAACTGGAGCCAGGTTAATGCGGCAGCCAAGAGAACTTTTATAACCAGTGACATTTCACACAACAATTCGTACCCAAATTTACTGTTATATTTGTCAATGATTCTTTGTAGTTTATTTGCTGCTGCTGTATTTATGCATTAGCCTGTAATCAATCGAAAAAACCTCCTGAACATTCGCCAGTTTAATGTTACAAGGGTTTACAAAGCTGGGAAATGGACATTTATCTTAAATGATATTTAAGATCTTCCACTTTTCACCTCCAGTTTATATAAAGTTCAGTGATAAAGACCTCTACATTCTGACAAAGAGTTTTTACTGCTGCAATAAAGTGTCACTTGTTTCCATTTGCTTCCTGACTGTTTCTTTCCTCTGTTCTCCTGGGGGATTCAGAGGGATTTTTGTTCATTGTTTGTCCACATTCCTCTGCAGCTGCTGTCCTGGAGAAATTAATTATATTGTATTCAAAATCTTTCCCTCAGTTTGGAGATATGAGGAGAGACTGTTTTCACTAGCAGAGGGGAGAAACAAATAGGCAGGGAGTTGCTCTGGTCTGGAATTCACTGTCTGACAGGTTTCTGAAAGCAGATTCAATATTAACTTTCAAAATACAATCGGATCAAAACTTCAATTTCTCTGAATTATAGTAGAGAAGATACCAGCAGAGAGAAGTGAGAGCGAGACAGAGATGCCATAACCATAGTGATGAAGAATTGAACACCACTTATATAGAGAGTTTTTATTTGAAAATGATTGAGTTTAATTTGATGCTGTTAATTTATTTATCCATTACCTTTAATCATTTAAAATAATTTTCCAAACAGTAACGAGTTTAATGTTACAAGTGTTTACATCGTAGTAAAATAGCCACTTTACACAAACTGTATTGAAATTATTTTATTGAGCATCTCAAGTTTACAGAAAGAAAATTCCGCAAACTTGTAAAAACTTTCAAACATTCAGCAACACAGAATCTCGATCAGCAACGGCTCAGCATCTCCATCTCCTGGTGCCCCTCTCTCACTGCAGTTACAGTCTCCCTCTCACCATCTCCATCTGCTGGTGTCCCTCTCTCACTGCAGTTGCTGCCCCCTCTCAACATCTCCATCTGCTGGTGTCCCTGCCTCACTGCAGTTACTGCCCCTCTCCCCACCTCACAATCACTGCCATTTGCAGCTTTGTCCACTGGCGGCGGTTGTTGACAAGGCAACCACTAGGTGGCGCTGTACTAGCACATGCGCAAATGTACACTGTTCCAATTAAACGTCATGGTCTGCCACGTGCAGGCAGCTGCCAGGACTAAAGATGGCGCCGGTCAAATAATCACAAAGGTGGGTGGAGGGTGGGAGGTGGAGCTGGGGGTCTGGGGGGGGAGGGGGGAATGGGATTTAGTTACAGTGTTTGAAACCCTTCAGCTCTTTCTATGATTTCACTAATTTAACAATGAGATTGAGAGGGTATTTCACCCCCTTCTTCAGCTCCTGTCTGAATTTAGTCTGGGTCACAATGTAAATACATGTGTTGGTGCAGGAACTGAGAATCTGCAGCATCTTTGATGTTTGTTCTGTGATAAAGAGAGGGTCAGTGAGGGAGGAATAATATAGAATATCTGCAATTCGACAATAAATGATAAACACAACACGGGTCACCCATAACAGGATAAAACTGCCGGATATACTGAAGAGTAAAATAACTGATTTCCTGCGATTCTCCATCTCTGCGTCCTTGTGATTCTCTGCATTGCTGTGGCGCCGGAATCCCCTGCGGACTTTACTGGAGAATAAAATCCGTCTGACAGTCAGAACATTGAGCAGCAACATCAGAAAGACCGGGACACAAGGGGTTAAAATGTAATTAAACAATTCAAATGCCCCCCATATGGGGGAAGTAAAGAAACTCAGTTTATAAACACAACCCATGGGAACATTATTAATAATGTAATATTGTTCCTGTGTAAAGTACCAGGGGAGAGACTCTAAACAGCCCAGCACACTCACTGTTCCAACAACCACAGCCGCCGTTTTCTCGCTGCAATATTTTGTTTTCAGCTTCTCACAACAAATGGCCACAAATCGATCAAAGGTGAAAGTGACTGTGAGCCAGACAGAAACAACTGTGGATGCAGAAATCAAAACGGCAAGGAGAGAACAGACAGGAGTAATGTTCAGGAATGAATATGGAAAATAAATTGATCCAATCCATCTCAATATGGGATTAGTGATAACGACCAGGAGATCAGACACTGCCATTCCCACCAGGTAGACAGTGATACATTTGGAGAGACCGCACTTTCCTCGGGACAGGATCACAATCGCCACCAAGTTAACTGGAAGAGAGAGAGAAAAGGAAGCAGAGAAATTACTGATCAGACCTGGAGACAAAGCAGCAGTTTGACAGGATCTGGGCTGAAATTTCCAGCTTTGTTGCTGCATCGAGCAGTGAAAACTGATTCATTGAACTGGGCAGTGCTTTGTCAAAGTGAAATGTTTGAAAACACAATTATTAATAATGAATTGGGAAATTGATATAGAAAGTGAATAAAGTCAGCACTGGATATACTGAAAGTACTGCGTGAGGATGCAGTGTCAGTGGGGAAATGAGAAGGGGTTTTACAGAGATGGAATCCAATGTGTTAATTGAGAATGTGTCTCCAGACTGTTGGTTAGGAAGGTTTGTGGAGAGCGGGATGGTTTGTTGCTCTGGGTTTAGGGACTGTTATCAAATGGGAAAAGGCTGAAAACTGCAGCGCTGAGTTTGAGTATCAGCCATGATCTAGAATGGTGGAGCAGGCCCGAAGGGCTGAATGGCCTCCTCCTACTCATATGTTACTGTATTCCTATCAGGTTGGACGAGGCAGCAGGAGGTGGAGCCAGTGAGGGTAATTGGGAGGGAGAGAAGGAAAAGGACATGTTGGAGCTGGAGGGGAGACTGGAGCAAATGGTTTGGGAATGTGGATAAACTGAAGCAATGGATGATGAGGAGACTGAAGATTCAATACAGTGAGAGGAGAGGCTGAGATTCACAGAGAGAGACTGCAGCAGAGTGTTAGAGGAAATCTAATATATAGATCCCAGCAATACAACTCAATTCATACATTCAAACAATAATCCCTGTGGTAATTGGTGTTGGAGCACAGTTTGTACAATATCGTCAATATATTTAGTTTGTAGAGGCAATTAAATATAAATTTAAATATATTTCTGATATCAGCCTCGCTCTTTATTGAATTCAGTAGTCACAGAGATTTTAAAGTGCAGTATTTAAATAAAAAATTTCCATCAGTGTAAAACTGATTCTATTCAGATCATGCAGTCACTAAGTAAGGAACAGGAACTTTCCACAAAACAAAATGAGGCCCTGACAGAAATCAACACAGAGGAACAAGTCCAACAGGAAAATGAACACAATCTGGAAATGACCTGGAAGAGTGTGTAGAAGGGTGGGTTAGTAAATTTGCGGATGACACTAAGGTCGGTGGAGTTGTGGATAGTGCCGAAGGATGTTGTAGGGTACAGAGGGACATAGATAGGCTGCAGAGCTGGGCTGAGAGATGGCAAATGGAGTTTAATGCGGAAAAGTGCGAGGTGATTTACTTTGAAAGGAGTAACAGGAATGCAGAGTACTGGGCTAATGGGAAGATTCTTGGTAGTGTAGATGAACAGAGAGATCTTGGTGTCCAGGTGCATAAATCCCTGAAGGTTGCTACCCAGGTTAATAGGGCTGTTAAGAAGGCATATGCTGTGTTAGCTTTTATTAGTAGGGGGATCGAGTTTCGGAGGCACGAGGTCATGCTGCAGCTGTACAAAACTCTGATGAGACCGCACCAGGAGTATTGCGTGCAGTTCTGGTCACCGCATTATAGGAAGGATGTGGAAGCTATGGAAAGGGTGCAGAGGAGATTTACTAGGATGTTGCCTGGTATGGAGGGAAGGTCTTACGAGGAAAGGCTGAGGGACTTGAGGTTGTTTTCGTTTGAGAGAAGGAGGAGGAGAGGTGACTTAATAGAGACATTTAAGATAATCAGAGGGTTGGATAGGGTGGATAGTGAGCGTCTTTTTCCTCGGATGGTGATGGCAAACACGAGGGGACATAGCTTCAAGTTGAGGGGTGATAGATATAGGACAGATGTCAGAGGTAGTTTCTTTACTCAGAGAGTAGTAGGGGCGTGGAGCGCCCTGCCTGCAACAGTAGTAGACTCGCCCACTTTAAGGGCATTTAAGTGGTCATTGGATAGACATATGGATGAAAATGGAATAGTGTAGGTCAGATGGTTTCACAGGTCTGCGCAACATCGAGGGCCGAAGGGCCTGTACTGCGCTGTAATGTTCTATGTTCTATGTTCTATCAGTGTAGAACTGATTCTATTCTGTTTATTCAGTCACTAAGTAAGGAATAGGAACTTTCTACAAAACAAAATGAGGACCTGACAGAAATCATCACAGATGATCAAGTCCAACAGGAAAATGAACACAATCTGACAGCAGACAACTTCAACTCACAGTTTCTCTCACTAATTGTTCTGGACATTCCAGCACCTTATGATAGCGAATTATTTACACTGCTGCTTCTTTCTCTTACTTCTGCTTATCTCTTTCCATCGGTTTCGTTCCCCCTGCTCCTTTTCTCCTTCCCTATCTCTCACACCCTGTAAATTGTTACTTAATGATGCTTTTCACATAGGATTTATTTCTAACATTCTGCGTCTGTGTTCTGTTCACCAGCCCCAGGTTCAATTATTCTATTCTCAGAGTAAGTTTGTTCAACGGTGAAACCTCTGTGAATAATTTAATGCATCTACAGAACATTCAAGTCTCCACCTGTTCACCTGCACTCTTCACTTCATCGACAACATATGGAATAAACAGGATCGAAAGCTACTTCCAGACAAACCTCACAGTCATTGAAATTACTTCTCCTGGAATTATAAAGTAATCTGTTAGAATGTGGGATTGTTTAATTAATAAAACACCAACATCAGCGCTGCAGCTGATAATCTACAGAAAGACTCTTGATTCCAACTGATCGAGTGAAAACCAATAAAACATCATATCAATACTTTCTATTTTACAATGTAGTCCAGTGACAGTGAAGGGTCCACAGTGAAGCAGAGAAGGGGAAGTGAAAGTGTCAGCAGCAAACTCAGTTCAGTAGCCAGACTTCTGAAGCAGTGTCAGACACACACAGAGTGAAATAATGTTTGATAACAGTGATAATCAATAAATACATTGAAATCCCAGTTAAACTGAGCCATGTTATTGGGGAGGGAGGATATTGTTCTGTTCCCTTGTAACACTGAGACTGTGAGATGTCTCATTATCAATCACTAAAAAGATATCATAAAAATATTCCAGGACCGGTTAGATCCACATCATGAAAATGTTAAAAACTCCGAATGGTCTGATTATTAATCGTAACGGAGAACATGATTTGAATGCAGTCAATACACAGAATAATCCAGTAAGAATGCCACGGTTACTGAAACCAATACAATAAAAGACATGACACATCTCCTGCAGCACTGAAAGAATAGACAATGAGGAGATTCCATCAGTAAATTGCTGGAAAAGAATAGGTGGCTGTGTAACACACACAGTGAGAAATAATACCGAGTACAGCAGCACAGTTAACATCGATTTACACCATTAACAGCTGAGATTCTGCTTACCAGGAACTCCAATTGCTGCAAGTACTGGATAGTAAATGAATATGAACTGATACATTACTGGATATCCCATTCCTGTGAGAAGCAGAGGCTTCTATTAGCCTGGAATCCACAGCTCCACCAGGCACTCTGAGCTGATCCAATCCACTGGGTCCTAATTTATACAGGGGATAAGTCTCCACTGACACGGTGATACTCCTAATCATTGCTATTAGTTATACTCACCTCAACAAACACATTACATCAGCAGCTTTGATGCTGATGTAAATAATGTGGTGGATAAAACACAATCATTTCAATGTCAATGACATTTCCTTTGTAAGGCCTCTCTCGGGAATGAACCTGAAAACCGTCCTCATACTGCACGGATGCTACAATTATGAGAGGCGTCATTTATATTTGCCATATTATTGTATTGACCTTATTCACTCCTGGCATTTCTGTTGTAAATGTAACTGATCTGTCTGCAGTGGACACTGAATCCAGGGACAAAAGCAATTACGTTTCACTCTGTTCCTGTCTTTTCCCCAGTTAAAATGTGAACTTTGTGGATCTGATTCAGGACAGTGTTCAGGGTTACAGCCCAGAAACTACTGTGGGTGATATTGGGGGTCAGACACTGTACACAGCCATTAGGGAGGCAGTCGCATATTGATAATATCACTGCTCAAGTAATCCAGAGGCCCAACCTGATGTGCTGGGGACAGGGTTCAAAACTCACCTTGGCAGCTGTATAAAATAGAGGGAGCTCCCTCTCTCTGCATAAAGTGGAGAGAGCTCCCTCTGTATGTATACAGTGGAGGAAGCTCCCTCTCTTTGTTTCAAGTGCAGGGAGCTCCCTCTCTATGTATAAAGTGGAGGGAGCTCATTCTCTATGTCTTAAATGGAGGGAGCTTCCTCTCTATGTATAAAGAGGAGGGAACTCCCTCTCTATGTATATAGTTTAGGGAGCACCCTCTCTATGTATAAATTGGAGCGAGCTCCCCCTCTATGAATAAAATAGTGGGAGCTCCCCCTCTACGTATAAAGTGGAGGCAGCTCCCTCTCTATGTATAAAGTGGAGGCAGCTCCCTCTCTACGTATAAACTGGAGTGAGCACCCTCTGTACGTATGCAGTAGAGCGAGCTCCCTCTCTATGTATACAGTGCAGTGAGCTCCCTCTCTACGTATAAAGTGGAGGGAGCTCTCGCTCTACGTATAAAGTGGAGGGCGAGTCAGGACAAAGGAGAGAGGGAAATGTAAACAAATGGAGTATTGGAGAGAAAAACGAAGTGAAAGACTGAGGGACAGTAGAGTTAGTGAAATTAGACCTTGACAGAACCCCAGAAACAATGTCAATTGTCTGACCCGTCTGGTATTGGGGATTTAGTGTGAGTGCTTTAGGGCTGAGTTTTTGCTCAAACTGCAGTGACATTCCCAACAAGCGCAAGAGTTACAGATTCAAAATTAACAACGGAATGGCTCGAAGCATTGCTGTCCATGGAGAGAGGGAAACAGAGATGGAGGGAGAGAGACACAGACAGAATGGGACAGAGACAGAGGGAGAGAGAGACAGAGAGAGTGTGACAGGGCGGGATTAAATGAGAAACTTTAGATCTAATAATGTTTGAAAAAAGAGAAAATTAAAAACTAAAACTGGCTGTGTGCAAAAACTAAATTTGAAAGGAAACATTTGGGGTTTAGTGTGAGTGTTTTGGAGGGAACTGTTGGATCAGTGTTTCATATTTTCAAACTGCAGGGACAGTTATTATTGTGGACAATATATTATCAAAAATTGACAAACTTTAGAAGTAGGGGAAAAGGGAGACAGGGTGTGAGGGGACCTTGACAGAACCTCAGTAAAAATCCCCATTATCTGCCCAGTCCTGTATTGGGGGTTTAGTGTGAAAGTTTAGGGAGCGTGTGTTGATCAGTGTTTGATATTTTCAAACTGCAGTGACGTTCCCAGCAAGGCCAAGAATTGCAGGTTCAAAATTAACCAATAAATGTTTAGTTTAGAGATACAGCTCTGAAACAGGCCGTTCGGCCCACCGAGTCTGTGCCGACCATCAACCACCATTTATATACTAATCCTACACGAATTCCATATTCCTACCACATCCCCACCTGTCCTTATATTTCCCTACCACCTACGTATACTAGGGACAATTTATAATGGCCAATTTACCTATCAACCTGCAAGTCTTTGGCATGTAGGAGGAAACCGGAGCACCCAGAGGAAACCCACGCAGACACAGGGAAAACTTGCAAACTCCACACAGGCAGAATTGAACCCGGGTCGCTGGAGCTGTGAGGCTGCGGTGCTAACCACTGCAACACTGTGCCACCCACATATTTTCAAACTGCAGGGACGTCCCCAGCAAGGGCAAGAATTGCAGGTTCAAAATTAACCAATAAATGGACGAAACCATTTCTGTCCAAGGAGAGAGAGAGGGAGAGATGGTGTGAGAGAGGCACAGGCACAGTCATGGACTGCGGCGGGGAAAGAGGGAGAAGGAGATCGAGGGAGAGAGAGAAAGAGATGGAGAGAGACAGACATGAGAGGCAGAGACAAATAGAGGATGAGACAAGATGTAACAGTCAGTAACAATCCTCATTATCTGCCCAGTCCTGTGTTGGGAGTTTAGTGTGAATGTTTTACGCGTGAGTGTTGGATCAGTGTTTGATATTTTCACACTGCAGTGACCTTCCCAACAAGGCAGGTATAGAATAGAAGAGCTTGGAGGTTATGCTGAAACTGCATAACCCATTGGTTAGACCACAACTCGAGTACTGTGTGCAGTTCTGGTCACATCGTTACAGAAAGGATGCAATTGCACTGGAGAGGGTACAGAGGAGATTTACGAGGATGTTGCCAGAACTGGAAAATGCAGCTATGAGGGAAGATTGGATCGGCTGTGGCTGTTCTCCTTGGCACAGAGAAGGCTGACGGGAGATCTGATTGAAATGTGAAGGGCTTGGATAGAGTGGAAGTGAAGGGTCGATTCACCTTAGTAGAGAGCTCAGCGATGAAGGGGCATAGACTTAAAGTGATTGGTAGAAAGATTAGAAGGGAGATGAGGAAAATATTTTTCACTCAGAGGGTGGTGAGGGTCTGGAACAGATGGCCTGAAAGGGGAGTTGAGGCGGAAAACCTCAAGTCATTCAAAAGGAGTCTGGATATGCACCTCAAGTGCCTGAATCTACAGGGCTACGGAACAAAGGGTGGCAGGTGGGATTAGAGTAGGAAGATCGTTATTTGTCTGGCACAGATACGATGAGACAAGTGGCCTCTTTCTGTGCCTTAAAATTTCTGTGATTCTAAAGGAAAGAGTTACTGGTTCTAAATTAACAAAGACATGTCTGAAAGCATTGCTGTCCTGGGACAGAGAGAGGAAGGGAGAGATGAAAAGAGAGAGAGAGCGAGAGAGAGGCAGAGAAATAGGGGGAAGGGAGAGACAGAGAGAGAGGGAGAGACAGAGAGAGAGGGAAGAAACAGACCGAGAGACAGGGGGGAGACAGAGACAGAGCGAGAAAGAGAAACAGAGACAGAGAAGGAGGGAGAGACAGAAGCAGCGGAAATCGAGACAGGGAAGACAGAGACAGCGAGGGAGATAAAGAAAGACCGAAAGGGAGCAGCACAGAGAGAGAGGGAGGGAGAGGGGGAGGGGCAGAGGGAGAGGGAAAGACAGACGGAGGGACAGACAGAGAGGGGAGACAGAGAAGGTGGGAGAGACAGAAACAGGGGAGATAGAGACAAGGGAGACAGAGGGGAGGGAAATTCAGACAGAGAGGGAGTGGCAGAGAGAGGGATAGAGCGGTAGAGGGAGAGAGGGAGGGACAGAGGGAGAGGGAAAGACAGACAGAGGGACAGATGCAGACGGTGAGACAGAGACAGAGAGAACGATTGGGAGAGACAGAGATTGGGGGAGACAGGGTAGAGGGAGAGACCGAGACAAAGAGAAAGATGGGAGAGATAGGGATTGGCAGAGAGAGGGAGAGTGAAAGCAGGAGAGACCAAGAGAGAGCGAGGCAGAGCGGGAGAGACAGAGGGAGGTACAGAGGGAGGGACAGAGGGAGAGACAGACAGAGAGACAGAGAGAGAGACAGAGAGAGACGGGGAGACCGAGAGAGAGAGAGACAGGGCAAAGAGAGAGAGGGAGTAAGAGAGTAAAGATAGAAAAATAGAGAGAGACAGAGATAGAGAGTGGGCAGACTACCAGAGCAACTTTAGGTCAGTTATTTTAACTTTGGTGGTAGAAAATATCCAGAAAAAATAATTCGGATCACCATCAATAGTCACATGGATAAATGTGAGTTAATTAAGGAAAGGCAGTATGGATTTCATAAGGGAAAATCATGTTTAACAAACTGGCTGGAGTTTTTTGAGGAGGTAACTGAGAGGGTTGATGAGGGCAATGTTGTTGATGTGGTGTACATGGATTTTCAAAAGGCGTTTGATACAGTGCCACACAACAGACGTGTGAGCAAACTTGTAGCTCATAGAATAAATACTACGGTAGCAACATGGATACGGAATTGGCTGAGTGGCAGGAAACAAAGAGTTGTGATTAATGGATGTTTTTCAGGCTGAATGAAGTTTTGTAGTGGAGTTCCCCAGGGGTCAGGGTTGGGACCCTTGAGTTTCTTCATATGTATATTAATGACCGAGACCTCGGTGTACAGGGTACAATTTCAAAGTTTGCAGATGATACGAAACTTGGAAGCATTGTGAACTGTGAGGACGATAGTGACGAATTTCAAAAAGACATAGACAAGTTGGTGGAATGGGCAGGCAGGTGGCAGATAACGTTCAATGCATAGAAATGTGAAGTGATTCATTTTGGTAGGAAGAACATGGAGTGACAATATAGAAGAAAGGGAACAATTCCAAAGTGGGAGCAGGAGCAGAGGGACCTGGGTGTAAATGTGCAGAAGTCATTGAAAGTGGCAGTGTAGGTTGAGAGAGTGGTTAATAAAGCATACAGTATCCTGGGATTTATTAATAGGGGCACAGAGTACAAGAGCAAGGAGGTTATGTAGAACTTGTATTAGACACTAGTTCATCCTCAGCACGAGTATTGCGTCCATTTCTGAGAGCCACACTTTAGGAAAGATGTGAGGGCATTGGACAGAGTACAGAAGAGATTCACGAGAATGGTTCCAGGGATGAGGAATTTCAGTTATGAAGATAGATTGGAGAAGTTAGGACGGTTTTCCTTGGAGAAGAGAAGGCTGAGAGGTGATTTGATAGAAGTATTCAACATCATGAGGGATCTGGACAGAGCAGATAGGGAGAAACTGTTCCCACTTGTGAAAGGATCGAGAACGAGATGACACAGACAGAAAATATTTGGTCAGAGAAGCAAAAGTGACATGGGGAAAATCTTTTTCATGCAGTGTGTGGTTAATGTCTGGAATGCGCTGCCTGAGAACGTGGTGGAGGCAGGTTCAATTGAAGCATTCAAAAGGGAATTAGACAGTGATATGAAAAGGAAGAATGTGCAGGGTTATGAAGAGAAGGCAGGGTAATGGAACTGAGAGAATTGCACTCTCGGAAATCCAGTGCAGACAAGATGGCCCGAATGGCCTCCTTAAGCACTGCAACAACTCTGATACAGAGGCAGAGAAAGAGAGAAGGGGAGAGACAGAGAGAGAGGCAGAGGGAGAGAGAGCATGTGAGAGAGACAGAGACAGAGAAGGTGAAACAGAGAGAGGGGCAGGCAGTGGCAAAGTGAGAGAAGGAGAAGCAGAGAGAGAGAGAGACAGACAGAGGGAGACAGAGAGGCAGAGACATAGAGAGAGAGAGGGAGACAGAGAGAGAGAGGAAGAGAGAGAAAGAAAGAGAGAGAGGGAGAGAGAATGACAGATAGGGACGGAGAGAAGGAGACAGCGTGGGAGGGAGAGATGATGTGAGAGAAAAACAGAGTAAAGTATTCAGACAGAATAAGAGTGACAGAGAGAGGGAGAGACAGTGACAAGGAGAGGGTCAAAGAGAGACAGAGACAGAAAGAGAGAAGGAGAGGCACAGAAAGGGAGAGCGAGAAAGAGAGAGAGATATCACACGGTGGAGATACAATAATAAGAGAACCACACAGAGACACTCCCTGCGGAGATACTATAATAACAGACCCACTCAGTCACTCTCCTTTGTGGAGATGCTATGATAACAGACCCACTCAGTAGCTCTCCCAGTGGAGATACTATAATAACAGACACACTCACAGACTCTCTCTCTAACGATACTATAATAACAGACTCACTCGGTGACTCTCCCTGTCGAGATACTATGATTACAGACGCACTCAGTGAATCTCCCTGTGGAGATGCTGCAATTTCAGATCTACTCACTGACTCTCCTTGTGGTGATAGTTTAAGAACAGACCCACTCAATGATTGTCCCAGTTGAGATACGATATTTACAGACCCACTCAGTAACTCTCCCTGTGGAGATACGATAATAACAGACCAACTCAGTGACACTCCTTGTGCAGATACTATAATAACAGTGCAACTCAGTGACTCTCCTTGTGGATATACTATAATAACAGACCCACTCATTGACTCTCCCTGTGGAGATAGTGTAATAACAGACCCACTCAGTGACTCTCCCTGTGGACATGCGACAGCAACAGACCCACTCAATGATTGTCCCAGTTGAGATACTATAATTGCAGACCGACACAGTGACTCCCCTCATGGAGATGCAATAATAACAGACCCACTCAGTGACTCTCCCTGTGGAGATACTATAATAACAGACCCACTCAGTGACTCTCTCTGTGGAGATACTATAATAACAGACCGACTCAGTGACTCTCCCTGTGGAGATACTATAATAACAGACCCACTCAGTGACTCTCCCTGTGGAGATACTATAATAACAGACCCAATCAGTGACTCTCCCTGTGGAGATACTATAATAACTGACCGACTCAGTGACTCTCCCTGTGCAGAGACTGCAATAACAGACATAATCATTAACTCTCCCTGTGGAGATACTGTAATACCAGAGACACTCAGTGACACTCCCACTGGAGATACCATAATAACAGACACACTCAGTTTCTCTCCCTGTGGAGATACTATAATAACAGACACACTCAGTTTCTCTCCCTGTGGAGATACTATAATAACAGACCCACTCAGTTTCTCTCCCTGTGGAGATACTATAATAACAGACCCACTCAGTTTCTCTCCCTGTGGAGATACTATAATAACAGACCCACTCAGTGACTCTCCCTGTTGAGATACTGTAATAATAGACCCACTCAGTGACTCTCCCTGTGGAGATTCTATAATAACAGACCCACTCAGTGACTCTCCCTGTGGAGATACTATAATAACAGACCCACTCAGTTTCTCTCCCTGTGGAGATACTATAATAACAGACCTACTCAGTGACTCTCCCTGTGGAGATTCTATAATAACAGACCCACTCAGTGACTCTCCCTGTGGAGATACTATAATAACAGACCCACTCAGTTTCTCTCCCTGTGGAGATACTATAATAACAGACCCACTCAGTTTCTCTCCCTGTGGAGATACTATAATAACAGACCTACTCAGTGACTCTCCCTGTGGAGATACTATAATAACAGACCCACTCAGTGACTCTCCCTGTGGAGATACTATAATAATAGACCCACTCAGTGACTCTCCCTGTGGAGATTCTATAATAACAGACCCACTCAGTGACTCTCCCTGTGGAGATACTATAATAACAGACCCACTCAGTGACTCTCCCTGTGGAGATTCTATAATAACAGACCCACTCAGTGACTCTCCCACTGGAGATACTATAATAACAGACACACTCAGTTTCTCTCCCTGTGGAGATACTATAATAACAGACCCACTCAATGACTCTCCGCGAGGAGGTACTATAATAAGAGACACAATCATACACTCTCCCTGTGGAGATACTATAATAACAGATCCACTCAGAAACACTCCCTGTGGAGATACTATAATAACAGACCAACTCAGTGACTCTCCCTGCGGAGATTCTATAATAACAGACACAATAATTCAGTCTCCCTGTGGAGATACTATAATACCAGAGAGACTCAGTGACTCTCCCTGTGTAGATAATACAAAAACAGACCCACTCAGTGGCTCCCCCTGTGCAGATGCTAAAGAAACAGATTCACACAGTGACTCTCCCTGTGGAGATACTACAACAACAGAGACACTTACTGACTCTCCCACTTGAGATACTATAATAACAGACATAATCATTCACCATCCCTGCGGAGATACTATAATAACAGCCGCACTCAGAGACTCTCCCTCAGGAGATACTATAATAACAGACCAACTCAGTGACCCTCCTTGTGGAGATATTATAATAACAGACCCACTCAGTGACTCTCACTGTGGAGACACTGTAATTTCAGATCCACTCACTGACACTGCCTGTGGTGATAGTATAAGAACAGACCCACTCAATGAATGTCCCAGTTGAGATACTATAATTACAGAGAGACACAGTGACTCTCCCTGTGGAGATGCAATAATAACAGACACAATCATTCACTCTCCCTGTGGAGATGCAATAATAACAGACCCACAAAGTGACTCTCACTGTGGAAATACTATAATAACATACCCACTCAGTGACTCTCCTTGTGGAGATACTATAACAACAGACGCACTCAGTGACTCTCCCTTTGGAGATACACTAATAACAGACCGACTCCACTGGGAGATTCACTGAGTGGGTCTGTTATTATAATATCTCCACAGGGAGAGTCACTGAGTGGGTCTGTTATTATAGTATCTGCACGGGGTGCAGATACTCTGTAAACTCCCACCCTGACCTCTCTGTCCTCGACCTCCTTCTCTGCTCCAATGAAGCTCAACAGAAACTCGAAGAACAGCACCTCATCTTTCAATTGGGCACTTTACAGCTTTCTGAACTCAACAGCTAGTTTAACAATTTCTGATCATAACCACTGCTCCGGTTTATTTGGACAGAGGCTTGTTGGTAATGATTGTGTTTCTGCCAGTTCTGCCTCTTCTAGACCCATCTTTTGTTCTTTACTTGACCCATTAACTTCCCCTTTGTCTTGCACCAGCCTCAGTTTTGTTATTCAATCTATTTTGCATTTCTCCCATTCCCCGTCTCTCTGACTTTGTGCTGCTTAAAAGTTAATAGATCTGTAAATCCTTCCAGTTCTGCTGAAAGATCTACGACCTGATATGCTAATATTTTTTCTCCCTCCACAGAGGCTGTCTGATCTGATTAACATTTCCATCCTTATTTATTTATAACCCAGAAATGCAACGAGCACCAATATAGTGACAGAGCACCCAGAACCGAAACCATCCAGCATCTGCGGTACCTTGTGTTCAGTTCACCAGTCTGTAACAGGGATGTAGTTATTTAATTATCAGGAGCGGTTCATAGACAAGTTTCAAAGTCCCTATTGAAACATCATCAATAATCTGATCCTTATCACGGTCCAACACCGCCCTCTGCTGTCACTGTGGAGAAAGACAACACTGTCAGTGAATAAACCACAACAGTGTCTGTATATCTATTTACCTATCTATCTCTCTTCCGATCGATCTACCTACCTATCTACCTATCTATCTACCCATTTATCTATCTAGTTATCTATCTATCTTCCTACTTATCTAACTATCTATCTATCTATCTATCTATCTATCTATCTATCTACCTACCTATCTATCTACCTATCTATCTACCTACCTACCTATCTGCCGATCTATCTACCTATCTATCTATCCACCTATTTATCTATCTACCCACCGATCGATCTACCTACCTATCTACCTATCTATCTACCCATTTATCTATCTAGTTATCTATCTATCTTCCTACTTATCTAACTATCTATCTATCTATCTATCTATCTATCTATCTATCTATCTATCTATCTCTCTATCTATCTATCTATCTATCTATCTATCTATCTATCTATCTATCTATCTATCAATCTATCTATCTATCTATCTATCTATCTATCTATCTACCTACCTATCTATCTACCTACCTACCTATCTGCTGATCTATCTACCTATCTATCTATCCACCTATTTATCTATCTACCCACCGATCTATCTACCTAGCTATCTACCTATCTATTTATCTACCTACCTACCTATCTATCCACTTATCTATCTATCTATCTATCTATCTATCTATCTATCTATCTATCTATCTATCTATCTATCTATCTATCTATCTCCCTACACGTCTATCTGCCTACCTGTCTATATGTCTGTCTGTCTGTCTATTTATCTATCGATCTATCTATCTATCTATCTATCTATCTATCTATCTATCTATCTATCTATCTATCTATCTATCTATCTATGTACCTAATCTGCACTTCACACATTAAACCCTTTCAGAATCTCTCGAAGAACACAAAAGGTTTATCCTTCAGTCTTCTCTTTTCTGGTTCAGACTACTTTGATCGCTATAACTTCTCAGTATCGGTATCATTCCTCGAAATTCTATCTCGCAATTTTCCACTGTCTCGAAATCTAATCTCTTTCTATCTAAATCCGCCCTGTCTTCTTGTGAAAAACATGTTCCCAATGACAAAAACACCCAGCAGGATGCAGCACCGTCTGGGTTTATCTGAAACAGGTGTTTCCTGTTGCCTTTGGGGTTTTTGTTGAACTGCTCCATCTCTCTGAGTCACTGTGAAGACTCCAGGCACAGAAATACACGGCCGAGTGATTCTCCCGCAGGCTGGAGGACTCAAGGTTGAACTGGGAGTCAGTTGGTCTCTCGGCGGTGAAACCGCCCACCGTCCCCTCTGGATCTACATAGTTAGCAGTACTGGAGTAAAACATCAACAGCGGCTCCTTCCCCGGGTATTGTCTGTACCAGTACATTCTAGCAGTACTGGTGCCCTCCAATGTGCACCTCAGTTCCACTGCCTCTCCACGCAATCTGGAGACAGCGGCGGGAGTCTGGTGGATAGTCTGTGAGTTCACATCTGGGAGAGAGATGGAGAGAAGAGCAGATCAGTAAACAGGAAACTTCTGGGAATGAAAGGGAGACAGGGAGAAGAGAGGAAAGTTATTAACGATAGTTTTTGTATTTCACACTCACTTACAATGAAACAGGATTATCAGACCCAGTAACAGATTCATCTTTCACTACAACTTGTTCTCTTAATAGACACAGGAGTGAGATCAGGAGCTTAGAGTCTTGTAACGGTCCAAATCCACTCTTTTCAAATCATTGGGAGGAACATGAAGAGCATTAGGATGTGATACAATGTTGGAGACGCCCATTCACCCAGTTCAACAAATCAGAATTGAATTGGCTGCCATTCTGCTTCTCTCTCTCTCTATCTATCTCTATCTCAGTTTACCTTCCGCTCTCTTGCACTCTCTCTCTGTCTCTCTCTCTCTCCCCCTCATGTGTCTAGGTTTATGTCTCTCACTCTCTTCCTTTCTCAGACTCTCTCTCCCTCTCTAACTCAGTTTATCTTCACTCACTTTCTCTCTCTGACTCTCTGTCTCCTCATGTATCTAAGGTTATGTCACCCATTCCCTCCTTCTCTCTCTCTCCCTCTCTCTTACTCTTCTTATCTCTTCAGTTTTTTTCCCTCTCTCTGTCTCTCTCTAGATCTATCTCCCTATCTGTCGCAGGTTCTTTATCTCAGTCACTCTTTCTCTCTCAGTGTCTTTCTCTCTCTCATTATGTGTCTCTTGCTGTCTCACTGTCTTTGCCTCTATCTCCGTCTCCCTCTCTGTCTCAGTCTCTTTAACTCTACCTGTCGTTTTTCCTCTCTCTCACTAGATCTCTCTCTCACACACACATACACTCTCTTTCTCTCTCTAACGAAGTGGGTGTCCTTGTCCTGTTGATGTGTATCAAGCTGGATCTACATGATCTCCTGCTCTTTCAGTTTTCTCACTAAATCCTTCTCAAAGCCATTGTCCGGTCCATGGTGCTGGATCCCCCTCTGCTGTCCCTGTGGAGAAGGTAAACACAGGGCCAGTGCATAAAAACCCAGATTATTGTCATTGATTCCTGATAGTTACATTCTGAAATCTCGTGACATCCTTATGAATCGTTCATTGCACCCTCGGCAGTACCTGTAAATCTAGTGTGTCACTACAATCATAACTCAACTCTTTTTATTGCAATAAACACTGTCACTCTGAATAAGGGAACAGTAGGTCAAGGTACCGAGCAATTTTATCTGAAACAGGTGTTTCCTGCTGCCTTTGTTTTTTTTGTTGAACTGCTCCATCTCTCTGAGTCACTGTGATCTCTCCAGGCACAGAAATACACGGCCGAGTGATTCTCCCGCAGGCTGGAGGTCTCCAGTTTGAAGTTGTATTTATTTAGTCTTTGGGAGTAGATAGAGAGAAACTATAACCGCTGGTTTGGGAATCTAGGACTAAGAGGCAAAGACTAAAAATTAGAGCCAGACCTTTCAGGAGTGAAATTAGGAAACACTTTTACACACAATGGGTGGAGAGGTTTGAACTCTCTTCTGCTCACGGAAATTGATGCTGAATCAATTGTTAATTTGAAATCGGAGATGAATAGGTTTTTGTGATCCAAAATATATTCAGGGATATGGGGCAAAGGCGGGAATATGGAGTTAGATCACAGATCAGCCATGATCTCATTGAATGGTGGTACAGATTTGAGGGGCTGAATGGCCTCTTCCTTTCCCTGTCTTTGTCTCAGCAGTTTCTGCTGACAGTGAATTCTGTATTTTGGGTAAAGAATTCTCGTGAATTCCCCACCAGATTTCAGTTTATCGCAGCTTTTATTCTCTGTTTTATTCCTATCCACTTCGTCCCCTAGTCTTTGTACAATCAGCTAATGGGAACAGTTTTTCTTTGTCTACTTTATCTAAACCTCTCTTCATTTTGTACACTTCTATCAAATCTCCCCTCAATCTCCTTTGCTCCAAGGAGAACAACCCCAGCTTCACCAACCTAACCATGCAGCTAAACTCTCTCATCCCTGGAACCATTCCAGTAAATCTCCTCTGCACCCTCTCAAGGACCCTACATCCTTCCTCAAGTGTGGTGACCAGAACCGGGCTCAGTACACAAGTTGGGGCCCAACCAGAACCTCATATATGTTGAGCATGCCCTCCCTGCTTTTGTACTTTATACCTCTATTCATGAATCCCAAGATCCCATAAGCTTTGCGAACCTCTCTCTCAATATGTCCTGCCAACTTCAAAGATCTATGCACATTAAGCCCCAGGTCCCCCTGTCCTTGAACACTCTTCAGGCCTGTGTCATTAAGTCAGTATTTCCTCTCTGTCTCCCTTCTGCCAAAATGCATCACCTGATAGCAATGTAGTTCACTGTTAACTGCCTCTGAAATGGACTAGCAAGTCATTCAGTTAAGGGAAATTCAGCATAGGTAATGAATTCTTGCCTTGTCAGTGATGTGCGCATCCCTGAATATGTGTTTTTATATAAAATGTCTCCTTCTTCATTTTTCTTTCACTGTTTTCTCACTTTGCTTCCCCTCTTTACTTCCTTCAGATCATCTGTTTTTGTATATCACAAGTGTTGGTCAAACCAGTGACTATGAACGAGCAGACTTGGGGAAATCCAGTTGTCTATTTTGTGTGGAATGGTTATGATTTTAATCTGTTTCAGAGTTAGTGGAATTGACTATTAGGTAGATGGGTCAAGTCACTGCTGCATTGCTCAGTCAGTCTTGACAGAAGCAAGTTGGACTCAGGCTGCGGTGGAGCTCCATCCCCACCTCGTGGCTGTCATGTGTAACTACAGGCACCTGAGATTTGCAAAGTGCAATTGATAAAATAGGCATTATGAAGACATGCTTTGAAATTGCTCCGTCTTCCCATTTTTTATCCATTGCTTCGGCTGGTGACGCTGGTGACATCGAATTAGATAGAAGATGCAGCATGGATTCAGGCTATTCGGCCCGATGGGACCATGTTCCAGACTAGCCTGGGGCAGATGGTGGTGTACTTGTCATGTCACTGAGCTGGTAATCCAGAGAATGGGGCTAATCTCCAGGGGACATGCGTTCGAATCCCACCAGGTCAGATGGTGGAATTTAAATTCAATTAATGAATAAATATAATTATTTCATCAGAAAATCTGCAATTGAAAGCTAGTCTCAGTTAAGGGGCCCTGTCACCCAGCTGGCTCACTCATGTCTTTTAGGGAAGGGAATCCGCCTTCCTTACCTGGTCTGGTCTACATGTGACTCCAGACCCACAGAACACAAGAAATAGGAGCAGGTGTAGACCATATATCCCATCGAGCTTGCTCCGTCATTCAATACAATCATGGCTGATCTTGGGCTTCAATTCCACTTTCCTGCCTACTCCCCATATCCCTTGATTTCCTGAGGGATCAGAAATCCCAGCCTTAAATGTATTCAATGAAGGAGCATCCACAACACTCTGGGGTAGAGAATTCCAAAGATTCACAACGCTTTGAGTGAAGCAATTTCTCCTCATCTCAGTTCGGAATGATTGATCCCCTGTCCTGAGATTTCTCATTACCTCCTTTTTTGAAAAGCCGTGTAACATTTGTCAGCGTTCAATCCGATGGCACCATTCCTGAATCTAAGGAATTCTGGAAAATCATAGCCAGTGCCTCCACTATCTCTGCAGCTATCTCTTTTAGAACCCTGGGATGTAATCCATCTGCTCCAGGGGACTTGTCAGATTTTCATCCCTCAAATTTCTCGAACACTTTTTCTCAATTGATATGAAAATCCTTAATTTCCTCACTCTTTTTAGCCCCCAGATAACTTCCTATTTCTGGGATGGAACTTGTGTCTTCAACTGTGAAGACAGACACAAAATATTAGTTCAATTCCCCCATTCCCCATGATAATTTCTCCTGTCTTTACCTCTAAGGGGCCAACATCAACTTTAGCTACTCTCTTACTTTTTATGTAAAAGCTCCTACCATCTGTTTTTATATTGCTGGTTAGCTTATTCTCACATTTTATTCCCACATCCGATAAAAGAACATAAACAATGTCTTCATCCAGCCCTATCAGTATGAGGTGCTATTTCCTGCTCCCTAATGTGTTTATCCAGCATCCATTTACATATATCTGGTTATACACATCATTTATTTCTGTGTGCTAGTGAATTCCACATTCTCACCACTCTGTGTAAATTCATTTCTTGGAGTTATTAGTGAGTATGATGTATTAATGACCTTCCCTACAAGTGCAGACATCTTCTATTCCTCTACCCTATCATATTCCTTCATAATCTTGAGCACCTCTATCAGGTCACCCCTCAGCATTGTCCTCAGCACTTCAGGTGTCGTCTAAACAAAGTATATAGAGCTGAGAATTGTGCACAGTGCTCCAGGTGTGGTCAAACCGTGGTACGGGTTGAAGAGCTGTTCGATGAACCATTATACAGGTGTGGGCAGAGACAGTGTGTGTTGTCTGTCTGGAGGTTGTGGGGAGTTAGAACATGGGCGTTCTGCCACTCGAACGGGCACTGAACAGATGCAGATCCGCATCCGATCAGCCAGGGCTGCTCTTCACCGAATGCTGGGTTAAATGCACCCGTTTGAAGGGAGACGTGTGAGGGTTTTTGTCAAGGCGGCCAATGACTCTGAACCGCTGTGTCCCATCACCAGCTGCACAGAAATACACCGCCTCGTCCGTGGCGTTCACACTCTCCATCGTCAGAGTGGATTTCTTATTGTCCAGAGTCCTGCTAATAACAAACCCGCTCTTAAAACCCTCTTCATACTGAGGTTCATTGCTTAGATAGTTAAACCCGATTAACAGGAATCCTCTGCCGGGGGACTGACGATACCAGTACATGTAGTCGCGAATCTTTCCTTTCTGCAGACAGTTCATTTCCACTGATCCTGGTTGTTTAACAGCCAGTGACTGAGGCCATTGATGTATCACATCACCCCGGCAAACACCTAGAAAGAGAAATTAGAGGGAATGAACTAGTATCGATGGAGTTACAATTGCGACGATGGACGTTGGTGTTGCACCAAATTAACGACGGAAATTCGGTCTGTGTCCTAATTTCCGACAAGCACCTGGATCTTTACAAATGTAAAATAGAATTGTGGAATCCACAAGTTTGCAAGTGGGTGCAAACATTAAAGAGTTAACATCATATTAATAACACTTGTCTTCCCAAACTAGGGGACAGATTAATGAGTTCACTGTCTGATATGAAATAATCGA
The DNA here is from genome assembly GCF_036365525.1 of Heterodontus francisci. Taxonomy (NCBI): domain Eukaryota; kingdom Metazoa; phylum Chordata; class Chondrichthyes; order Heterodontiformes; family Heterodontidae; genus Heterodontus; species Heterodontus francisci. The sequence continues at coordinate 221,523 of NW_027140453.1, read as the reverse complement.
TTACTGATTTCACAAGTCACCACCGCTGAGTTTTATTAAGATCATTAATCATCCCTTTCAGTTGATCAAATGTAGAAGAGTGATTGGGACAGAATTTTAACCTACTCAGCCCCAGAAGGGAAATAACAAAGACGATGAAACTGAAAGGCATGTTTGCGGTGGATCTGAGAGACTTTCTGCTGGTTACTCTGGGTTTTAAGGGAGGGAGAGAGATGAGGTGTCGGCAGAGCGGATCGTCATAAGAGGAAGTTATCTCAAGGCAATGAGCCCTGCCCCTAACTTTAAGTTGTCCCCCATTCTTTCGTTTGCTTCCTTCCGCCCCTTTCCACTTTTTTCTTCTCTCCATTTTCCTCCTTCCACCCCACTTTCCACTCCTCTGCAAATATCTTCACTCTCTTCCCTTTGTGAGATTGCTTTCATGCCGAGGCGAGGGGAACTGTGTTGGAGAAGGTGGGTGAAAATACAAGGGGCGGTGCAACGAGAGCTGCTTTGGGTGTCTCCAGAGGTAGCGGTGCAGAACAGGGGATTATTAACATCCTTTTGCAAATTAAAATCAGTAGTGGAGGAAGAGAAGGTGAATAGTTCGATGGCAGCGGAGGCGGTTCATGTAACATCACTGTAAAGTGGAAATCTAACTGCATTTAGCATTGAAAGTGGAAAGATTGCAGAAGCAGAGGAATTGGCTCATTGATCAGCGGCGCCAAAGGCTGTGGTGGCGCGAAATACCGTGGAGCCATAGCGCCGACCAGTGGCAGCATTGTGCAACTGCAACAAGCTGTGTTTGTTACTTTCCCAGTGAAACCCATTGCTCTTTCGGAGAGCCAGTGCAGACACGATGGGCCGAATGTCCTCCTCCTGCGCTGTAACAATTCAGCGATTATGAATGTCGATGACAACTGGCAATATTTTGATTTCAATTGTTAACCAGATGATCAATATTGTGTAATATTTCTGATGGATTCAAATGTTACAGGATGATATTCTAAGGTACTAAGATGTATCTATCCATTGGTCTGTTTATATCTCTGTCTTTCAGGCTACCGAGCCATCTATTTATCTCTATAAGAGCTGGTTGGCAGCTGAAAGATACAGATGTAGACTCGCAAAGGCAACCAGACAAAGTCAGACCCCGAGACGGCGAGGAGATGAACAGAAGAGGATAGCTGTAGCAATGAACCTGAGTGGTTATTGTCATAGTGTGGAAGGGGTTTGAAGCATTGTGCTCCTTCAGTGGCGGCGCAGTAATACATCGCCCTATCTCCGGGGCCTGCAGTCTGAATTTTCAGAGTGCTCCTTTGAATGTCAGCTCTCACCACCTCGAATCGCCTCTCGAACTCTTCCTGGAAAGTAGGCTTGCTCCCAGACACGTCCGTCACCAGAAGCTGGGGGCCTTGCCCGTGGTGCTGGCGGTACCAGAGCATGGTGATGTGCTCCGTGTCCTTCTGCTGACAGGTCAGTGTTGCGCTCTCCCCATGTCCCACAGTCAGTTCACTGGGTGTCTGGGACACTGAGGCACATCGACAACAATCTAGGGTAGTGGGAAGGGAGGAAGAAAGGAAAGGGTCCAAGATTCAGTTAACGCAGCCACATCAGGAAAAGTCTGCAGTGCATCCCAGTGCATTTTCTGATCGAATATGAGCTCAGACAATCATCCAACATGTGAAGGAGGCCGTTCATCCCAGCAGGCCTGTGCTAGCTCTTTGAAAAAGCTATGCAATGAGTTCATTCCCCAACTTTTCTCATCTCAATTTAGTTTTAAATGTAATTTATTCCAGTTTTCTAAGAATAAGAGTGAGGTCCTGTCTGGCAGATCATGCACCGGTTATAGAAGCAAATATCAGTGCAAAGTAACTCAATGTCTGTTTCTATATGAAGGGGACAATGACAACATCAATGAACGATATTACATACGGATCATTAAGTGTATTTCTTAAAGAAACTCAGGTTAAATGAAACAATAGTAGCATTCTGAAGTTACTTACGCGGCATCAGCAATGAAAAGGCCCAGAGCAGGAGTTTTAATTCCATCTTGGTGAGGTAACCAAGATGTGGTCTGGCAGCAGGAGAGGTGGGAAGAATGTGGCGCCTCTTGTTGAAGACATGGGGGAAAAAGTGCAACATAGACGACTGGAAATGGCGTCACGGATATTGCAAGCCTGAAAGTAAGGGAGAGGAAGTGAGTTATCATGGCAGGGGATTGCTTCAACTGTTGAGCTTCCAGTCCACGGTCATCTGAGATTGAAGTGTTGTTAACTCACTCAGATCCTCGTTCCACAAAAGAATTGTGGGGCAAGAGTGGAATTACTTCTATTTCATTCAATGGGTTGAGTAGGGTCCACGGTGTGATCAGGTATTAGTTGGTATAGGGGAGCCCAGAGCAGGAGTTGCTGAATAAAATAACGCCTACAAACGTGTGATCAGAGCCATCGATTTACAATAAACCACAGTTATTCTGGGAGTCGATTGCAGATCTGTCAGCGAATTCTAAAATATTCTATTAGCAACAGCATATGTGAACAGGAATGCGAGGAGGGCAGAGTCAGAACAGCAGAGGAGGAGCACGTTCGGCCCTTCGAGTCCGTGTGAGCTCTCTATACAGCAATCCAATTAGTCCCATTCCCCAAGCAAGTTTATTTCTCTCCAAGTTCACATCCAATTACATTTTGAAATCATTCATTCTCTCTGCTTCCAGCATCCAGGTAGGCAGTGAGTTCCACATCATTACACCACGCTGCGTAAACAAGATATTCCTCACATCGCCCCTGTATCTCTTCCCAAAACCTTACATCTGTGTCCCCCAGTCCTTGTATCCAACAGCTCATGGGAACAGATTTTCTTTGTCTATTTTCTGCAACCTCTCTTCATTTTGTACACTTCTGTCAAATCTCCCCTCAATTTCCTATGCTCCAAGGAGAACAACCCCAGCTTCACCAAACTAACCATGCAGCTAAAATCTCTCATCCCTGGAACCATCCCGGTAGATCGACTCTGCACCCTCTCAAGGACCTTACATCCTTCCCAAAGTGTGGTGACCAGAACCGGGCTCGATGCTCAAGTTGGGGCCTAACCAAAACCTCATATATGTTGAGCATAACTGCCCTGCTTTTGTACTTTATACCTCTATTCATGAATCCCAAGATCCCATAAGCTTCGTGAACCTCTATCTCAATATGTCCTGCCACCTTCAAAGATCTATGCACATTAACCCCCAGGTCCCTCTGCCCTTGAACACTCTTTAGGCCTGTGTCATGAAGTCTGTATTTCCTCTCTGTCTCCCTTCTGCGAAAATGTATCACCTGATAGCAATGTCAATTCACTGTTAACTGCCTCTGAAATGGGCTAGCAAGTCATTCAGTTCAGGGCAATTCGGCATAGGTAATGAATACTGACCTTGTCAGTGATGTGCACATCCCTTAATATGTGTTTTTATATAAAATTCCTCCTTCTCCATTTTTCTTTCACTGTTTTCTGAATTTGCTTCTCTTTACTTCCTTCCGATCATCTGTTTTAGTATATCACAAGTGTTTGCTCAAACCATTTACTATGAACGAGCAGACTTGGGGAAATCCAATTGTCTATTTTGTGTGGAATGGTTATGATTTTAATCTGTTTCAGTGTTAGTGGAATTGACTATTGGGTAGATTGGTCAAGTCACTGCTGCATTGCTCGCTCAGTCTTTACAGAAGCAAGTGGGACTCAGGCTGCGGTGGAGCTCCATCTCCACCTCGTGGCTGTCATGTGTAACTACAGGCACCTGTGGTTTGCACAGTGCAATTGATAAAATAGGCATTATGAAGACATGCTTTGAAATTGCTCCGTCTTCCCATTTTTTATCCATTGCTTCGGCTGGTGACGCTAGTGACATCGAATTAGATAGAAGATGCAGCACAGATTCAGGCTATTCGGCCCGATGGGACCATGTTCCAGACTAGCCTGGGGCAGATGGCGGTGTACTTGTCATGTCACTGAGCTGGTAATCCAGAGGATGGGGCTAATCTCCAGGCGACATGCGTTCGAATCCCACCAGGTCAGATGGTGGAATTTAAATTCAATTAATGAATAAATTTAATTATTTCATCAGAAAATCTGCAATTGAAAGCTAGTCTCAGTTAAGGGGCCCTGTCACCCAGCTGGCTCACTCATGTCTTTTAGTGAAGGAAATCCACCGTCCTTACCTGGTCTGACCTACATGTGACTTGAGACCCACAGAACACAAGAAATAGGAGCAGGTGTAGATCATATATCCCATCGAGCCTGCTCCATCATTCAATACAATCATGGCTGATCTTGGGCTTCAATTCCACTTTCCTGCCTGCTCCCCATATCCCTTGATTTCCTGAGGGATCAAAACTCCCATCCTTAAATGTATTCAATGAAGGACCATCCACAACACTCTGGGATAGAGAATTCCAATGTTTCACAACCCTTTGAGTGAAGTCATTTCTCCTCATCTCAGTCCGGAATGATTGATCCCTTATCCTGAGATTTCTCGCTGCCTTATTTCATGAAAAGCCGTGTAACATTTGTCAGCTTTCAATCCGATGGGACCATTCCTGAATCTAAGGAATTCTGGAAAATCATAGCCAGCGCCTCCACTCTCTCTGCAGCTATCTCTTTTAGAACTCTAGGATGTAATCCATCTGGTCCAGGGGACTTGTCAGATTTTAATCCCTCGAGTTTCTCCAAGAAATTTTCTCAATTGATATGAATATCCTTAATTTCCTCACTCTTTTTAGGCCCCAGATTACTGCCTATTTCTGGTCTGGAACTTGTGTCTTCTACTGTGAAGACAGGTACAAAATATTAGTTCAATTCCACTGCCATTTCCCCATTCCCCATGGTGATTTCTCCTGTCTTTACCTCTAAGGGACCAACGTCAACTTTAGCTACTCTCTTGCTTTCTATGTAAAAGCTCCTACCATCTGTGTTTATATTGCTGGTTAGCTTATTCTCACATTTTATTCCCACATCTGATGAAAGAACATAAACAATGTCTTCATCCATCCCTATCAGTATGACGTGCTATTTCCTGCTCCCTAATGTTTTTATCCAGCATCCATTTACATATATCTGGTTATACACATCATTTTTTTCTGTGTGCCACCGAATTCCACATTCTCACCACTCTGTATAAATTCATTTCTGGGAGTTATTAGTGAGTATGATGTATTCCTGGCCTTCCCTACAAGTGCAGACATCTTCTCACCTCTACCCTATCATATTCCTTCATAATCTTGAACACCTCTATCAGGTCACCCCTCAGCCTTCTCTTGACTGGGGACAAGAATCCCAGACTTTTCTATCTTTCCTGATAGTTATAACCTTTGTGCTCTGGTATCATTCTTGTAAATCATTTTGCACTTCTGCTCGTACCTCTCAGTGTAATATGGAGACCAGCACTCCGCACAGCACTGCAGATTTGGACCAACCAAGGTCGATGAAGACCAGAACTGTACACAGGGTTCCAGAAGCGCTCTAAGTAAGGTATTTGTAAGTCTGAACTGTCCTCAGCACTTCAGGCGTCATCTACACAAGGCATATCGGGCTGAGAATTGTGCCCAGTGTGCATAATTGTCCAGGTGTGGTCTATCTGAGGTTCGGGTTGAATTGTATTTCAAAGGGCCATTATTCAGGTGTGGGCACAGACAGTGTGTGTTGCCTGTCTGGAGGTTGTGGGGAGTTAGAACATGGGCGTTCTGCGACTCGAACGGGCACTGAACAGATGCAGATCCGCATCCCTCACCCAGAGCTCCTCTACACCGAATGCTGGGTTAAATGCACCCGTTTGAAGGGAGACATGTGAGGGTTTTTGTCAAGGCGGCCAATGACTCTGAACCGCTGTGTCCCATCACCAGCTGCACAGAAATACACCGCCTCGTCCGTGGCGTTCACACTCTCGATCGTCAGAGTGGATTTCTTATTGTCCAGAGTCCTGGTAATAACAAACCCGCTCTTAAAACCATCTTCATACTGAGGTTCATTGCTTAGAAAGTTAAACCCGATTAACAGGAATCCTCTGCCGGGGGACTGACGATACCAGTCCATGGAGTTGCGAATCTTTGCTATCTGCAGACAGTTCATTTCCACGGGTCCTGGTTGTTTAACAGCCAGTGACTGAGGCCATTGATGTATCACATCACCCCGGCAAACACCTAGAAAGAGAAATTAGAGGGAATGAACTAGTATCGATGGAGTTACAATTGAGACGATGGACGTCGGTGTTGCACCAAATTAATGACGGAAATTCGGTCTGTGTCCTAATTTCCTACAAGAACCTGGATCTTTACAACTGTAAAATAGAATTGTGGAATCCACAAGCTTGCAAGTGGGTGCAAACATTAAAGAGTTAACATCATCTTCCCAAACTAGGGGACTAGGGGATAGAGTTCACTATCTTATATTAAATGATTGATTGCTGAATTTCACAGTTTTATTGAGATCATTAATCATCCCTTTCAGTTAAACAAATGTAGAAGAGTGATTGGAACAGAATTTTAACCTACTCAGCGCCAGAAGGGAAATAGCAAAGACGATGAAACTGAAAGGCATGTTTGCGGTGGATCTGAGAGACTTTCTGCTGGTTACTCTGGGTTTTAAGGGAGGGAGAGAGATGAGGTGTAGGCAGAGCGGACCGTCATAGGAGGAAGTTATCTCAAGGCAATGATCCCCGCCCCTACCTTTAAGTTGTCCCCCATTCTTTTGTTTGCTTCCTTCCACCCCTTTCCACTTGTTTCTTCTCTCCATTTCCCTCCTTCCACCCCACTTTCTACTCTGCTGCCAATATCTTCATTCCCGTCCCTTTGTGAGCTTGCTTTCATGCTGCGGCGAGGGAAATTCTGAAGGTAGCGAGGTGTTGGAGAGGGTAGGTGAAAAAAACAAGGGGCGGTTCAACGATAACTGCTTTGAGTGACTCCAGAGCTTATGGTGCACAACAGGGGATTATTAACATCCTTTTGCAAATGAAAATCAGTAGTGGAGGAAGAGAAGGTGGATAGTTCGATGGCAGCGGCTCATATAACATCACTGTAAAGTGGCAATCTAACTGCATTTAGCCTTTAAAGTGAAAAGATTGCAGAAGCAGAGGAATTGACTCATTGATCAGCGGCGCCAAAGCCTGTGGTGGCGCGAAATATAGTGGAGCCACTGCGCCGACCAGTGGCAGCATGGTGCAACTGCAACAAGCTGTGTTTGTTACTTTCCCAGTGAAACCCATGCTGTGGGCTTCTTCAAGTCACTTCCCGAAATTCATCCTCCTTCTCAGTGTTTCATCCTCTCCTGCAGAGGATTATTACCCGCAGAATTAACGATACAAATTCAGTCTTTGTCCTAATTTCCTGCCAGTATCTGTACAGATGTAAAGCAGAATAGTGAAATCTACATGAGTAAAAGTGGGTGTAGATGTTATATGGTTAACAGTATATTCTTAACAATTTTGTTGCCAAAAAAGGGGGAACAGATTAATGAGTTCACTGTCTTATATTCAATAATTGATTGCTGATTTCACAAGTCACCGCCGCACAGTCTTGTTGAGATCATTAATCAGTTGATCAAATGTAAAACAGTGATTGTGACAGAATTTAAACATACTCAGCGACAGAAGGAAAATAGCAAACGTCGATGAAATTGAATGGCATGTTTGCGGCGGATCTAAGACACTTTCTGCTGGTTGCTCTGGGTTTAAGGGAGCGAAGCTGAGGGAGGAAACATTAATGGGATTAGCATCCTTGAAAGTTGATAAATCACCAGGGCAGGATGAAATGAATCCTAGGCTGCAAATAGAAGCAAGAGAAGAAATAGCAGAGGGTCTGACCATCTTTTTGCAGTCCTCACAGGTGTGGCGCCGGAGGATTGGAGAATTGTTAACGTTGTGCCTCCGTTTAAAAAGGGAGGGAAGGATAGACTGACTAATTACAGGCCAGTCAGTCTGACCTCCGTAATGAGCAAAGTATTGCAATCTATTCTGGGAGACAGGATAAACTGTCACTTAGAAAGGCACAGATTAATCCAGGATAGTCAGCATAGATTTGTTAAGGGACGTTCTTGTTTGATCAATTTGATCGAATTTTTTGAAGAAGTAACAAGGAAGATAGATGAGGGTAGTGCAGTTGACGTGGTCTACCTGGATTTTAGCAAGGCTTTTGAAAAGGCTGCACATGGCAGACTGGTTCAAAAAAAAACAAAATCCCATGGGATCCAGGGAAATGCAGCAAGGTGGATACAAAATTGGCTCAGTGCCAGGAAACAAAGGGTAATTGTTGATGGGTGTTTTAGCGACTGGAGGGCTGTTCCCAGTGGCGTTGCACAGGGCTCAGCACTGGGTTCCCTGCTTTTTGTGGTATTTATTAACGATTTGGATGTAAATGTAGGGGGGCATAATCCAAATGTATGTAGACAACACAAGGATTAGCCCTGTGGTAGATCGCGAGGAGGATTGGTGTAGGCTGCAGGAAGATATTGATGGTCTTGTCAGATGGGCAGAACAGTGGCAAATGGAATCCAACTTGGAGAGGTGTGAGGTGATACATTTGGGGAGGTCAAACAAGGCAAAGGAATACACGATTAATGGGAAAATACTGAGAAGTGCAGAGGAAGTGAGGGACCTTGCAGTGAATGTCTACAGATCCCTGAAGGTAACAGGACAGGTCGATAAGGTGGTTAAGAAGGCATATGGAATCCTTTCCTTCATTAGCTGAGGTATAGAATACAAGAGCGGTGAGGTTATGCTGGAACTGCATAACTCATTGGTTAGGCCACAACTTGAGTATGTGTGAAGTTCTGGTCACCTCATTACAGAAAGAATGTAATTGCACTAGAGAGGTTACAAAGGAGATTAACAAGCATGTTTCCCGAACTGAAAATGCAGCTATGAGGAAAGATTGGATAGGCCGGGGTTGTTCTCCTTGGAACAGAGAAAGCTGCGGGGAGATCTGATTGAAATGTACAAAATATTGAAGGGGCCTGGATAGAGTGGATGTGAAGGGTCTATTCACCTTGGCAGAGAGGTCAGTGATGAGGGACCATAGATTTAAAGTGATTGGTAGAAGAATTAGAGGGGAGATAAGGAAAATCATTTTTCACCCAGAGGGTGGTGATGGTCTGGAACTCACTGCCTGAAAGGGTAGTTGAGGCAGAGACCCTCAACTCATTCAAAAGGAGTCTGGATTTGCACCTCAAGTGCTGTAATCTGCAGGGCTACGGACCAAATGCTGGAAGGTGTGATTAGAATAGGTGGATCGTTTTTCGGCCGGCACTGATGTGATGGGCCAAGTGGCCTCTTTCTGTGCCTTAAACCTTCTATGAGATTATTGGAGTGATAGAGTGTATGTGAAAGTGCCAAGGAATGAGAGAGAGACAGAGTCACAGAGGATGATATGGAGAAAAACAGTTAGAGAAAAAGAGAGGCAGTGATAGAGATAGATGGAGAGAGGGAGAAAAAGATATGCCTGTCTGTCTATCTATATAGCTATCTATCTATCTATCTATCTATCACTGTAGCTATCTGTCTATCTTTCTCTCTATCTATCTATCTGCATGGCTGTGTGTCTGTCTCTCTATCTGTGTCAGTTTGTCTCTCTATCTGTATGAATCCGTCTGTCTGTCTACCTACCTATCTTTTTGTCTGTCTGTCTTCATATTTACCTATTTGCATATCTGTCTGTCTATCTATCTATTTGACCATTTGCCTATCTATCTGTCTACCCATCTGTCTGTCTATCAATCAATCTGTCTGTCAATCGATCTATCTGTCTGCCTATCTGTCTACCCATCTGTCTTTCTATTTATCTGTCTGTATATCTATCTATCTAATGTCTGTCTCTCTGCCTTTCCATCCATCCATCTATCTATTTATCTATCTATCTATCTATCTATCTATCTATCTATCTATCTATCTGTCTGTCTGTCTGTCTGTCTGTCTGTCTGTCTGTCTGTCTATCTATCTATCTATCTATCTATCTATCTGTTTGACTATCTATATGTCTGTCTATCGATCTATCTGTCTGTCTATCGATCTATCTGTCTGTCTATCTATCTATCTATCTATCTATCTATCTATCTATCTATCTATCTATCTATCTATCTATCTATCTATCTGTCTATCTATCTATCTATCTATCTATCTATCTATCTGTTTGACTATCTATATGTCTGTCTATCGATCTATCTGTCTGTCTATCTATCTATCTGTCTGTCTATCTATCTATCTATCTATCTATCTATCTATCTATCTATCTATCTATCTATCTGTCTGTCTGTCTATCTATCTATCTATCTATCTATCTATCTATCTATCTATCTATCTATCTATCTATCTATCTGTTTGACTATCTATATGTCTGTCTATCGATCTATCTGTCTGTCTATCTATCTATCTATCTATCTATCTATCTATCTATCTATCTATCTATCTATCTGTTTGACTATCTATATGTCTGTCTATCGATCTATCTGTCTGTCTATCTATCTATCTATCGATCTATCTATCTATCTATCTATCTATCTGTCTGTCTGTCTGTCTATCTATCTATCTATCTATCTATCTATCTATCTATCTATCTATCTATCTATCTATCTATCTATCTATCTGTTTGACTATCTATATGTCTGTCTATCGATCTATCTGTCTGTCTATCTATCTGCCATCTGCCTTTCTACCTTCCTAGCTATCTATCTGCCTGTCTATCTGTCGATCTAATGTCTGCCTGTCTGCCTTCCTACCTACCTATCTATCTATCTATCGATCTATCTATCTATCTATCTATCTATCTGCCTATCTATCTGTCTATCTACCAATCTGTCTGTCTGTCGATCTATCTGCCTGTCTATCGATCAAATGTCTGTCTATCTATCTATCTGTCTATCTATCTATCTATCTAATGGCAGTCTCTCTGCCTTCCTAGCTATCTATCTGTCTGTCTGTCTATCTAATGTCTGTCTGTCTGCCTTCCTAGCTACCTATCTGTCTGTCTATCGATCTATCTGTCGGTCTATCTATCTATCTATCTATCTATCTATCTATCTATGTAATGTCTGTCTGTCTGCCTTCCTAGCTACCTATCTGTCTGTCTATCGATCTATCTGTCGGTCTATCTATCTATCTATCTATCTATCTATCTATCTATCTATCTATCTATCTATCTATCTATCTATCTATCTATGTAATGTCTGTCTGTCTGCCTTCCTAGCTATCTATCTGCCTCTTTATGCTGCCAATGACATGGTGCAGCACACCAATTGGCTTCCGTGTTTTAAGTACACTGTTCTCTGAAATGAGGCACCCAGAATGAATTAAAAAAAAATTAAAGCAAGAGAAGTGATAGCAGAGGATCTGACCATCATTTTCCAGTTGTTAATTGGCTGTTTTGGGGCATCTTGAAGTCGTGGAAGACCTTAAATATATGTATCTTTTCTTATTCGTTCATGGGACGTGAATTTCTTTTGCAAGGCCAGCAATTATTTCACAACACTGATTGTCCTTGAGAAGGTGGTGGTGAGCTGCCTTCTTGAACCGCTGCAGTACATGTTGGATAGGTACACCCACAGTGCTGTTAGGAAGGGAGTTCCAGGATTTTGACCCAGTGACAGTGAAGAAACGGCGATATAGTTCCAAGTCAGGATGGTGTATGACTTGGAGGGGAACTTGCAGGTGGTGGTGTTCCCATGAGTCTACTGCCCTTGCCCTTCTAGGTGATGGAGTTGGTGGGTTTGGAAGGTGCTGTCTAAGGACACTCGATGCTTTGCTGCAGTGTATCATGTCGATGGTACACACTGCTTCCACTGTGGCGTAGGAAGTGAGGGTTGAAGGTGGTAGATGGGGTGCTGATCAAGCGAGCTGTTTTTTTCCTGACTGGTGTTGAGCTCCTTGAGTGTTGTTGGAGCTGTATCCATCCAGGCAGGTGGAGAGTATTCCATCACACTCCTGACTTGTGCCTTGTAGATGATTGATACTCTGTACATCACTTCACAATGGTGATGTTAACTATCTGCCTTATTTACATCATTAATTAACCTTTTAATTAATCAAGTATCGGACAGCGACTGTGACTCAGTTTTAACATACTCAGTGCCAGAAATTAAACAGTGTAGACGAGGACTTTGAAATTTTGCAGGGGATTAGGGTGAGCCCCTGCCCGGCATACTGCCGATACCACAGCATAATGCTCTTTCTACTGTCATTCTGGTAACAGTTTAATTCTGCTGGTTCGCCTCCCTTCACTGCCACCAGAGTTGGCCAATGGTGTATCACCTCTGCTAGAGTTTTGCCTTGAGAAATAAGGAGAATAGTTAAAAAAGTTTAGAACATATTGTGACATATGATAACCAACTAAACGATCCAAATAGATAATTAGATAATACTAGATAACTATATAGGCAGACAATATATAGTTAAATGATATATTTGTAGATATATAGATAATAAACAGATAGATATAGAGATTGAAAAATAATGTAGCAAGTGATATGAGACAGACAAATTAACCCAGAATTGGGGCAAACTTATCGGTTAAAGATAGCTGTAGTAGCGTCACGAATATATAAATAACTTTCATTCAGTCAAAAATTTCATTAAGCCAATATTATTTACAGTGAAAGTAAAGTATGTAGTTTAAGAAATGACAGAAAATCGACTTCAATGATGTTTTATCAATCTAGTTTGATAGAAGTTAGTAGTGAATGAAAACACAGCATGTATTTTAGCACAGGTATCTTTATGAACAATGAATACCTACATGGAAGAAGAGAACAGACGATTAGGAAGAGTTTGACTAACTGCATCCTGCAGACTGAGGGCTGAATCTGTTCATGAATGAATATCAGGCGGCTGAAGATAAAGCAGAGAGCGGAAATGACAGCACTGGAAACAGGGTTTCCTTCTGACCCCTCACTTCTGGGTATGACAGAATAATAACACCCCCTGGTCGGAAGGAGCTTGAATAAGGAACTGCTTCCCATCTGTATCTGGCTCTCGTTGCTTGTGTCTGATTGGTGTTGTATAGGGTAGCTCTTTCGAACAGCTGGGCCAGGCTCGATGGACTGAATGGCCTTTGCCTCTGCTGTATGATTTTATAAATATATAAGACGCATCAAGTTGCTTGTTTGTATTAGGCAGATAAAGATTTATTTTCCCTGTGTTAAACGACAATTCAAGGGCTATGTTTTACATTGGGGTGAAATCTTAGATACTTTGAAAAGCGACAGTGTCATGAAGAAGTGGGTTAACTGTTTTAAACAGATGCTCAAACCGCTGTCAGGAGGCAGGTGTTCCAGTGAGAGACCTATCTGGGGAGGTGTCTCACTTTTGCATTGTATGAATCATCGGGGACATGTACAATAGGGAGCTATGTGTAACTCTTGTCACATACCACCGACAGCTCATTCAACAGGACCATGAGCCCATTTACCCCACCTCGGAATCTGTTCTTTACAGGTAGAGGCTGCCTTAACGAGAAGGATCTGAGCACATTGCTGCAGCATTTTTAATAATTCATAATGTATTGATGTACTCTGAGTCGAAGGAGAGCAAGAAGATGAAACTATCAGTAAAATACAAATCATGATCCATCAATAATTAAACTGGTATGGTGCAAATAGTTGTGTTAGAAAGATGATAAACGTCAGATATATGATGGATGCATATTTAGAGAGGTGAGAGACAGGTAGATAAATCGATGGCAAATATATATATATGATCGAGATAAATAGATAGATAAATGGTGCAATATAACCAAAAATGGACAGAGAGACAGATAGATAGATAGATAGATAGATAGATAGATAGATAGACAGATAGATAGATAGATAGATAGATAGATAGATAGACAGATAGATAGATAGATAGATAGATAGATAGATAGATAGATAGATAGATAGATAGATAGATAGATAGATAGATAGATAGATAGATCGATAGATCGATGGATGGATGCAGAGATGCACAAAGAGACACAGAAACTCGCAGATAGTCAGAGAGACAGAAAGACACTGAGATAGACAGACAGGTTTATCTCCCACAAGTGCTTTCCTCCTCCTTTAGAGTTTTTGCTGAACTCCGGCGCCTTTCTGAGTCACTGTGCAGACTCCAGGCACAGTAATACACAGCTGATTGATTTTTCCATAGGCTGGAGGACTCCAGGTAAAAATGGGTGTTGTCGGGTCTCCTGGCGGTGAAACCGTCCACCTCACCGGAGGGGGTGACCGTTCCGGCAGAGGTGGAATAGAAAAGGTTCTCGTGCTCACGGTCCGGATGCCACCGGTACCAGTGGATATCGGAGCCAGCATCTGCCTTTGTGTAAATACACTGGATACTGACTGGAGAGCCTGGGGAATAGGATATGGAAGCGGGAATCTGTTGCATCAACACGGCCCCCACATCTGTAAAACAGAGAGAGAGAGAGAGAGAGATAAACCCAGGGACAATGTTTCAATTGACATCGGCCACGAAGAGGGGAGAGGCACGATGGGCTGAATGACCTGCTGTGTGCCCTAAATGTCCCGTGTTTCTTCGTAAGAAGGGAGAGGTGGGAGACGGGGAGCTGCAAAGAGAGAGAGAGAGACATAGAGTGAAAAAGAGTGAGAGAAAAGGAGAGAAGCAGAGAGAGAGAGAGAGAGAGGGAAGCACAGACAGAGGGAGAAAAACAGCAACATTCTAGACATCGGCAACAGACATGAAGGAGCTAAGAGGACAGGGAGAGAGAGTAAGAGAGACAGAGAGACAGGGAGACTGGGAGGGACAGACATAGAGGAACATTTATTGTTAGACAGAGAGAAAGAGAGATAGAGAAAGGGATACAAAAAGAGAAAGAGAGCAGCTAAATTAACAATCACAGTGACGGTGCCTTGTAAGGGGGTAAACCCCCAATGGGGTCACACAGGGAAAGAGCAGTGAAGATGACTGACATCTCCCAGTCGAGGTCCACCTTACCCCTTAACACCAGCAACACAACGCAGAGGTGAGACACAGTCATCTCTGGAGGGAGACAGATCCATGTGTTCATTGTGTGAAATCACTGAGCTGGTTTATTGCAGAAAATCTCAATGTTCTGAGTGACATTTACTGTCTCCTCCTCCCCACTGTTTCATGTTCCCATTGGGGGGAGGGAGGGGGTGCAAATTCCTGATGGTTCATTGGCTCCCACATGTTGACATGTTGACAGGTCATTTCATGGGCTGAGCTAAGGAGGCCTCAGGCGAATCCGGGGTGCTCTGGTCACTATTAAAGACCAAACATGATGAAGTCCAACTGCGTTTTTTTTTTGTGTGTCTGTGAAATAGTTGAGAAGTGAAACATTTCAGAAGCAGCCAAGTTGACCTGTGGAGCTGCTGTGGGTAAAGCTCACTCTGTCTGAGCATGTTCTGGGCAGCGGCTACAGTGGAGTAACACTGGCACCTAGTGGCTCCAGGTGCAACTGCAAGCACTGATTCTGCAGGCGTTTCATTGTCAGATACTGAACCTGTTTCAGTCATTAGTTATATTCTCCTACTCGACTCGTGTTGGCGCTTGTGGCACAGAACTAGATGGAAGTTAATGCAAAGATCCGCGCCATTCGGCCCGACAGTTCTCTGCTTCACTCAAGCCTCAACCAGTCAAATACATTTTGACGTGCAGTCACTGTTGTAATGGTAGGAAGGAGGCAGACAAGCTGCAAGATCAAGTGCAGGGTTATTCAGAAAGAACAGGGAGTGGGAGCAATTGGACAGGGAGGATGAAAACCAGGGATCATAAATGTAAGGTAGTCCTTAATAAATCCAATTGGGAATTCAGGAGGAGGTTCTTTAACCCATGGAGCGGAGAGAATGTGGAATTACAGACCAAATGGAATGGGTTGAGGTCGAATAGAGACGATGCAGTTAAAGGGGAGCTGAATAAATACATGAGTGAGAAAGGAATAGAAGAATCTGTTGATAGGGTAAGATGAAGAAAGATGGGAGGAAGTCGCTCTTTCGAGCTGCCAGGCCAGGATCGATGGGCTGAATGGCCTGGATTTGACCTGCATGATACGATGACCCAATAAGACCCGTCAGCCTGCTGCCTTGTTTCGGGGCCAAGACAGTTTTATTTCACCCCCTTCTGCTAAACGGGAGTTATAGGGTTAAGTTCTTCACCGCACTGAACTCCAGTCATTGTGAAAATTCTTCACTGTCACTGGGTCAAAATCCTGAAACTCCCTTCCTAACAGCACTGTGGGTTTACCGACCCTACATGACTGCAGTGGTTCAAGAAGGCAGCTCAGCACCACCTTCTCAATTAGACGATTAGGGATGGACAATAAATGCTGACCACAACCAAAATCTCATGAATGAATTAAAAAAGAGAAAATAACCTCAGCAGGGGGGAAAAAACTCCAAAAAATACAACAACATGAAAAACCAAATTGAACAACAACTGAAGCAGGGAAGGAAACAAGTACAACAAAAACCTCAGCAGGGAAAACACCAACAAACACAACAACGACCTCAAAAGGAAAACAACGCCAACAAATTCAACAACATATCAGCAGGAGATTCAAACACCAACAAATTCAACAACAGATCAGCAGAAGATTCAAGCACTAACAAATTCAACAACCTCAGTCGGAGAAAAGCACCAGCAAATACAACAACAAATACAACAACAACTTCAGCAGCAGATCTATACCAACAAATGCAACAGCAACTACTGGCAGCCAATGGTAGAGAGCGGGGCGTGGTAGGAAGGTAGGAAGGTGTTGGACAAACCTGAATCACTTGCTTGAGTCTTCATGTGGCTTCTCACAAGACTCAACTCTCTTCTTTCCACTGATTTCCCAATTGCAGGATAAGCTTCCAGTGGAAGATGTATCTGTTACTGAGTCTCATGGTCTTATTTCAAAGTAAGGGATCTTTCTCACCTCCACCCCACACCCCCATTGTTTGTGTTAACAGCTCTCTTTCTTATTTTCTTTCTCTCTATCTTTCTCTCCTTCCTTCATTCTTCACATCCCAGATTGTCCCTGTTCACTGACCTTCTTCTCTCCCGGTCTCTTCCTTCAGGCGCGATCTCAGCGAGGGTCCGCCAGACTCCCACCGCCGTCTCCAGATTTCCTGGGGAGGGAGTGGGACTGGAGTGCCGTGTGGAGGGCCAGAGTAGCGGTTACATGTTCTGGTACAGACAGGACCTGGGGAAGGAGCTGCGGCTGATGTTTTACTCCGCAGTTACACCAAGTGTGAACTCAGAAGGGACGGTGGAGGGTTTCACTGCCAAACGACCGACTGGTTCCCAGTTCAACCTGGAGTCCTCCAGCCTGCAGGAGAATCGCTCGGCGCTGTATTTCTGTGCCTGGAGTCTGCACAGTGACTCAGAGAGATGGAGCAGTTCAACAAAAACACCAACAGAAACACCTGTTTCAGATAAAAGCCTGCAGCTCTGTATCCTGTTGGGTTTATCTACTGCAGTGTGAACATGTCTTCGACATGAAGAAGACACAGAAAGATGTTCAAGGATGATATCAGAACTGAGAGGTTATAATGATCAGGAAAAGACTGAATAGACTGGGGCTCTTTTCTCCAGAAAAGAGAAGGCTGAGGAGTGACCTGATAGAGCTCTTTAAGATTATGAAACGGGTTTTGATCACATTATTGTGGAGAAGATTTTTTCCATTTGCAGGTGAGACCAGAAAAAGGGGGAGGGGTCATCAATATAAGACAGTCACCAATAAATCCAATTTGGAATTCGGGAGAAACATCTTCACCCAGAGAGTGGGGAGAATGTGGAACTCATTACCACAGGCTGAGAGGAATAGGCAAGATGTATTTAAGCTTGGGGGGATGGGGAAGCTGCATCGGACATGAGGGAGAGAGGAACAGAAGGAGATGCGGCTGGGGGCGAGATGAAGAGGGCGTGGAACGATGTTCGTGTGGACCAAAAAGGCCTACATGGACGTGTCTGGCCGAATGGTCTGTTTCTGTGCTGTAAATTCCCTGCAGCTGGAGCGAGGAGCAGGAACACCAACACTGTGGGACTAGTCAGTGGAGCTGGGGAACTGACTCCTGGGTGAGGAGCAGCTTTTCTTTGTGATCCTCATCTAAACCTGTCACAATCTTGCACACCTCTATCAGGTCTCCACTCAATCTCATTTTCTCCAGGTTTTCCAACCTAACCTTGTAACTAAAATCCCCCATCCCTGGAACCATTCTGGTAAATCTCCTCTGCACCCTCTCAAGGAAACTCACCTCCTTCCTAAAGTGTGGTGACCAGAACTGGATGCAATTGTCCAGTTGTGACCTAACTAGAGCTTTATAAAGATTCAGCATAACTTCCCATATTTTGTAGGCTCTGCCGCTATTTATGAAGCCCAAGATCTCACAGTTTTGCTAATCTCATATGTTTTGCTATTCCCATATTCTTTGCGACTGTTTCGAAGTACAGCCACTGCTGTAATGCAGGAAGTGTGGCAGCCAGTTTCTACAAGGCAAGATCCCACGAACAGACAACGTGCAGAGCCTGCTGAGGTTGTTGTTGAATTTGTTGTTTTTTTCTCCAGCTGAAGTTGTTGTTGACTTTGTTGGTGTTTTTCCTGTTGAAGTTGTTGTTGCATTTGTTGCTTTTTTTCCTGTTGAGGTTGTTGTTGAATTTTTTGGTGTTTTTCCTGTTGAGGTTGTTATTGAAATTGTTGGTGTTTTTCTCCTGCTGAAGTTGTTGTTGAATTTGTTGATGTTTTTCCTGTTGAAGTTGTTGTTGAATTTGATGGTGTTTTCCCTGTTGAGGTTGTTGTTTTGAATTTGTTGTTGTTTTCTCCTGCTGAAGTTATTGTTGAATTTGTTGGTGTTTTTCTTGTTGTTGAATTTGTTGGTGCTTTTCCTCTTGAGGTTGTTGTTGAATTTGTTGGTGTTTTTCTCCTGCTAAAGTTGTTGTTGACTTTGTTGGTGTTTTTCTCCTGTTGAAGTTGTTGTTGATTTTATTCGTACTTTATTTTTCTCCTGTTAAAGTTATTGCTGAGCTTGTTCGTGGGTTATTTTTCTGGTGCAGTTGTTTTTGTATTTTTTCCTGTTTGTCTCCTGCTAAATTTGATGTTGAATCTATTGGTGTTTTTTCTCGATGTTGTTGTTTTTCTCCTGAAGTTATTGTTGAATTTGTTGGTGTTTTTCCTGTTGAGGTTGTTGCTGAATGTTTTGGTGTTTTTCCGTGTTTAACGTGTTTTTAACGTGTTTGACTCCCTGACCACCCGGTGTGATTGTAAATCTGATTGTAAACTGTGTCTTTAAAGTTTTATTGCAGTCTCTGTCTGCTCAACACATCTATGAACGCTGAACATGACCGTCTCAAGAAGGTTTTGATTTTGCTGGAATGACTTTCCCATCTGATCATGGAAATCCAGTGTTTTTGTTCTGGGAGGGAACACTCACTCTTAAATGATTGCTGAGGGATGGTATCAGAAGGGATGTGACTGTGCATGGTGGGTCTGCCCAGCATTCCCCAAACCTCGTGCTGCTCCATTCTTTTCTGGTCAGTGCTTCCACCCTGGATAATCCAGCTCACTCAAATCCTGACAGAGGAAAATGAGAAATCCTGGCAGCAGGAATGGGCCATTCGGCCCATTCAAGCTTGTTCCGCCATTCAGGGAGATCATGGATCATCTACAACTTATTTCCATTTGCCCATCTGGGTTCCATATCATTTAATACCCTCACCTAACATCAATCTAGCAAGCTCTGCTTTGTAATGTCTGATTAACCCCCCTCACACCCCCATCTGTCGAGCTTTTGAGGGAGAAAATTCCAGATTTCCACTACCAGCTGTGTGAACCAGCGTTTCCTGACATCACTCCTGAACAGCCCCACCCCACCTTGCCCTGGACTCCCCCAGCAGAGGAAATTGTTTCTGTCCATTAACACCATCGAATCCTTTAATCATCCTAAATATTTCAATGAGATCACCCTTTAATCTCCTACACTTAAGAGAATATAACATTAGGCCATGCAAACTGTGAAGCTAATTTAACCCTTTTAGACCTGGTGTCATTACCTCCAAGGCTGAGACATCCTTCCTGAGTTTTGATGCACAGAACTGAACATGGTTTCTCCAGAAGGGGTCTAATCCGAGCTGCATACAACAGTAACACAACATCCAGCGCTTTCTATTCCAGCCCCCTTGAGGGAAAAGGGACAATACTCTTTGTTGTAATAGTTACTTAATGTTTTAATTATTTGACCTGGAAACGAACCTGCAGAAAGGTTATTTCAATGAGCAGGAGGTCGCTCTGTGGAACAGGGTCCCAGGGAGACGCTGGAAGCAGATATTACCTGCACATTAGAGAGATTTCACTCAGGGATACAGTTACAGTGTAAGCTGAGTCATGAGGGGTGGTGAGTGTAACATGTTCAGGAGGAACAGGGGAATTCAACAACTACTTCAGGATGGGGGAAAAGAACAACAAATACAACAACGTCAGGAGCAGAACGACACCAACAAATTCAACAACTTCTTCAGGAGAATTAAAAACAAACATCACAACAACTTCAACAGGAAGATTACACCAACAAATCCAACAACAACTTCAGGAAGCAATCACCAACAAATCCAGCAACATTAGGGGAAGCGGGGAGGAAAAAAACAACTACTATTCTCACAACGTCAGCAGGGGAAACACCTACAACTTCACCAACAACTTTAGGGAAGTACATCAAGCAATGCAGCAGCAACTTCAGCTGGGCAAAGACACCAACAGGTTCAACAACAACTTCAGTGAAAAAAACAACAAATACAGCAACAACTTCAGCAGGGGAAAAACACTAACAAATTGAACAACATCAGAAGGGGGTAAAACACTGACAAATGGGGAAATTGCACAACTTGTTGAGGTTGATGGGAATTCGTTCACAAAAGCTCCGAGTATCTGATCAGACCTGGATGATGTAATTGTTGCAAACAAAGCCCATTTCAGCCTCAATGTGGAAAGGGGAGAGGGAGATTCATAAAAGGGGCTCAAAGATCTTCTACCAGCATGTAAATAGTAAGTGAGTAGTAAGAGGTAAAGAGGGGTCAAGTAAGGACGGAGAGAGTAATATGTGCTTTGAGGCACAGGGCAAAGCTAATATACTTAATGAGAACTTTGTATCAGTGTTCCCGAAGGAACTGGAGGCTGAAAATTATCTATAGAAGCAGAGAGAGTAGAGGCAATGGATAGGATAACAATTGAGAGCTGGTACTAAAAGGGCTGGCTATGCTTTGGGTGGATAAGTCACCTGGTTCAGATAACTTGCATCACAGGTTGTGAAAGGAAGTGGAGGGTAGAGATAGAAGAAGGGCTTGCCGTCATCTTCAAATCTTCCCTGGTTATGGGGGAGGTGCCAGAGACGACAGAGTGGCAAACCCTTATTGAAGAAAGGGTGTAAGGACAGTCCGAGCAACTACAGGCCACTTAGTTTAACATCAGTGATGGGTTTGGTTCTAGAAACAATAATCAGAGAAAAATCAATAGACGGTTGGAGAGGTTCGAGTTTAATTAAGGGTAGCCAGCATGGATTTTCAAAAGGCTGAACATTATTGACTAATCTAATTGAATTCTTTGATGAAGCAACAGAGAAGGTCGATGGAGTGAATGTGGTGGATGTTGTTTATGTGGATTTTAAGAAAGCGTTTGACAAGGTACCCCATAAAATGCTGGTTAACACAACTGAGGCTCATGGATGAGAGGGTCAGTGTTCATTTGGGTGAAAAAGTGCCGTCAGGACAGGAAACAGCGAATCGTAGTAAATGGTTGCTTTTTTGACTGAGGGATGGTAGTCACTGGTGTTCCCCCATGGGTCAGTGCTGGGACCACTGCTTTTTCTGCAACATATAAATGACTTGGATCTTGAAATACAGAGCAGAATCTCAAAATTTGCTCTCCACACCAAACCTGGAGGTGCAGCAAACAGTGAAGATGATATGAACTGCCTGGATCAGGTCATAGATAGACGAGCAGAATGGGCAGAAAGGTGACCAATGGAATTTCATTCTGACAAGTGTGAGGTGATGCATTTTAGCAGAAGGAATAGGGAGAGACAATATATACTTAATGGCACAGTTGTAAAGAGTGTGTAGGGACAGAGGGACCTGGGGGTGTATGTGCACACATCTTTGAAAATGGCAGGACATAGTGAGAGCTTGGTTAGGAAAGCATGTGGGATCTTGGGCTTCATAAATAAAGGCATTGGGTACAGATAACTCAGACAAGGAAAACTGGTTCCCATTAACTAATGGTACAATAAGGAGGTTGAAGGTTTGGGTTAGAGATGCAGGGAATATAAGGAAGAATTTTATTTGCACTAAGGGTGTTAATGACCTGGAACTCACTGCCCACAGGATGGTGGAAGCGAAGATGATCAATGACTTCAAGAGATAGTCGGATAGCCACCTGAGAGAAATAGACTTACAGGGCTACAGGGATCGAGCCAGGGGAGTGCACTGATTGCACAGCACCGTGGAGAGCCAGCATGGACCCGATGTTCCGAATGGCCTTCTTCAGTGCCGTAAATGACTCGATGACTCCTTCAAAAGAAGCAACCCTTGACTCCTCTGTCCTTACAAAATACTGACCCATCTCCAACCTCCCTTTCCTCTCCGAAATCCTGGAACAAGCTGTGCCCAGCTTTCCCAGAATTCCATGTTTGAATCCATCAGCCCCTAGCTATGGTTCTGATATTAATCCCAGCCATATCAGTAATGGGTCAGTATTTGACAATAGCCTATCAATAACTCCCTCAGATATACAGATTAATGCTTCGAGAAATACACCCTTGGCAATGTTTGACTTGAAATTTAAATACAGAGCCCATCGCAGTCCCATCATTGTCCCAATGTTAGGGTGTGACCAGCAGTCAGTCTCTGGTCCATTGATAGCTGGGCAGAGGCTTCACAATGTCACATTTCCTGGTTACACAGCGACTCTCACAGCTCTCTCCCTCTCTCTCTCTCTCCCTCTCTGGCTGTCTTCACTCTTGTTTGCCTATGTACCTGAATATGTACCGGTGCCTTTTCGGGAGATCCTATCTGTGCCTCTGATCTAAACAGTCCATTGTCCTCAGTCTGTGAGACTCATCTGACTGGCACGACATCAGTACTGGGTCATATTGTGGCAATGTGCTCTGTATCCTCTCAGATTAATGGACACTGAGTATCCGACAGAAAATATTCACAGGATAAATACCTCCCATATCAGTAATGTGTCAGTTTTGAGCAATAGGCTGTGTATATTAGAACATAAATGGACACTGAGTGTCCCAGACAGATCATTCTCATGATAAAGTGCTTCAATATGTCAGCAACCGTCCAGGACCCCAAACTCTCCTTCCAGGTGAAACAGCGATTCACTTGGACTTTCAATATCAAATAGAAAGAGGGAGTTATTGACAGGCTATTTTATATCGTCCCTCACGACCACCTGCCAAAGTGTGTCACAGCCAATGAAATGCTTGTTTTGCTGCAGTGTAGTCACTGTTGTAATGTAAGAATCATGGCAGCTGATTTGTGCACAGCAAGCTCCCACAAACAGCAATGTGAGAATGACCAGGTAATCTGTTTTAATGACGTTGATGGAGGGATAATTATTGGCCAGGACACCAGGGAGAACTCCCCTGTGTTTCTTCAAAATAGTCCAATGGGACTGTTTATATCCACGGGAGTAAGAGGATGGAGTCTCTGTTTAATGTGACATCTGAAAGAGGGCATCCTGACAGTGCAGCACTCACTCAGTACTGCCGCTCTGACAGTGCAGCACTCACTCAGTACAGACCCTCTGACAGTGCAAACGCCCTCAGTACTGACCCTCTGACAGTGCAGCACTCACTCAGTACTGACCCTCTGACAGTGTAACATTCCCTCAGTACTGACCCTCTGACAGTGCAGCACTCCCTCAGTACTGCCCCTCTGAAAGTGCAGCACTCCCTCAGTACTGCCCCTCTGAAAGTGCAGCGCTCCCTCAGTACTGATGCTCCGACAGTGTAACATTCCCTCAGTACTGACCTTCCAACAGGGCAGCACTCCCTCAGTACTGACCATCTGACAGTGCAGCACTCCCTCAGTACTGACCCTCTGTCAGTGTGGCACGCCGTCAGTGCTGACCCTCCGACAGTGCGACACTCCCTCAGTACTGACCCTCCAACAGTGCGGCACTCTCTTGGTACTGCCCATCTGACAGTGCAGGACTCCCTCAATACTGCCCCTCTTTCAGTGCAGCACTCCCTCAGTACTGCCCATCTGACACTGCAGCACTCCATCAGTATTGCCGCTCTGACAGTGCAGCTCTCCCTCAGTGCTGCCCCTCAGGCAGTGCAGCACTCTCTCAATACTGACCCTCTGACAGTGCAGCACTCACTCAGTACTGACCCTCTGACAGTGCAGCACTCACTCAGTACTGACCCTCTGACAGTGCAGCACTCACTCAGTACAGACCCTCTGACAGTGCAGCACTCACTCAGTACAGACCCTCTGACAGTGCAGCACTCACTCAGTACTGCCCCTCTGAAAGTGCAGCACTCCCTCAGTACTGACCCTCTGACAGTGCAGCACTCCCTCAGTACAGACCCTCTGACAGTGCAGCACTCACTCAGTACTGACCCTCTGACAGTGCAGCACTCACTCAGTACAGACCCTCTGACAGTGCAGCACTCACTCAGTACAGACCCTCTGACAGTGCAACACGCCCTCAATACTGACCCTCTGACAGTGCAGCACTCCCTCAGTATTGACCCTCTGACAGTGCAGCACTCTCTCAGTACAGACCCTCTGACAGTGCAAACGCCCTCAGTACTGACCCTCTAACAGTGCAGCACTCACTCAGTACTGCCGCTCTGACAGTGCAGCACTCTCTCAGTACAGACCCTCTGACAGTGCAACACGCCCTCAGTACTGACCCTCTAACAGTGCAGCACTCCCTCAGTACTGCCCTCATGACTGAAGCTATTGTTTCCAGTTTCCGCTCCAAACTCCAATCTTTTACTACTGACTCTATCCCTCTCCCTGGCAGCAGTCTGAGTTTAACCCAGTCTGTTCGAAAGGCTGGTGTCACATTTGATGCCGAAATGGGCTTCTGACCTCATGTAGGCACCATCACTAACGCTGCCCATTTCCACCTCTGTAACATCACCCAAACTCGCCCCTGTTTCAGCTGATCTGCGGCTGAAACCTTCATTCACGCCTTTGTCAGCTCTAGACTTCACAATGTCAAGACACTCCTGATGCTCTCCCACTTTCTGCAAACCTGAGGTAATCTAAAACTCTTCTGCCTGTGTCTTCAGCTACTCCAAGTCCCGTTCCCCTGTCACTCCTGTGCTCGCTGCCCGACATTGGCTCCCGGTCAAGCAACATCCACATTTTAAAATTCTCGTCCTTGTCCTCTAATCCCCCCATGGCCTTTCCCCTCCCTATCTCTGTAATCTCCACCAGTCTCTACAACCCTCCCTATCTCTGTAACCTCCACCAGTCTCTCCAACCCTCCCTATCTCTGTAACCTCCTCCAGTCTCTACAACCCTCCCTATCTCTGTAACCTCCACCAGTCTCTACAACCCTCCCTATCTCTGTAACCTCCACCAGTCTCTACAACTATCCCTATCTCTGTAACCTTCTCCAGTCTCTACAACCCTCCCTATCTCTGTAACCTCCACCAGTCTCAGCATCCTCTCTCTCTCTGTTGCCACCTCCAGCTCCTACAACCCTCCCTATCTCTGTAACCTCCTCCATCCCCTAATGCCCTCGCTTTCTCTGTAACGTCCTCCAGCACCTACAACCCTCCCTTGTCTCTCTTACCTACTCCAGCTATTGCAACCGTCACTATCTCTGTAACTGCCTCCAGTCCTACAACACTCCCTATCTATGTAACCCCCTTCAGTCCCTCCAACTCTCGATATCTCTTTAACTTCCTCCAGCCCTGACAGCCCTCCTTATATCTGAAACTTCCTACAGTCTCAGCAGCCATCCCTATCTCTGTAACCTCCTCCAGCCATTGCAACCCTCCCTAACTCTGTAACAGCCTCCAGCCCGAAAACCCTCCCTATCTCTCTAACCACCTCCAGCCCCAACAGCCCCCCTATCTCTGAAACCTCCTCCAGTCCCTAGAGCCCTCCATATCTTTTACCACCTCCAGCACCTCGAGCCCTCCCTATTTCTGTAACATCCACCTGCACCTAAAGCCCTCCCTCCCTCTGTAACGTCCTCCAGCCCCTACAACCTCCCGCAATCTCTGGATCCTCAAAAACTGGGCTTTTGAGCAACCCCGACCTTAATCGTTCAACCACTGGTGGCCGCACCTTCAGTTGCCTTCAGCCTAAGCTCTGGAATTGCTTCCCTCCACCTCTCCGCCTCTCCACCTCACTTTCCAATTTAAAATTCTCCTTGAAACCTACCTCTTTGACTGAGCTTTTGATCGTCTGACCGAATCTTTCCTTCTGTCACTCAGTTTCATACTGTCTTTATGATGCTCCTGCGAAGAGCCTTGGCAAGTTTTATTACGTTAAAGGTGCTGTAGTATTATAAATTGCTGTTTTGTCCCTTTCCCTGCCTCTGTACTTTATTAAGACCTGTTCCATCTTTCACCATTGCCGTTCTGAAGAAGGCTCACCAAGCTGAAACGTTAACTCTGTTTCTCTCTCCACAGATGCTGCCAGACCTACTGAATATTCCCAGCTTGTTCTGTTTGTGTTTCACAGTTCCAGCATCAGCAGTATTTTCCCATTGGTGCAATGTGTCAGTCGTGGGCGAGGGTTCTCTCAATAACTCCCTCAAGTGGGCAGAATTCATTCATCTTTCTGCAATGTAACCTGGGCAATGCTTGACTGTAAATGCAAATTCATTGTAGTCCCAATGTCAGGGGCACAACAGCAGGAACATTGATATCTGCTCAGTGGCCTCACAGTGTCGTGTGTACTGCCGACAAAAGCCTTCTCCCAGCTCTCTGGCTTTGCTCATTGTTGTTTGCATATGTTGCTGAATGTGTACCTGTGGCCTGTGGGAGATCTTATCTGTGCCTCTGATATGAACAGTCCACTGTTCTCCGACTGTGAGCATCTTCTGACAAACATTTTTACTTTGCAGGTATTTTATTAGCTGCCATTGAGCAGGAAGGACATAGAGGAGCAGAGCTGTAAAGAAATAACTGAGGGGTGAAAAAAATTATGTGATGATTTGAGACTTTAACTACCCCGGTATTGAATTGGGCAGTCAGTAAGATTAAACGAAATGGGTGCAAGGAGTAGGCCATTCGGCCCCTCGAGCCTGCTCAGCCATTCTATAAGATCATGGCTGATCTGATTGGCGCTTTAACTCCACTTTCCTTTCTGCCCTCTATAACCCCGACTCCCTTGTCGAATCAAAATCTGTCTAAGTCAGGCTTGAATATATTCAATGACCCAGCCTCCGTTGCTCTCCATGGAACGGAGTTCCACAGACTCACAATTCTCTGAGAGAAAAATATCCGCCTCATCTCCATCTTAAATGGGAGACCCCCTTATTCTGAAATTGTGCCCCCAAGTTCTAGATTCCCCCACGAGGAGGAACATCCACTCAGCATCTACCCAGTCAAGCCCTGTCAGAATCTTACATGGTTCATTTTTCTAAACTGCAATGAGTATCTGCCCAACCTCTTCAAACGTTCCTCATAATAATCATGGAATCACAAAACTGTGACCACGCAGAAGGAGGCCATTCGGCCCATCGTGTCTGCACCGGCTCCCTGAAAGGGCAACTCACTCAGTTCCACTCCCCCGGCCTCTTCCTGTAACCCTGCAAATTCTTCCATTTCATGTAACTGTCTAATTTTATTTTAAATGTTTCAGTTGAATCTGCCTCCACCATGTTCTCAGGCAGTGCATTCCAGACCTTAACCACTCGCTGCGTGAAAACTTGTTTCCTCATCTCACTTTTGCTTCTCTTACCAAATACTTTAAATCTGTGCCCTCTCGTTCTCTATCCTTTCACGAGTGGGAACAGTGTCTACTCTGTCCAGGCCTGTCCTTTTGAAGTTCTACACTATCCTCCTCACAGTTCACAATGCTTCCAAGTTTCGTATCATCTGCAAATTTTGAAATTGTGCCCTGTACACCGAGGTCAAGGACATTAATATATATCAGGAAAAGCAAGGGTCCCAACACTGATCCCTGGGGAACTCCACTACAAACCTTTCTCCAGTCCGAAAAACATCCATTAACCACTATTCTCTGTTTCCTGTCACTCAGCCAATTTCGTAATCCATGTTGCTACCGTCCTATGTATTCCAAGAGCTACATGTTTGCTCACAAGTCTGATGTGTGGAACTGTATCAAAAGCCTTTTGAAAGGTCAGGATTTCTCATTTTCCTCTGTCAGGCCTTGAATGAGCTGGATTATCCAGGGTGGAAGCACAGACCAGAATAGAATGGAGTAGCACAAGGTTTGGGGAATGCTGGGCAGTCCCACCACGTACAGTCACATCCCTTCTGATCTCAGCCCTCAGCAATCATTTAACAGTGAGTGTTCCCTCCCAGAACAAAAAAACACTGGATTTCCATGATCAGATGGGAAAGCCATTCCAGCAAAATCAATCAGCTTCTTGAGACGGTCAGGTTTAGCGTCCATAGATATATTGAGCAGACAGAGAATGCAATAAAACTTTAAACACACAGTTTACAATCAGATTTACAATCACACTGGGTGGTCAGGAAGTCAAACACGTTAAAAGGCCTTTCCATGCTGCAGCTCTCCTTGTTTGAATGTCCATCAATGGAAGATACACAGCCATGTTCACTTATTGCAGACGTTTTACATTGTTGCACCAGAGAGTTGTGACCAATGAGTCATTTCACAACAGTTCAACAGACTGATCAGGATGTTAATATTGGGAAATTGGAGAGGAGCAGGGAGTCAGTGAATGGCAATAGTTCCAGGGGTTATGGGTGAACAGGGTTCGGAGTGAGTTAAGACACAGGCAGCAAATGTTTGTATGAGGATCTGATCAGGAAGTGTGAAGGATGTGCGGTTGGCCAGGAGAGTATTGGAATAGTCCAGTCTGGAGGTAACAGAGGCACTGATGAGGGTTCCAGCAGCAGATGAGCTGAAGCAGGGGCGGAGTCGAGAGATGGTATGGAGGTGGAAATGGACAGTCTTGGTGATGGTGTGGATATGTGGTCGGAAACTCATCTCGGGGTCAAACACAACAACAAAGGCTGAAAACTGTCTTGATCAGTTTCAGACAGGTACCAGAGATGGTGTCGGTGGTCCAAGAATGACATTTGTGTCGGGGACCACAGACATTGGCTTCAGTCTTCCCAATATTTAGTAGGAGAAAATAACTGCTCATCCAGTATTGGATGTTAGACAAGCAGTGTGGCAGAGCAGAGACAATGGAAGCATTCACAGAGGTGTTATTGAGATGGAGTGTTGTCAGCATTAGGTTCCTGAGCTCAGTATAACTCCCTTCCTTTGTTATTAAACATTTGACATATGCCACACATAAATGCTTTGTACTCAATGAAAGCTTTCCTTTTCAATATATTTTGATTCTGCAAAGTTCAGCATTAACCGATCCCCCATTCTGCATGAACCCTCAATTTAAAAGATGTTATCTCCCCTGAGGTTCTCCTTGGACAAGGACGAACTGTTTTCCTTGCCCCAATTCTCAGTGCTGACAGCTCCATGAAGCTTAGGGACCTCTACTCAATGGTAGATCTTTAAAGAAACTCCCTCATTAAACCTGAGATCACTTCATCCTGAAACTGGCCAGAGCTGTCAGGTTAGTCTGGGTTCAGCTGACCAGTGGTCACTGTATACAAATGGGATCGTACTTCTCTATTTAACAAAGCAATAGCTTAAAGCTCCCACACCCCTGCAGTATAAAGACACACCAATTACAGTATAACATTAGCATACTTCTAGTCGGAGATTAACCCTTTGCTGACAATTTCCTTGAGTTAAACAAGGTGAAGATAAGATGGTACAGTGATTGAGTGAGGATGTAAAACACACAGAGACTGGATCACACGTGTTGGATGCTTGTTGACATGTCCAAACACCTTCACACTTCCACAGGCTCACTAGCCGAGCACTGAACGTCTTCTGGATCCAATTCGAGCTTCGTGTGTGGACACTGATCCTGGAACATGTGCTTCATCTGCATCGCAGAGAGGAGAAACGATGAGTATTACTGCAAGGGGAGGAGTGAATAGAAATAGACAGAGAGCATACAGACAGAGATCGGGAGAGAGGGTGGGGACAAGACAGTGAGAGACAGGGTGAGGCAAAGATACTCAGATAGAGGGAGAGATGCAGAGGGAGGGTGGGAGAGCTACAGGGATTGTGACAGAGGTAGAGAAACAGAGGGCGTGAGAGCGAGAGGTCGTCAGAGATGCAGTGAGGGAGAGACAGACACAGACAGAAAGAAAGACAAAGAAAGAGAAATACAGAGTGGGTGAGCGAGGCAGAGAAAGAGACAGAGATAGAAAGGACATAAAGAGAGAATGGGGAGAGTGAGAGGGAAGATCAGAGAGAGGTTACCGTACAACGAGGAGGCCATTCATCCCCTCTAGTCTGTTACACAGGAACAGGAGGAGGCCATTCAGCCCCTCGTTCGAGTTATTACACAGGAACAGGAGAAGGCCATTCAGCCCCCTCACCCCCTCTCCAGCCTTTCACACAGGCTCAGGAGGAAGCCCATTCAACCCCTCACAAGCCTGATCTGGGGGACCAGAAGATAAGCAGAGGGGGAATTAGAGCTGTTTAAATAATGACCTGGAGTTCCCATTCAGTGAATACAGACAGTGAGAGAGAGGATCTGTTGCCGCCCGTGTTTCTCCTCTATACAGTGCAGTCTCTCACCCTCTCCACAACGATTCTCTTTGCAGTTTCATCATCCAGATCAGTCATTGAAGTGATCTTCACATTAATCCTCTTGTATTTGGTATCTAAACACAACAGTCGCAACATCAACAGGTTGAACACACCCAGAGTTTAGCACAGGGCACGGGACGTATTTCGAATGATCTCTCCTCTCTAATTTAAACTCTCTTTCCTCCAGTTTGTCAACCACTCGTTTGTTCATCTGTCTCTGTTATTCTCTCTATCTCAACTCGTCTTGTCTCTAATCTGCCCTCCCTGTGTTATCATCCTCTATCCTGCACTCTCTTCTCTGTTGCCTCTTGTTCCATCTCCCAAGATCATTTGCATTCCGTGTTTACTCCAGTCTCACTGCCCTTTTCTCTGTCTCTGTCGATCACTCTCACTCTCTCTCTCTCTCTCTGATGCTCTCTGTCCCTCTGACAAAGACAAAGACAGAGAGACAGACAAAGAGCATCTGTGAGAGAGACAGAGAAAGAGAAAGTGAGAGTCAGAGAGACAGACAGGGAGACAGAACATCAGAGAGAGTGGGAGACAGAGTGAGGCGAAAGAGGGAGCTGGAGAAACTGAGACCCACATCGGAGAGAGGCGGTTACAGAAATGAAATATATTTATATATGCGTGTGAAAGGCAGATAAAGGAGAAACAGAGAGACAGAGATAAAACTGAGAGTTACAGAGAGAGGGATGTGAGATAGAAGCTCAAAGATATTTCTGAAGGAATTTCTGAACGTTTACGTTTCTGTGTTTCCCAATGTATCCACTCATGCTGAACACAAGTGATTGCAACTCTTGTCTGACAGCACAGACAAGACAGAGAGAGAGACAGAGAGAGAGTGAGAACGATGGGTTTCCCTACACAGAACGATCACACAGCTGTTTGGAGGCCCTCGGTCCTGATATATTTGTGCCAGACTGAGACAGCAGGAGCGATTTAATATTCCTGAAATGTGGAGGATCTGAAACGTTCCCACCGTCATCAGAAACAGGCTGGGAGTCGGGAGGTTCCTCGGGAGTAGACGGAATCCCCGAGTCTGAGAGGATCAAATAAAGACAAGAGGAATTTCACTGGGATTCAGAACGCTGGATGAGTGGACAGAAGTGTTTTAACACAGAACCTCCTCTCGTATGTAATCTCACTCACTCTACACACTGAATCAATGTATACCAGCCTTTACCGAGGGGAGACACCAGACATCATCGGCTGCAGAATCAGTTACTACTCCGACAAGGAAAAAAAACTAACAGAGAAAATTCAGGAGATTATCAAAGTGATCAGTGAAACGACAGGGGGAAAGTGGAGTCAGAGAACAACAGAGAGCAGGAATGAGAGAAAAGGAGGGAAGGCGACAGGAGTGAGACAGAAAAGAGTAAGGGAGATCTGGAATGAGTGAGAACAAGAGAGAGAAAAGAAAACAGCACTGTAATGTTCCCCTTAATCAATACTGATACCCCTCCTCCTTTCCTTCCTCCCCTCTCTTTCCTGAACACCTTGTAGTCAGGAATATTCACTACCCAGTCCTGCCCATCTTCGAGCCAGGACCCTGTAATTGCCACAACATCATATTTCCACGTGGCTATCTGCGCCTGAAGCTCAACAACCTTATTTACCACTGTCCGTGCATCCATATACACACACATTAAACTGAATTGACAGCTTATGTCCTTTCCTCTTCCACTGCCCCCGTCTAATACGATACTCTTATCGACTCCAGTGTTATCTGTCCCTCCCAATTCTCTGTGCATCTGTGCTTTGCTCTCTAATATTGCTCAGACCACTGTTTTTCCTGATGTATATTAATGACATAGACTGGGGCGTACAGGGCACACTTTCAAAATCTGCAGATGACAAAAAACCTGGAAGTATTGTGAACTGTGAGGAGGATAGTAATAGACGTCAGGAGGTTATAGACAGGCTGGTGGGATGGGCAGACACTGGCAAATGAAATTTATCACAGAGAATTGTGAAGTGATTCATTTTGGTCGGATGAACGAGAGGCAATATAAAATAAAGGCTACAATTCTAAAGGAGGTGCAGGGGCAGAGGGACCTGGGGGGACATGTGCACAAATCATTGAAGGTGGCAAGACAGGTCGAGAGAGCGGTTAATACTTAGGAAGGATGTTAAGGTATTCGAGAGGGTGCAGAGAAGATTTACCAGAATGGTTCCCGGGATGAGGGACGTCAGTGACATGAATAGATCGGAGAAGCTGGGGCTGTTCTCCGTGGAGAAGAGAAGATTAAGACGAGATTTGAGCAAGATGTTCATAATCAAGAGGGAACTGGACAGAGTAGTCAGGGAAAAACTGTTCCTCTTGGTGGGAGGATCCAGAACTAGAGAGCAACGGTTTTAGGTGAGTGGTAAAAGTCACAACAGAGACAGGGAAACCTTTTCACACAGTGAGTGGTTAGGATCTGAAATGCACTGCATGAGAGTGTGCTGGAGGCAGGTTTAATTGAGGCTTTCAAAAGGGAATTGGATAATTGTCCTGGCAGAAACAATCTGCAGGGCGACAGGAAAATGGCAGGAGTGGGAGTAGGTGAGTTGCACTGCCAGAGAGCTGGCACGGTGAAGATGGGCTGAACAGAAACTTTCTGTGCCGTAACCAGTCTTTGATTCCATGATTCTGCGATGATAACCCCACAAAGCAGATACCTCAGCTTCGAGAGCCCGGTGGGTAGTGGATGAAACCTCAGTAGATTCTCTAGTCGATTGTTCCTCGGATTCCTGAGTTTGAGCATCATGCTGCCCTCAGTCTCTATCACAGTCCCCTCAGTCACTGCATTACACTCACCTCAGTCACTTTATCACATTCCCCTCAGTCACTGTATCACACTCCCCTCAGTCGCTGTATCCCACTCCCGTCTGTCGCTGTATCACACTCTCCTCAGTCGCTGCATCGCACTCCCTTCAGCTCACTGTATCACAATCCCCTCAGTCACTGCATTATATTCCCTTCAGTCACTGCATTCCACTCCCCTCAGACAGTGTATCACACTCTACTCAGTCACTGTATCACACTCCCCCAGTCACTGTATCACACACCCTTCAGTTCACCGTATCCCACTCCCCTCAGACAGTGTCTCACACTCCCCTCAGACAGTGTATCACACTCCCCTCAGTCACTGTATCCCACTCCCCTCAGACAGTGTCTCACACTCCCCTCAGACACTGTATCGCAGTCCCCTCAGTCACTGTATCACACTCCCTTCAGTCACTGTATCCCACTCCCCTCAGTCAGTGTATCACACTCCCCTCAGACACTGTATCGCACTCCCCTCACTCACTATATCACACTACCCTCAGTCACTGCATCACATCCCCCTCAGACACTGTATCACATCCCCTCAGTGACTGTATCATACTAACCTCAGACACTGTATCACACTCCCCTCAGTCACTGTGTCCCACTCACCTCAGTCAGTGTATCACACTCCCCTCCGTAACTGTATCACACTCCCCTCAGTCACTGTATCACACTCCCTGAGTGACTGTATCACACACCCCTCAGTCACTGTATCATGCTCCCCTCAGTCACTGTATCACACTCCCCTCACACACTGCATCACACTCCCCTCTGTCACTGCATCACACTTCCTCTGTCATTGTATCACACTCCCCTCAGTCACTGTATCACACACCCCTCAGTCACTGTATCATGCTCCCCTCAGTCACTGTATCACACTCCCCTCACACACTGCATCACACTCCCCTCTGTCACTGTATCACACTTCCTCCGTCATTGTATCACACTCCCCTCAGTCACTGTATCACACTCCCCTCACACACTGCATCACACTCCCCTCTGTCACTGTATCACACTTCCTCTGTCATTGTATCACACTCCCCTCCGTAACTGTATCACACTCCCCTCAGTCACTGTATCACACTCCCTGAGTGACTGTATCACACACCCCTCAGTCACTGTATCATGCTCCCCTCAGTCACTGTATCACACTCCCCTCACACACTGCATCACACTCCCCTCTGTCACTGTATCACACTTCCTCTGTCATTGTATCACACTCCCCTCAGTCACTGTATCACACACCCCTCAGTCACTGTATCATGCTCCCCTCAGTCACTGTATCACACTCCCCTCACACACTGCATCACACTCCCCTCTGTCACTGTATCACACTTCCTCTGTCATTGTATCACACTCCCCTCAGTCACTGTATCACACACCCCTCAGTCACTGTATCATGCTTCCCTCAGTCACTGTATCACACTCCCCTCACACACTGCATCACACTCCCCTCTGTCACTGTATCACACTTCCTCTGTCATTGTATCACACTCCCCTCAGTCACTGTATCACACACCCCTCAGTCACTGTATCATGCTCCCCTCAGTCACTGTATCACACACCCCTCAGTCACTGTATCATGCTCCCCTCAGTCACTGTATCACACTCCCCTCACACACTGCATCACACTCCCCTCTGTCACTGTATCACACTTCCTCTGTCATTGTATCACACTCCCCTCAGTCACTGTATCACACACCCCTCAGTCACTGTATCATGCTCCCCTCAGTCACTGTATCACACACCCCTCAGTCACTGTATCATGCTCCCCTCAGTCACTGTATCACACTCCCCTCACACACTGCATCACACTCCCCTCTGTCACTGTATCACACTTCCTCTGTCATTGTATCACACTCCCCTCAGTCACTGTATCACATCCCCCTCAGTCACTGTATCACACACCCCTCAGTCACTGTATCATGCTCCCCTCAGTCACTGTATCACACACCCCTCAGTCACTGTATCATGCTCCCCTCAGTCACTGTATCACACTCCCCTCACACACTGCATCACACTCCCCTCTGTCACTGTATCACACTTCCTCTGTCATTGTATCACACTCCCCTCAGTCACTGTATCACACACACCTCAGTCACTGTATCATGCTCCCCTCAGTCACTGTATCACACTCCCCTCACACACTGCATCACACTCCCCTCTGTCACTGTATCACACTTCCTCTGTCATTGTATCACACTCCCCTCAGTCACTGTATCACACACCCCTCAGTCACTGTATCACATCCCCCTCAGTCGCTGTATCACACTACCCTCAGTCGCTGCATCACACTCCCCTCAGTGACTGTATCACACTCCCTGAGTCACTGTATCACACTCCCTGAGTCACTGTATCACACTACCCTCTGTCACTGTATCACATCCCCCTCAGTCGCTGTATCACACTACCCTCAGTCGCTGCATCACATCCCCTCAGTGACTGCATCATACTAACCTCAGACACTGTATCACACTCCCCTCAGTCACTGTATCACACTCCCCTCCGTAACTGTATCACATCCCCCTCAGACACTGTATCACACTACCCTCAGTCGCTGTATCACACTCCCCTCAGTGACTGCATCATACTACCCTCAGACAATGTATCACACTCCCCTCAGTCACTGTATCACACTCCCTGAGTGACTGTATCACACCCCTCAGTCACTGTATCATACTACCCTCAGACGCTGTATCCCACTCCCCTCAGTCACCTCATCCCACTCCTCTCAGTCTCTACATCTCACTCCCCTCGGTCACGGCATCCAACTCCCCTCAGTCTCTACATCGCACTCCCCTCAGTCTCTACATCCCATTCCCCTCATTCACGGCATCCAACTCCCCTCATTCACTACATCCCACTCCTCTCAGTCTCTCCATCCCACTCCCCTCAGTCACGGCATCCAACTCCCCTCAGTCACTGCATCCCACTCCCCTCAGTCACTACATCCCACTCCCCTCAGCCACTACATCCCACTCCCCTCAGTCTCTACATCGCACTCCCCTCAGTTTCTACATCCCACTCCCCTCAGTCTCAACATCGCACTCCCCTCAGTCATTACATCCCACTCCCCTCAGTCACTGCATCCCACTCCCCTCAGTCACTGCATCCCACTCCCCTCAGTCACTACATCCCACTCCCCTCAGCCAGTACATCCCACTCCCCTCAGTCTCTACATCGCACTCCCCTCAGTCATTACATCCCACTCCCCTCAGTCACTGCATCCCACTCCTCTCAGTCTCTACATCCCACTCCCCTCACTCACTACATGCCACTCCCCTCACTCACTACTTCCCACTCCCTTCACCCACTACATGCCACTCCCCTAATCACTTCTTCCCACTGCCCTCAATCATTACTTCCCAGTCCCCTTAGTCAATGCATCCCACTCCCCTCAGTCACAATCCCACTCCCCTTAATTACATCATCCCACTCCCCTCAGTCACTGCATCTAACTCCCCTCAGTCACTGCATCCCACTCCCCTCAGTCACTTAATCCCACTCCCCTTAATTACATCATCCCACTCCCCTCAGTCACTGCATCTAACTCCCCTCAGTCACTGCATCCCACTCCCCTCAGTCACTACATCCCACTCCCCTCAGACTCTACATCCCACTCCCCTCAGTCACCCCATCCCACTCCCCTCAGTCACCACATTCAACTCCCCACAGTCTCTACATCCCACTCCCCTAAGTCTCTACATCCCACACCCCTCAGTCACTGCATCCCACTTCCCTCAGTCACTGCATCCCACTCCACTCAGTCCATGCATCGCACTGCCCATGTCACGACATCCCACACCACTCAATTACATCATCCCACTCCCCTCAATCACTGCATCCCACTCCCCTCAATTACATCATCCCACTCCCCTCAATCACTGCATCCCACTCCCCTCAATTACATCATGCCACTCCCCTCAGTCCCTCCATCCCATTCCTCTCAGTCACTGCATCCCACTCTCCTCAGTCACCACATCCCACTCCCCTCAGTCACTGCATCCTACTCCTCTCAGTCACTGCATCCCTCTCCCCTCAATCAGTGCATCCCACTCCTCTCAGTCACTGCAACCCGCTCCCCTCAGCCACTGCATCCCACTCCTCTCAGGCACTGCATCCCACTCCCCTCAATCGGTGCATCCCACACCCCTCAATCAGTGCATTCCACTCCACTCAGTCTCTACATCCCACTTCCCTCAATTACTGCATCCCACTCCGCTCAATTACATCATCCCACTCCCCTCAGTCACTGCATCCCACTGCCCTCAGTCACTGCATCCCACTGCCCTCAGTCACTGCATCCCACTCCCCTCAATCACCACATCCCACTCCCCTCAGTCACCCCATCCCACTCCCCTCAGCCACTGTATCCCACTCCTCTCAGTCACTGCATCTCACTCCCCTCAATCAGTGCATCCCATTCCCCTCAGTCACTGCATCCCATTCCCCTCAGTCACTGCATCCCACTCCTCTCAGTCACTGCATCCCACACCCCTCAATCAGTGCATTCCACTCCCCAGTCACTGCATCCCAATCCCCTCAGCCTCTGCATCCCACTCCCTTCCGTCACTACATCCCACTCCCCTCAATTACTGCATCCCACTGCCCTCAGTCCACTGCATCCCATTCCCCTCCGTCACTGCATCCCACTCCCCTCAGTCAGTGCATCCCACTCCTCTCAGTCACTACATCCCACTCCCCTCAGTCACTACATCCCACTCCCCTCAATCACCACATCCCACTCCGCTCAATTACATCATCCCACTCCCCTCAGTCACTGCATCCCACTGCCCTCAGTCACTGCATCCCACTGCCCTCAGTCACTGCATCCCACTCCCCTCAATCACCACATCCCACTCCCCTCAGTCACCCCATCCCACTCCCCTCAGCCACTGTATCCCACTCCTCTCAGTCACTGCATCTCACTCCCCTCAATCAGTGCATCCCATTCCCCTCAGTCACTGCATCCCATTCCCCTCAGTCACTGCATCCCACTCCTCTCAGTCACTGCATCCCACACCCCTCAATCAGTGCATTCCACTCCCCAGTCACTGCATCCCAATCCCCTCAGCCTCTGCATCCCACTCCCTTCCGTCACTACATCCCACTCCCCTCAATTACTGCATCCCACTGCCCTCAGTCCACTGCATCCCATTCCCCTCCGTCACTGCATCCCACTCCCCTCAGTCAGTGCATCCCACTCCTCTCAGTCACTACATCCCACTCCCCTCAGTCACTACATCCCACTCCCCTCAGTCTATGTATTCCACTCCCCTCAATTACATCATCCCACTCTCCTTAGTCACTCCATCCCAGTCCCCTCAGTCACCACATCCCTCTCCCCTCAGTCACCCCATCCCACTCACCTCAGTCACTCCATCCCACTTCCCTCAGTCACCCCATCCCACTCCCCTCAGTCACTCCATCCAACTTCCCTCATTCACTCCCTTCCACTTCCCGCAGTCACTCCATCCCACTTCCCTCAGTAAGAGACTGGATGATCTCGAGGACTGATCTTCTATGGTGCAACATTGGGTGTGGAATCTGTTTCGAATGCACCCCACAAGGGGGATACCTGATGTTCCAGACACCGCTGGGGTAGACGATGATCCCCTAGTGGATTCTCGAGTTGTTTGTTCCTCGGGTTCCTCAGTTGCGACAGTCTCTGGATCTGTAATAAAGGAAGAGGGCAGAGTGGAGAAAACCCGAAGAGCTCGTTTATTTAGTTCTCTAGTCCAGACAGTGTCAGATTTTCATCTTTATCAAACCCTCGAAGATCCTATCCAACTCCTCGTGAACATTGCTTCCTGGAGAGGGAGTGTGAGGTGCCCAGCACTGCAGTGGGGACCTGACGTGAGCCATGAACACTGCAGGGATCAGAGTGCCTGATAGACAGAGACAGCAGAGTCTGGTTCAGTTCCCTAGAGTTTCAGTGAAGTACACTTTGTGTTTCAGATCCTTTATTCACTGTGTCCCTTACAATAAGGAGGGGAGTGAGTAAACCGTCTCATTTCTGTGGGTGACACGGGACATCCCAGAATCACCCTCTGGATGATATAGAAGCATCAATGTACCTGTACAATACGCAGCGCAATAAAACAAGGACTTCAACTCATAAACGAAGTAACTGCTGCAGTTTTTGATCTTTATCTCATGGACCTTGTCGCAGTGTTTTCTACCCCAGGATAAACAAACTGTCCGTGTTACTTCCCCCTGTCCCACGCTGGGATGGGAACCTGAAATGAGAGTTTATAAATATTGAAGACTGTAACCCATGTGAACAGTGCTGGACAGTGAATGTAAATCTGATATTCTCAAGGCTGAAATTACCATTTAACCAGCCTGTAACATGTGTGGAGCAGTGAAAATCTGGGACAGCAGTCTCCGGAATCTTCCATCCACCAGAACTGAAACAAAAATCACAGAGTCAGTCCCTGAACTGATGGCAAATATTAACTGTTAGAGAGACTGGTACCAGCAGATAGTACCAGAAGCTGGGGGAAATCCCTTACTCTGCCCATATTGACTAGATTACCCTGAAATTGTTCCTTTACATTACCTTTTAAATCTGTACCATCCTTGAGCAAGATTATCATCACACTTCTCCTGACCGGAGCACCCAGTGACATCACAATCGCTGCTCCTCCAGGGCTGGTCCAGGACTGTGTGATTTACACACGGGTCAGTGAGTGCAGAGTCTGTGACTGAGTGACAGAAAGATGTTTAATGTTAATATGTGACCTTACATCAGAACTGGGAAAAGTTCTAGTGACAAGTGAAACCGGGGAGGATGTGATGATAAATGGAAGGGATCACACTCCCCTCAGTTACCGTATCACACTCTCCTCAGTCACTGTATCCCACTCCCCACAGTCACTGTATCCCAATCCCCACAGTCACTGAATCACACTCCCCTGAGTCACTGCATGCCACTCCCCTCAGTCACTACACCCACTTCCCTCAATTACAGCATCCCACTCCCCTCACTCACTGCACCCACTCCCCTCAGTCAGTGCACCCACTCCCATCAGTCACTACATCCCACTCCCCTCAGTCACTACATCCCACTCCCCTCAGTCACTACATCTCACTGCCCTCAGTCACTGCATCCCTCTCCCCTTAGTCGCTGCATCCCACTCCCCTCAATTACTGCATCCAACTCCCCTCAATCACTGCATCCCACTTCTCTATGTCACTGTACCCACTCCACCGAATCACTCTATACCATTCCCTTCAGTCACTGCACCTCACTCCCCGCTTCTCTACATCCTACTCCCCTCAGTTACCACATCACACTCAGTAGTCACTACATCCCACTTCCCTCAATTACAGCATCCCACTCCCCTTAGTCACTACATCCCACTCCCGTCAGTCACTGTATCCCACTCCCCTCAGTCTCTGTATCCCACTCCCCTCAGTCGCTACTTCCCACACCCCTGTCACTACACCCCACTCTCCTCAGTCACTACACCCCACTCTCCTCAGTCACTACATCCCACTCTCCTCAGTCACTACATCCCACTCCCCTCAGTCACTACATCCCACTCCCCTCAGTCACTACATCCCACTCCCCACATTCACTGTATCCTACTCCACCTAGTCACCACATCTCATTCGCTCAGTCACTGTATCCCACTCCCCTCAGTCTCTGTATCCCACTCCCCTCAGTCGCTACTTCCCACTCCGCTCAATCACTGCATCCCACACCCCTCAGTCACTACCTCCCACTCCCCTGTCACTACACCCCACTCTCCTCAGTCACTACACCCCACTCTCCTCAGTCACTACATCCCACTCCCCTCAGTCACTACATCCCACTCCCCTCAGTCACTACATCCCACTCCCCACATTCACTGTATCCTACTCCACCTAGTCACCGCATCTCATTCGCTCAGTCACTACATCCCACTCCCCTCAGTCTCTGCAGACCACTCCTCTCAGTCACTGCAGCCCACTCCTTACCGAGCTAGCCGTGTCCTAAAAGACAAAGCTGCTAGTCTGGGACTGCGGTAGGTGATGACAGAACCAACAAGAGGAGAAAATATACTTGACTTCATCCTCACCAATCTGCCTGCCACATATCCATCTGTCCATGACAGTCTTGGTGGGAGTGACCACCGCACAGTCCTTGAGGATCCATTGAGGATACCGTCCATCGTGTTGTGTGACACTATCACCATGCTAAATGGGATAGATTCAAACAAGTCTAGCAATGCAACAATGGGCATCCATGAGGTGCTGTGGGAACAACAGCAGCAGCAGAATTGTACTCAACTACAATCTGTAACCTCATGGTCCGGTATATCCCCCACTCGATCATGACCATCAAGCCAGGAGACCAAACCTGGTTCCATGAAGAATGCAGGAGGGCATGTAAAGTGCAGCACAAGGCATACCTCAAAATGAGGTGTCAGCCTGGTGAAGCTACAACACAGGACTATCTGCATGCCAAACAGCATAATTAGCATGCGATGGACAGAGCTAAGCGATCCCATAACCAACGGATCAAATGAGTTCCGAAGAAGGGTCGCTGACCCGAAACGTTAACTTTGCTTCTCTTTCCACAGATGCTGCCAGACCCGCTGAGTGATTCCAGTATTTCTTGTCCTGCCACATCCAGTCGTGAATGGCAGTAGACAATTAAACAACTAACTGGAGGAGGTGGCCCCACAAATATCCCCATCCTCAATGATCAGGGAGCCCAGCACATCAGTGCAAAAGATAAGGCTGAAGCATTTGCAAAAATCTTCAGCCAGAAGTGCTGAGTTGATTATCCATCTCGACCTTCTCCTGCAATCCCCAGCATCACAGATGTCAGTCTTCAGCCAATTCGATTCACTCCGCTTGATATCAAGAAATGACTGAAGGCACTGGATACTGCAAAGGCTATGGGCCCTGACAATATCCCGGAAGTAGTACTGAAGACCTGTGCTCCAGAACTTGTTGCATCCTTAGCCAAGCTGTTCCAGTACAGCTACAACACTGGCATCTACCCTGCAAT
The DNA here is from genome assembly GCF_036365525.1 of Heterodontus francisci. Lineage (NCBI taxonomy): Eukaryota > Metazoa > Chordata > Chondrichthyes > Heterodontiformes > Heterodontidae > Heterodontus > Heterodontus francisci. The sequence continues at coordinate 178,917 of NW_027140453.1, read as the reverse complement.
GTGGAAAACTGCCCAGGCATGTCCTGTGCATAAAAAGCAGGACAAGTCAAAGCAGGGCAAGTTCAAGCCACCCAATTACCGTCCCATCAGTCTACTCTCTATCATCAGTAAAATGATGGAAGGTGTCGTTGACAGTGCTATCAAGCGGCACTTGCTCAGCAATTACCTGTTCAGTGATGGTCAGTTTGGGTTCCGCCAGGGTCACTCAGCTCCTGACCTCATTACAGTGTGGTTCAAACATGGACAAAAGAGCTGAACTCAAGAGGTGAGGTGAGAGTGTTTGCCCTTCACATAGAGTCTGTCAGGATCCTGCTGCTGTGTCTGACACTCACCAGAAAACCTGAATCTCCTCAATTGCAGACCTGACAGAATACTACCCAGACATGCCAGCCCTCTCTCCAGACAGCGAGCGTCTGGTTCAGTTCCCTAGAGTTTTAGTGAAGAGTTCACTCTGTTTTACAGATCCTATATTCACTGTGTCCCTTACAAAAAGGAGGGCAGTGAGTAAACTGTCTCATTCCCATGGGAGACACGGGACATCCCAGAATCACCCATCTGCACCATATACAAACAGCAATCTACCTGTACAATAAACAGCGTTACAGTCGGGTGGAGGCTTCAACTCATAAACAAAATAACTGCTGCAGTTTTTGATCTTTATTTCCTGGGTCCAGTGACAGCGATTTCCAGCCTTGTTAAAACAAACTGTCCTCGTTACTTCCCCCTGTCCCACACTGGGATGGGAACCTGAAATGAGAGTTTATGAATATTGAAGAAGGTAACCCACGTGAACAGTGCTGGACAGTGAATGTAAATCTGATATTTTTAAGACGGAAATTACCCTGTAACCAGCCTGTGGCACGTGTGGAGCAGTGAAAATCTGGGACAACAGTGTCCGGAATCTTCCATCCACCAGAACTGAAACAATAATCACAGAGTCAGTCCCTGAACTGATGGTAAATATTAACTGTTAGAGAGACTGGTAACAACAGATAGTGCCAGAAACTGGGGGAAATCCATTACTCCTCCCTCATTAACTGATTTACCCAGAATTTGTTCCTTTACATTACCTTTTAAATCTGTACCATCCTTGAGCAAGATTATCATCACACTTCTCCTGACCGGAGCCCACAGTGACATCACAATCGATGCTCCTCCAGGGCTGGTCCAGGACTGTGTGATTTACACACGGGTCAGTGAGTGTGGAGTCTGTGACTGAGTGACAGAAAGATGTTTAATGTTAATATAAAGTACAGTTAATGTTACACAGCGCCTTGTACCCTCCCGAAATACCAATAATCTCAGTTTCACCCTCTGCCCTGGTCAAAACCCCCCAGATTAAAGCTGGGAAATGTCCTCCTTCTCTAAACTGGATTTCCATCTGTCTCCCAGCTCAGCCTCCCCCTCTAACTCACTGCTCACAGACAGTCCTCCCTATTCTAGATTAACCACCAGCTCTCAGGTAACAGAAAGCAGTAAATATCTCAGCTTCACTTCATCCCAGTAGGAAAGATGTAAAGTGGAGGAGGAGCGAGAACTGCCAGGTGGAGCACAAGCGACCCAGTGTGACTGGTGGGTCCTGCAGAGGGAACGTGTAGTCTCAAAACCAACAACAACCTGCGTTTATGTACTGCCTTTGATGTAATAAAATGTCCCAAAGCACTTCATCGGTGTGTTACCATCCCGAACTGACACCGATCCACAGAAGCAGCTGGTCGGGCAGGTGGCCAAATGCTCTGTCAAAGAGGTAGGTTTTAAGGAGTGTCTGAAAGGATGAAAGAGAGGAGGAGAGACAGAGAAGTTGAGGGCTAGAATTCCATAGCGTTAAGCCTCGGCAGGTGAAGGCACAGCTGCCAATGGTGGAAGGGATTCGAATCGGGAATATTCAAGAGGCCTGAATTAGAGGAGCGCAGAGATCTCCAAGGGTTGTGGGGCTGGAGATGATTTCAGAAGTAGGGAACGGCTAGGTGATAGAAGGATCTGGAAACGATTGTGAGAATATTGAAATCCAGGCCTTGCTGAACCGGGAGCCAGTGTAGGTCAGTGAGCACGGAGATGAAAGGTGAACGGGACTTGGGCAGTATCATACTGGATGACCAAAATGTACAGAAGGTGGAATGTGAGAGATCAGCCAGGAGATCTTTGGAATAGTCAAGTCTAGAGTTACCAAAGAACTGGTAAAGGGTTTGAGCAGCGGTGAAGCTGCAAGAGCCAAGTCAGGAATACTGTTTCTGATCATCCTTCTCGAATTGTCGGCAGTCTTTGACACAATTCACCACATTACCCTCTGCCAACACCTCTCCTTCCATGTCCAGCTGGGTGGAACTGCTCTGGCCTATTTCCACTCAACCCAGTCTCGTCTCAGCCAGAGAATCTCCTGCAGTGTCTTCCCTACCCACTCCAGCACTGTTACCTCTAGGGTACCCCGAGAATCTATCTTGTCCCTCTCCAATTTCTCATCAGCTTCCGACTGTGCCCAGCTTCCTTCACTGTAGCCTCCTCATCACAAGGACATCCAATTACAACCTCCGTAATATCCACCATCACTGATTTTGCCTCAGCCAATCCTCTACCAAAAACCCTCGACCTTCTAGAGAATCAAATCTTCTAATCCACACCTGGCCAGCCTCCCAGCTTCCACTTTCCAGAAGTCAGGTCTCCTCCAACACACTGCTGTTGTATGTTATCTTGCAGAAAGTTTAAGTCACACATCACCCCTGTGCTCTCTGACCTACATTGGTTCACAGCTGCAAACGCCTTTGATGTACAACTTCCGTCTTCCTGTTCAAATTCTTTCATGACCTCTCCCGCCCTCTCCCACCTCATTTCTGTAATCTTCACCAACTCTCTGTTTCTCTGACCCAAGCCTCCTGTATAAATTCCCTCCACTCCCTTTCCTCCAGCAGTGTCTGATGTGGCTTCAAGATATCTAGCCTCCTAAACCTTTCTGCCTCTCCACCTCCGTCTGCTCTTTTAAACTAACAGTCAGCCCTCCAATCATCTCCTTCCCTGCCGTGTGTCAGACATTTCTTCAATCAGATTTCTGTGCAACATCTTGGGAGATTATTCTATGTAACGGTTTGAATAAACACAGCTTGTTCTAGTTGTACTGGGGGTGAACTTTGTCGAGAATGAAAGTTACTCACTCAGGTAACCCAGAATGATCAGCCGAGTCCACATCTTACTGGTGAGATCCTGGAAAGGGAAACACAAGACAAACATTTGAGAGAGATTACCGAGTCGGGAAATTGGAGGGAATATTAAATAGGGAGTTGCCGAGGAGTTCGTCAGTATATCTGTTTTACAGAGGTGAGCTCCATCTAATTATCTCTCTCTCACTGGGGCTCCTACAGACAGAGGTGAGCTCAGCTACATGTTCTTGTTAAACATCAGGAACTTGACTCCAATCCTTCACCCTTTCCACTCTCCAAAGCTTTTATGAATAAACCACATGTGTTCCTGACTCTCTCCTCCAGGTCTGTCTCCTGCATCCCTGAAACAAACCTCTTTGAATTTCTGACTAAGGTTATGACTCAAGATGATGTTGTTTCAGGAGAAGCAGGACACACACCCCCTGGGTCAACACCTAGCAAGTGACAAACTCCTTTGCTTTTTCTAACAGTCCTCCCATACCCGACTGCTTACCAAAGTCTCCAAAGTAGATGTCGCTGGGTGAGAGATGTTGTCGGTTCAGTTCCAGCTGCTTGCTCCTCAGTCTTGGGTCCACTCTGCTGTGAACAGTGTCAGTCTCAGTGACAGCTCCAACCCCTATATACACCACGGCGGATTGACTGCAGTGCTGGTTGGCTGAAATATTAACATTTAGTAATGATGAATGACATGACATAATCTATGCAAACGAAGGCCTTTTGGTGAAACTATCTGCCATAATAAACAACATTAATATTTCTCCTGGGCCCATGCTAACCCACGGAGCTTTGCTGTTGCAACATAACTTGTCTTCAGTTACCCAACAGGGAGGGTGTAGGGAGATTGGAGCCTGGGGCTGGGACTCTGAATATTAAAGTTAGTATTTGCCAGTTGGCTGTGTATATTTGATATTTCATAGACACTAAGTATTAGGGAGAGAATATTCACAGGAGACATGCCTCTCTTATCAGTAGTGGGTCAGTATTGGGGGGATGATGAGAGGGGGCAGAGAAACAAGATGTTCCAGAGAGACAAATGATCAGACATCCATTTTCCTCCCTGAGGTCGTTGGGGTTAAAGTAAATGATTCTGTTTTTCAGAATATAGTCACAGAATGAGAACAATGAAATCCTCACATCAGCGACAGTGATACCATCTCCGAAATAGCACAGATACAGCGTTAGTAACACATACAAACCAGAATGAGGAGAACATAAATTTCTCAGTGAGAGAGTGTTTGAGGATTCAGGACATGGGATATTGTGAGGGGTCCCTGACCAGATGTTAATGTCTCAGTCACTGACTGCTCCTCAACTGCCAACATTGAGATAGCAGTGGGCTTCAGGTATAAACTCCAATACAAGAACCACCGAGGATGTTGTTTTTTGGAAGGAAAAGTGTTGTATGTAAACTTTATAGAGTTACTGGCAGACCATTGTCCATGACTGACCGAATAATAATAAGCAGGTAATTTGTCCCAGATATGGGTGGGATTAGTCTTTGATATGTTTGATTTTGACTGCAAGAATGAGGAGAGATGAAACAAAACAATTTGTGAAGTGGTGCAAGAACAGAGAGACCTGGGGGTGCTTGTGCAGGAATATTTAAAGGTGGCAGAGGAGGTTGAGAAAGCGATTAATAAATCATATTCCAGTCTGGGCTTTGGAAATAGAGAGGTCGAGTACAAAAGTCCGGGAGTCATGCCAAACCTGTATAAAACACCAGTTCGGTCCCTGTTGGAACATTGTGCCCAATTCTGGGCACCACACTTTGGGAAAGACCTGTAGGCTTTGGAGAGGATGCAGAAGAAAATTTCTCGGATGGTTCAGTTGGTGAGGAATTTCAGTCAAGTAAAAAGACTGGGCTAGAAAGGGGAGTTCTCCTTAGAGCAGAGAAGGTTAAGGGGAGATTCGATAGATCACCAGAGGGCACAGCTTTAATGTGATGGGCAAAGGTACCGGAGGTGACATGAGGATAAATGTTTTTTAATATCATGAGTGGTTTGGATTTGGAGGGCAATGTCTGATAGGGTGGTGGAAATTCAATGGTATTATTCAAAAAGGGAATTGGCTCAATACTTGAAGGGGAATTAAATGAGGGAATTATGTGTGAAAGTGTGGGGAGTTGGATTAACTGGGTTGATTTTCGAAAGAGATGACAAACCCTCGATGGGCCGAATGGCCTCCCTCTGTTGGACTATTCGAGGATTTGTTTCTGATGGGGTGGGATTCGTCTGTCCCCACATTTCTCTGTTAGATCATTAGCACATTGGGCAGTGCAGTCAGTCCAGGGTTCTAGATAATATTCCTGTGACAGAATCACAATGTCACTGTCCCCTCAGTAATCACAATCACCTTGCAGCACATTGTTACTCAATGTTACACTGCCTGTGAAAAGGGGCGTCTGAATGTGCATCTCAGTTCCAACCAGCCCATGTCCAACGCCTAGTCCTTGATAGTTTCCACAGTTTCCATTCTCACTGGATTGCTGATTCTGTCAGTGCCCCTGAGTCCATGCCAGGTTGTCAGATATTCATTCAGTCCCACAATGGACTCATTAACACTTCTGAGCCGGCTTTGATATTTGCATTCCCTGGGACTAACAGATTTGAATGTTGTGCCGTGTGTCAACTAGGATAATGTCAACTTTTACAAAGCAGGAAGCTATTGTGTTTGTCAAGGACTGAGAACAATAGATTCTTCATATCAGAGGCACAGATACGATCAGCTGAAGGACAAAGATGCACAACTAACAACATAGTCAAACAAACTGAGGAGAGAGAGGGGGTGGGGGAGAGAGAGTTGGGAGTGTGTGTTTGGTGTATGCGTGCATCCAGTCATGCATTATGGAACGTGTGATTAATGGAAGAAGCTACAATACAAAGGGTTTGGAGGTAATGCCACAGTTGTAGGAGGCTCTGGTTCGACTACATCTGGAATATTGCACACAGTCTGGGCACCTTCCTCAACAAGCAGCTGTTTGCCTTAGACCAGATACAGCTGAGATTCACCAGAATGATACTGGGGTTAACACTGAGTACACTCGATGAACAGTGACAATTATCCCTGTCTCTGTAACCCCCTCCAGCCCCCGACAAGCTTCCCTATTTCTGTAACCTCCTCCAGCCCCGACAATGCTCTCTATCTCTGAAACTTCCTCGAGCCCTACATCCCTCCCTCTCTCTGTCACTTCCTCCAGCCCCTACAATACTCCCTATCACTGTAACCTCCTCCAGCCCCTACAATACTCCCTATCACTGTAACCTCCTCCAGCCCAACAACCCTCCTTATCTCTGTAACCTCCTCTGGGCAATACAACAAATGCAACAAAAACCTCAGCACGAAAAGCATCAACAAATGCAACAACAGCCTCAGCGAGGGAAAACACCAACAAATTCAGAAGCAACGTTGGCAAAAAAAAGCTCACCAACCAATGTCAGGAGGAGAAAAAAACACCAACAGAATTCAAGAAGTGCGTCAGGAGGAGAAAAGCAACAAAGACAACTTCAGCAGGTGAAACACAGCAGCAGATGCAACAACATGTTGAATCTGCACGGTCCTCCTTACCAACATTTCGGGCCTTGTGCCAAGGTTGGGAGAGCTGTCAAGCAACAACCTGACATAGTCATACTCAGGGAATCATGCCTTACAGACAATGTCACAGACCTCGCTATCGCCATCCCCGGGTACGTCCTGTTCCACCATCTCCAACGGCTTCATAAATGAAATTCCCTTCAATCATAAGGTCAGAGTGGGGATGTTCACTGATGACTTCACAATGTTCAGCATCATTCGTGACAGCTCAGATTCTGAAGCAGCCTGTGTTCAGATGTAGCAAGACCTGGACAACATCCAGGCTTGGGCTGATAAGTGGCAAGTAACATTCGTGCCACACAAGTGCCACGCATTGACCATCTACAACAAGAGAGAATATAACCATCTCCCTTTGACATTCAATGGCATTACCATCGCTGAATCCCCCACTATCAACATCCTGGGGATTGCCATTGAACAGAATCTGAACTGGAGTAGCCATATAAATACTGTGGCTACAAGAGCAGGTCAGAGGCTAGGAATCCTGCAGCCAGTAACTCACCTCCTGACTCCCCAAAGCCTGTTAACCATCTACAAGGCACAAGTCAGGAGTGTGATGGAATACTGTCCATTTGCCTGGATGGGTGCAGCTCCAACAACACTCAAGAAGCTCGACACCGTCCAGGACAAAGCAGCCCGCTTGATTGGCACCCCATCTACAAACATTCACTCCCTCCACCACTGATGCTCAGTGTCAGCAGTGTGTACCATCTGCAAGATGCACTGCAGCAATTTCCAAGGCTCCCTCCGTCAACACCTTCCAAATCCGCAACCTCTACCACCTCGAAGGACAAGGGCAGCAGATGCATGGGAACACCACCACTTGCAGGTTCTCCTCCAAGTCACACACCATCGTGACTTGGAACTATATCGGCTGTTCCTTCACTAACTGTGGGTCAAAATCCTGAAACTCCCTTCCTAACAGCACTGTGGGTGTACCTACACTACATGGACTGCAGTGGTTCAAGAAGGCAGCTCACCACCACCTTCTGAAGGGGCAATTAGGGATGGACAATAAATGCTGACCTCAACCAGCATCGCCCAAAATCCCATGAATGAATTAAAAAAGAGAAAATAACCTCAGCAGGGAAAGAAAAACACCAAAAATGTAACAACAACCTCAGCATGCAAAAACCGAATTGAACAACAATTTAAGCAGGGAAGAAAACAACAAGTACAACAAAAACCTCAGCAGGGAAAACACCAACCAACACAACAACTACCTCAGCAGGAGAACAAGGCCAACAAATTCAACAACAGATCAGCAGGAGATTCAAACACCAACAAATTCAACAACCTCAGCCGGAGGAAAACACCAGCAAATACAACAACAACCTCAGCAGCAGAATGATACCAACATTTGCAACAGCAACTACTGGCAGCCAATGGTCGAGAGAGGGGCGTGGGTTCCCCATCAGGGAGGGAGGCGTTGTGCAAACCTGAATCACTTGCTTGAGTCGACAAGTCAGTGCCGACCACCAACCACCCATTTATACTAATCCTACACTCATTCCATATTCCTACCACATCCCCACCTGTCCCTGTATTTCCCTCCCACCTACCTATACCACGGGCAATTTATAATGGCATGTGGGAGGAAACCGGAGCACCCAGAGGAAAGTACGCAGACACAGGAAGAACTTGCAAACTCCACACAGGCAGTACCCAGAATTGAATCTGGGTCGCTGGAGCTATGAGGCTGCGGTGGTAACAACTGGGCCACTGTACCGCCCTTTTCATTGGTGCTTTTTTTTTCCTGTTGAAGTTATTGTTGAATTTGTTCGTGCTTTTTTCTGCTGCAGTTGTTTTTGTATTTTTGGGGGGTTTTCTCCTCCAGGGGGACAGCAGTGGGCGAGCAAGCACCAGGAAACACATCAGACTTCACCAATATTGATTTAAAAAACATCGTTTACATTGTTCTGTAAAATTGTTTCCTTACTCTCTCTCGTCATGTCTGTTTCTCTGTCTCTGTTGGTCTTGTTATCTTTCCTCTCTCACACACACTCACTCTCATTCTCTTTCTTTATCCCTGTCTCTCTTTCCTTCTCTCATTTCCTCTCAGCTCTGATGCTTTTTCTGTCTCTCACACACACACCCATTCTCATTCTCTCTCTTTATCTCACTCTCTTCTTTCCTTCCCCTCTCTTTCTCGCCTCTCATTTCCTCGCTTACTCTTGCTGTCTGTCTCTATTTCTCTCTCACACGCACTCAGTCTCATTCTGTCTCTCTCTCTCTAATTAATTCTGCCTAGCTCCTCTCATTTACTGTCTCTGTGTCGCTCTGTCTCTGTCTCTCCCTGTCTGTCTCTACACCTCCTATTGCCTCATTCTCTCTATCTGTCACTCGTTCTCTCAATCTCTCTCTCTCTTTCCAACTAATTTTCCCTGAATCATTCCATCTCTCAGTGGCTTTGTTGATCAGTCTGTCTCTCTCTCTCTGTCTTTGCCTCACTCTACCTCTCCCTTGCTCCCTCCCAGTTGTTCTCTCTCTCTCATTCTCTCTTTATTTCTCCCTATGTGGGGTTCCCCGGGATGGCCTCTGCCTGTCCTGCTCTGTTCCCCTCTAAGGTTTTGTTGGTATGATGTGGTCAGAGGGTGCTCTGCGAGGAATACAACGCCAGTGACACTGGTTATTTGACCTATCTGCAGTTTCCACAGCAGCAGGGGCGGTTTGATCACACTGCTTATAACGAGCCTCCACCTCTGAAAAGAATCTCAAAGTAGTTTGAGATCTGCTTTCCATATTCCTGCTTTCCAGTTTTAAGACAGGAAACACCACTATCCCCATTTGGTCCCATTGTTGATGAAATTAATGTTCGTAATAGTTACTTTATGCATTGCTATACATAATCTCCTCATCAACCAAATTGAAATAATTTACTGTTCCTTGATGTGAACAGCAGTTAGGATTATTCTGACAGAGTATCATCATTAAACATTACCAATTTCCTTTTTTCTCAGATGCAGACTGAATTGGTTTGTATTCATCCTTCCGAGTTTGGTGCATTTATAGTTTTATCAATGTAATAAATCTGATTTATAATTGGGCTTAACCTGTGGAGCAAATATAAGTGTGAATGTAGCAGCGTGACTCTAGAAGAATAATTTGTCTCCTTCTTATTCCCTCTCTTCTGCTTTTGCCTCTGTCCATCCCTGTGGCCCACTGTCGTTCTCTCCCCATTGATCTGCCATACTGTGTGAAGAATCTTGTTAGATGTTAGATGGTTCTCCAGTCCCCAGTGGTCAATGCTCTGGTTCCCGTTGAGGAACCCACGTTCCACAGAAGCATTGGGCAGGGCAACATGACTGAGTGTTGTTTGGACTGGTACTTGCAGATTGGTGACTGCCTGGAATGGATCAGATAGAGTGTACTTTCTGCATCTAACTACAGGAAAAGGATTGAAACCCAGCACAAGACTCAGGCCAACACTTTCACTCTGTCCTGGAAAAGCTCCCGAGTCCAAGACAACAGCACTTACTACTGCGGGGCTCACAAGGATACACACAGTGTAACTAGAATGCAAGGAAACACAGCAAAAACTTGGGAATTGTGTAATACACCTTACCCCAGTCTCTGGGGGTACGGTAGCATTGCTGTTATGTTACTGGGACTAGTAATCCTGAGGCTTCGACCGAATGATCCAGAGCACAAGAGTTCAAATCCCACCACAGCAGCTGGGGGAATCTAACTAAACAAACACCACCTTAAATAGTCACTCCCTCCGCCACAGATGCACAGTGGCAACAGTGTGTACCAGCTACACAATGCACTGCAGTAACGCACCAAGGCTCCTTCGACAGCACCTTCCAAACCCGCGACCTCAATCTAGAAGGACAAGTGCAGCAAACGCATGGGAACACCACCACCTGCAAGTTCCCCTCCAAGCCACACACCATCCTGACTTGGAACTGTATCGGCCGTTCCTTCACTGTCGCTGGGTCAAAATCCTGGAACTCCCTTCCTAACAGCACTGTGGGTGTGCCCACCTCACATGGACTGCAGTGGCTCAAGAAGGCAGCTCACCACCACCTTCTCAAGGGCGATTAGGGATGGGCAATAATTTCTGGCCTGGCCAGTGACTCCCACATCCAATGAAATAATAAAAGAATGTTTGCAGATGTCACTAAAATCTTTGCACGGGTTAAGACAGTAGAGGGGTCCTGTGGAATCCAAAGTGATTTACCTGTGGCAGGGGATTAGGCCACACAATGGCAACTGGCATTAAATTTCGGCAAATGTTGTGTTATGTACGTTGATGGGGCCAGAAATGAATCCAATTGCAGGGAAGACACTGAAAGAGGCCAGCAGAGAATTATTCTGGTCAGATCATTGAAGGGTGAAGACTGATGTAAAGAGCCGGCAGTTAAAGTTAACGGGTTTTTAGATTGTGTTAATGGAATCATCATGAATCAAATGACTAGATTTTAGAATAACATGAGAAATCGGAGCAGGAGTAGACCATTCGGCCCCTCAATCCTGCTCTGTCATTCAATACCATCATGACTGATCCTCCAACTGAACCCCACTTTCCACCCGCTCCCCATATCCCTGCAGTCCATCAGTGACCACATATCTGTCTATCACAACCTGAAATATATTCAATGATGGAGCATCCACCACCCCCGGGGGTAGGGAATTCCAAAGATTTACCACCCTTTGAGTGAAGAAACCTCTCCTTATCTCAGTCCCAAATGCTTGGCCCCTCATCCTTCGGCTGTACTAGATTCCCCAGCCAGGGGAAACAACTTCTCAGTGTCTACCCAGTCAAGCACCTTCAGAATCTTGTATGTTTCACTGAGATCACCTTTCATTCTTCTAAACTCCATAGACTACAGGCCCTCTCATATTAGGACAAACCTCTCATCCCAGGAAACAATGGAGTGAGCCTTCGTTGTACTGCCACCGAGGCAAGTGTAGCCTTCCTCGGATGTGGAGACCAAAACTGCGTACAGTAACGCAGATGTGATCTTACCAAAGAACTGGCCAATTGTAACAAGACTTCCTTATTCCTGTACTCCAATCCCACTTGCAATAAAGGCCAACAGGCCATTTGCCTTGCTAATTTCTTGCTGCACCTGCATGTGAAGTTACTGTGTTTCATGTAGGGGGACACCCAAGCCTCTCTGAACAGCAACATCGAGAAGATTCACGCCTTGTAAAAAGTTATATTCTTGCAACCAAAGTGAACAACCTCAATTTTCCCCACATTATACTCCATCTGACAATCACTTATTTTGAAATTATGCTGCCTAGTTCTAGATTCGCCCACCAGGGGGAAACATCCTCTCGGCTTCCAAGCTGTCAATCCCCCTTAAAATATGACATGTTTCGATAAGATCACCTCTCATTCTTCTAAACTCCAGTGGGCATCGGCTCAAACTGCTCAACATTTCCTCATAAGACAACCCCTTCATTCCAGGTATCAGCCGAGTGAAGCTTCTCTGAACTAATTCCAATGCATTTATGTCCTTTCTTAATTACGTAGACCAATACTTTACTCAGTACTCCAGATGTGGTCTAACTAAGGCCCTGTACAGCTGTAGCAACACTTCCCTACTTTTATATTCTATTCCCCTTGCAATAAACAACAACATTTCATTTGCCGCCCTAATCACTCGCTGTACCTACATGCTGACTTTTTGTGATTCACGTACCAGGACCCCAGATCCCTCTGTCCTGTAGAGACCTGCAGTCTCTCTCTATTTAAATAATATTCTGAATTCCCATTCTTCCTGCCAAAGTGGGCAAGCTCACATTTGCCCACAGTATACTCCATCTGGCAATTTTTGCCCACTTACTTAACCTATCTATAACCCTCTGCAGACTCTTTGTGCCCTCCTCACAATTTGTTTTCCTACCTATCTTTCACATGGTCAGCACGTTCCTGACCAATCAAAAAATAAGGCAATATTCCATGGAAGGAAAGGTGGGAATGTTGGGAAGGGAAGAGTGAAAGTCGGGCTCAGGGGCTTGCAGCAATCTGCATAAATAACAGCAATGTTGCTGAGGGAAGTGCTCCTCATTTGTTCACTCTGCTGACAGGCGTGGTCGAGGTACAGGATGGGCGGCCAATCGTTCCACTCTCTTCATCACAACCGGTGGCATTTCCATTTACCAGGCGCTGGCTTGTTGCTCAGTAAGGGCTGCCTCTCTGCTTCTGAGAAGGACGATGGCACTCTTAGCTAAAAACGTCTCTATCTTGGTCATCTTATTGCTTGGACATTGGATTTTTTGTAAGTGCTATCCCTTCAGCAGGAGGAAGTAGATTCAATAGTAATCTCCCAAATGGCTATTGGATCAGGGCTTGGAGCGGGGAAATTGGGAGGGCAATGGGGTAGGAGCAGGGGCAAGTGAGACTAACTCGATAGCTCTTTCAAACAGCCAGCGCAGATACGATGGGCAGAACGGCCTCTTTCTATTCTGCTAGATTTTATGATTTATGCTACCATTTTCCTTCCATGAGTCTGAATTACTTTCTTTTATGGAATGTGTTCCAGGGGTTCAGTCTGCACCCACTGTGGTCCAGACTCCAGCCGCGGCTTCTATTCGACCGGGGAAGCCCCTCGCCCTCGGCTGCAGCTTGGAGGGAGCCAGCATGGGCAGCTACACCATGCACTGGTAGAGGCAGGAGGGGAAGGCAGTAGAGTGGATGTGCAATGAGCACGGCAGCTGTGGGCCAGGCTTTGGGAAGCGGTTCACTGTGCAACACGACTCTGCAAGCAACCGATTCTCCCTACAGCTGGGCGACCCCCAGCCGACAGACACTGCGACCTACTACTGTGCAGCGAGTATGGGCACAGCGATACAATCCTGCGGCAGAGTGAGACAAAAACATCCTCACTCTCCCAACCTGCCCCTAAAACACCCAGCTGTGAGCAGCATCATCGTGAAAGCTCAGCAAACCATCGAGCCCCTTTGTATCCCTATTGGTGACCTTTGCAACACCATTTTATCTGAAAACACTTTACAGCCAGTTAGCCAGAAAGTCATACAGCCAGTATGGTACAGAAGGAGGCCATTCTGCCCATCGAGTCCATGCAATCCAGTCAGTCCCATTCTACCTCTCTATCCCTGCGGCCCAGCAAGATTATCTCCTTCAAGTGTCCATTCAATTTCCTTTTGAAATCATTCATTGTCTCCACTTCCACCACCCTGGTAGGCAGTGAATTCCCGGTTATTACCACTCACTGTGTATAGAGGTTCTTCCTCAAATACCCCAGTATCTATTGTCCAAAATCATCAATCTGTGACCAATATTCCTTGCACCATCCACTAATGGGAACAGGTTTACTCTGTCTACTTTATCTAACACTGTCACAATCTTGTACTCCTCTATCCGATCTCCCCTCAATCGCCTTTGCTCAAATGTAAACCACCCCATATTCTCCAATCTAACCGTGTAGCATCCCTGGAACCATTCTGGTAAATCTCCTCTGCAGCGTGTCAAAGACACTCATCCTTCCTAAAGTGTGGTGACCAGAACTGGATGGCATACTGCCCCTCTCACCATCTCCATCTGCTGGTGACCCTGTCTCACTGCAGTTACTGTCCCCCTCCCACCATCTCCATCTGCTGGTGTCCCTCTCTCACTGCAGTCACTGCCCCCCTCTGACCATCTCCATCTGCTGGTGTCCCTCTCTCAATGCAGTCACTGCCCCCCTCTGACCATCTCCATCTGCTGGTGTCCCTCTCTCACTGCAGTCACTGCCCCCCTCTGACCATCTCCATCTGCTGGTGTCCCTGTCTCAATGCAGTCACTGCCCCCTCTCACCATCTCCATCTACTGGTGACCCTCTCTCACTGCAGTTACTGTCCCCCTCCCACCATCTCCATCTGCTGGTGTCCCTCTCTCACTGCAGTCACTGCCCCCCTCTGACCATCTCCATCTGCTGGTGTCCCTCTCTCAATGCAGTCACTGCCCCCCTCTCACCATCTCCATCTGCTGGTGACCCTCTCTCACTGCAGTTGCTGTCACCCCTCTGACCATCTCCATCTGCGTCACTGCAGTTACTCCCCCTCTCACCATCCCCATCTGCTGGTGACACTCTCTCGCTGCAGTTACTGTCCCCCTCCCACCATCTCCATCTGCTGGTGTCCCTCTCTCACTGCAGTCACTGCCCCCCTCTGACCATCTCCATCTGCTGGTGTCCCTCTCTCACTGCAGTCACTGCCCCCCTCTGACCATCTCCATCTGCTGGTGTCCCTCTCTCAATGCAGTCACTGCCCCCCTCTCACCATCTCCATCTGCTGGTGACCCTCTCTCACTGCAGTTGCTGTCACCCCTCTGACCATCTCCATCTGCGTCACTGCAGTTACTCCCCCTCTCACCATCCCCATCTGCTGGTGACACTCTCTCGCTGCAGTTACTGTCCCCCTCCCACCATCTCCATCTGCTGGTGTCCCTCTCTCACTGCAGTCACTGCCCCCCTCTGACCATCTCCATCTGCTGGTGTCCCTCTCTCACTGCAGTCACTGCCCCCCTCTCACCATCTCCATCTGCTGGTGACCCTCTCTCACTGCAGTTACTGTCACCCCTCTGACCATCTCCATCTGCGTCACTGCAGTTACTCCCCCTCTCACCATCTCCATCTGCTGGTGACACTCTCTCACTGCAGTTACTGTCCCCCTCCCACCTTCTCCATCTGCTGGTGTCCCTCTCTCACTGCAGTCACTGCCTCCCTCTGACCATCTCCATCTGCTGGTGTCCCTCTCTCACTGCAGTTACTGTCCCCCTCCCACCATCTTCATCTGCTGGTGTCCCTCTCTCACTGCAGTTACTGTCTCCCCTCTGACCACCTCCATCTGCTAGTGACACTCTCACTGCAGTTACTGTCCCCCTCCCACCATCTCCATCTGCTGGTGTCCCTCTCTCACTGCAGTCACTGCCCCCCTCTCACCATCTCCATCTACTGGTGACACTCTCTCACTGCAGTTACTGTCCCCCTCCCACCATCTTCATCTGCTGGTGTCCCTCTCTCACTGCAGTTACTGTCTCCCCTCTGACCACCTCCATCTGCTGGTGACCCTGTCTCACTGCAGTTACTCCCCCTCTCACCATCTCCATCTGCTGGTGTCCCTCTCTCACTGCAGTTACTCCCCCTCCCACCATCTCCATCTGCTGGTGTCCCTGCCTCACTGCAGTTACTCCCCCTCTCGCTATCTCCATCTGCTGGTGTCCCTCTCTCACTGCAGTTACTGTCCCCCTCCCACCATCTCCATCTGCTGGTGTCCCTCTCTCACTGCAGTTACTCCCCCTCCCACCATCTCCATCTGCTGGTGTCCCTGCCTCACTGCAGTTACTCCCCCTCTCGCTATCTCCATCTGCTGGTGTCCCTCTCTCACTGCAGTTACTGTCCCCCTCCCACCATCTCCATCAGCTGGTGTCCCTCTCTCACTGCAGTTACTCCCCCTCCCACCATCTCCATCTGCTGGTGTCCCTGCCTCACTGCAGTTACTCCCCCTCTCGCCATCTCCATCTGCTGGTGTCCCTCTCTCACTGCAGTTACTGTCCCCCTCCCACCATCTCCATCTGCTGATGTCCCTCTCTCACTGCAGCTAATGTCCCCACTTCTCACCATCTCCATCTACTGGTGACCCTGTCTCACTGCAGTTACTCCCCCTCTCACCATCTCCATCTGCTGGTGTCTCGATCTCACTGCAGTTATTGGTCCCTCTCTCGCTGATGATGTTAACTTCTTTTCTCTCCCCACAGAGGCTGTCTGATCTGTTAACTATTTCCAAGCTTGTCTATTTATAATTCAGAAGCTCAGCCAGCAGCAATAAAGTGACACAGCTCCCAGAACCGAAACCATGCATTAACTTCACCAGCATCCAGTCTGCTAAATTATGAAGAAATGTTGCATAGACAAGGCTTGCAGTCCCGACATGAGAATATTGACAGGGGAATCTAATGGAGGTGTTTAATTTTTTTAAGGATTTAAGATGGTGAGAGGGAACAGTAACTGCAGTGAGACAGGGAGCAGGATTAGGCCATTCAGCCCATTGAGCCTGCTCTGCCATTCAATACTATCATGGCTGATCATCCACTTCAATGTCTTTTCCCCAGACTATCCTCATATCCCTTTTTGTCATTGGTATTTAGAAATCTGTTAATCTCTGCTTTAAACATACTCAATGACTGAGCTTCCACAGCCCTCTGGGATAGAGAATTCCAAAGATTCACAACCCTCTGAGTAAAGAAATTTCTCCTCATCTCAGTCCCAAGTGGCTTCCCCCTTATTTTGAAATTGTGCACCTTGGTTGTAGACTCCCCAACCAAGGGAAACATCTTACCTGCATATACCCTGTTTATAAGTAATAGGGAGAGAGAACGGAAAAGATTCACGAGTATGGTTCCAGGGATGAGGAATTTCAGTTATTGAAGATAGATTGGAGAAGTCGGAGATAAACCAACCACAAAGAGCAAGAGTGTTCGGGAGCAAGTAACAGAGAATGAAATAGAGAAGAGAGAGAGGGGGGATGTGGGGGGGGAACGAAATGGAAAGGAAAATAGAGAGACGGAGAGACGACGAGAGAATGGGTGATGGAGACAGAGTAAGAAGGAAAATGAGAAATTAGAGGAAAAGAGGGTGTACATAAAGTGAGAAAAATGAATGAGAGGTGGAGTGCCCAAGATAAGGAAAGCCTGGGACAGAGAGAAAGGCAGAAAGCGAGAGAGAGAGAGAGATTGTGTGTGTGTGCGGAAGAGATCAAACAGTCGTTTAATTGTGATAAAAGTAACTTTATCCCCGGGAGAATGAGTGAAGTCACACATATAAAAACAGATTGCAGGTTAATGCCCAGATAAGCTTTATTAAAGATTAAAAGTTGCAGAGAGAAATCACTCAGTAATCCTGGTTGCAACCCATTGGACTCGATACAATGGTCCAAAAATATTATCACTGCCAATCAAACAATTTAATCAGCTCAACAGCGATTAGTGAAATGATCCATAAACTGCAGTGTTCAATGATTGGAGGAAGATTACAGAGCATGACTGAGAATATATAGCAATGTGTTTAACACATCTCCCAGATCAATTACAAGATGAATTATATAATCAGTAAATTCACTCCCTACTGTCCGATCAAATCTGACTTCCTAATTGTTGGACTTGACTTCCCTTCACTTTCTCTCTTGGCGTGCTGACCCCTGCCACCCATGTACAGAGTGTACACTCCTTCCTCCCCTTCCCCAACACCCTCATGTCTTTATTCATCCACAGTGTCCCATTAGGGAATTAGTGCGCTCTTGGTTTGAAGTGAAACACAATTTTCCAGCTCAATGTTTGAAATCCTTCTCACTGTTGTTCTGCATCATTGTAGGGAGTGACCTGGAGAATGAGGCATTATTATAGAGAGTGACCTGGACAATGAAGGATTATTATGGGGAGTGATCTGGAGAATGAGGGATTTTTATAGAGAGTGATCTGGAGAATGAGGGATTATTATAGAGAGTGACCTGGACAATGAAGGATTATTATGGGGAGTGATCTGGGGAATGAGGGATTATTATAGAGAGTGATCTGGAGAATGAGGGATTATTATAGAGAGTGATCTGGAGAATGAGGGATTATTATAGAGAGTGATCTGGGGAAAGCTGCATTATTAACAGAATAAAATGGAAGTAGATAGATTTCTAGAGTAATAGAATGATTTACACTGTTTTCCTGGGACTCTCTGATCTGCTATTGCCTCCTGTAGTGAGACTGTTTACTAGATACAGTACCTAGGGCTGCTGCAGTCCTGACACTGTATTTGGTTGTTGGCCCCATCACACTTTCTGATGTGAAAGCGTGCCTGGGTAACTTGTCCCAGCTTGCCTTGGACTGTGGGGATCTTATCTGCATTATTGTCGAGTGGGTATAATTTGCTGAAGACAAAATACTTATGAATGTTTGTGTTGTCCCAGGTGGTACTAAAGGGTGCGCTGCCTAAGGGGCCGAGGATGTCACAATTCTCATTGCCACTGAAGCAGCTCTGGATGCAGGGGGTGTAGGTGGTGTAGAGAATGACACAGCCAACCTGCAGCCCCTGGTTATTGATGCTATTCTGAAGCAGCCGAGCTGCACTGTCAGTCTGCCCATAGCGTTGATCCTCCTGAGTGAAGTGTAACAGTTTATTCTCTGAGCAGCGACTTCCTGTGTTGGGGTAAACTGCGATGTAGTTTACTGATCGACGGTTGAGGAAGTAATTCACACCGCCGCCAATAACCGGTCTTCCTGAATCAGAGGGTCTGAATTGTACATTCTGATTGATATTGGCACCGGTGCATTGTTGAGGAGTTAACACCATCAGGAAGGTGAACTGTCCTCCCCCACTCGTACTGCTGGGCTGCTGGCCAGACACTTGTCGGAATCTGAAAGGGACAAACACAAAGTGAGAGTCAAGGTAGGAATTGTGAATGAAATTCGACCTGTGCCAGGTCAGTATGATGTGGATTATGGTCACAGACCAGAACCTGCCTATTTAATACCAGACCTCATGGTGGAAGGAGGGAAACTGGGAGTTTGAGTCAGAGAGTCAAAGAGTTACACAGCACAGAAACAGGCCCTTCGGCCCATCGTGTCTGTGCCGGCCATCAAGCACCTAACTATTCTAATCCTATTTCCCAGCACTTGGCCCGTAGTCTTGTATGCTGTGGCATTTCAATAATTTTGGTCATTAATTTCCGACATTGGAAAGGACGGGACCGAATGAACTCCTTCCAATGAAACAGAGATGGAAAGAGGGATGGGAACAAGAGCAAGGGAGAAACAAAGAGGTGGAGAGATGGATGGAGGGAGGGAGACAGAGAATGTGATAGAGGGAGGGTAGAAGAGAGCAGAAGAGACAGAGATAGTGAGATAGAAACAAAGCCAGAGAAAGGAAGAGTTGTGGAGACAGAAACAGATAGAGACAGAGAAAGGAAGAACAAGATGGAGACAGATACAGATAGAAGCAGAGAGAGGGAACAGAGGCAGTGATAAACTGAAAAAGGATAAAGTGATAGAGATAGAGGGAGAGAGAGATAGACAGGCAGTCGAGCAGGGAGAGAGACAGAGGAGAAAGAGAGTGACAGATTAATAGAAACAGACACAAAAAGATAAATAGAACAGAAGACAGAGAGAGAGAGAAAGAGAGAAAGACACAGAGCAACAGGGAGAGAGAGAGAGACAGGCGGAGAGGAGCGAGGTCAGTGAGCGGGGTCTGTGCGTGCGGTCAGTGAGCGGGGTCAGTGAGGGGGTCAGTGAGAGGGGACAGTGAGTGGGGTCAGTGAGAGGGGACAGTGAGAGGGGACAGTGAGAGGGGACAGTGAGAGGGGACAGTGAGCGGGGTCAGTGAGCGGGGTCAGTGAGAGGGGTCAGTGAGAGGGGTCAGTGAGAGGGGTCAGTGAGCGGGGTCAGTGAGAGGGGTCAGTGAGCGGGGTCAGTGAGAGGGGTCAGTGAGTGGTATCAGTGAAAGGGGTCTGTGAGCCGGGTCAGCGAGCGGAGTCAGTGAGAGGGGTCAGTGAGTGGTTTCAGTGAGAGGGGTCAGTAAGTGGGGTCAGTGAGTGGAGTCAGTGTGCGGGGTCAGTGAGTGGAGTCAGTGAGTGGGGTCAGTGAGCAGGGTCAGTCAGAGGGGTCAGTGAGTGGGGTCAGTGAGTGGGGCCAGTGAGTGGGGCCAGTGAGAGGGGTCGGGGAGAGGGATCGGTGAGTGGGTCGGTGAGTGGGGTCGGTGAGTGGGGTCAGTAAGTGGTGTCAGTAACAGAGGTCAGTGAGCGGGGTCAGTGAGCGGGGTCAGTGAGCGGGATCAGTGAGTGGGGTCAGTGAGTGGGGTCAGTGAGAGGGGTCAGTGAGAGGGGTCAGTGAGTGGGGTCAGTGAGTGGGGTCAGTGAGCGGGGTCAGTGAGAGGGGTCAGTGAGAGGGGTCAGTGAGCGGAGTCTGTGAGAGGGGTCAGTGAGTGGAGTCAGTGAGTGGGGACAGTGAGTGGGGCCAGTGAGAGGGGCCAGTGAGAGGGGTCAGTGAGAGGGGTCAGTGAGAGGGGTCAGTGAATGGGCTCAGTGAGTGGGCTCAGTGAGAGGGGTCAGTGAGAGGGGTCAGTGAGTGGGGTCAGTGAGAGGGGTCAGTGAGAGGGGTCAGTGAGAGGGGTCAGTGAGAGGGGTCAGTGAGTGGGGTCAGTGAGAGGGGTCAGTGAGAGGGGACAGTGAGTGGGGCCAGTGAGTGGGGTCAGTGAGAGGGGTCAGTGAGTGGGGTCAGTGAGTGGGGCCAGTGAGAGGGGCCAGTGAGAGGGGTCAGTGAGTGGGGTCAGTGAGAGGGGTCAGTGAGTGGGGTCAGTGAGTGGGGTCAGTGAGTGGGGTCAGTGAGTGGGGTCAGTGAGTGGGGTCAGTGAGCGGGGTCAGTGAGAGGGGTCAGTGAGAGGGGTCAGTGAGCGGAGTCTGTGAGAGGGGTCAGTGAGTGGAGTCAGTGAGTGGGGACAGTGAGTGGGGCCAGTGAGAGGGGCCAGTGAGAGGGGTCAGTGAGAGGGGTCAGTGAGAGGGGTCAGTGAGAGGGGTCAGTGAATGGGCTCAGTGAGTGGGCTCAGTGAGAGGGGTCAGTGAGAGGGGTCAGTGAGTGGGGTCAGTGAGAGGGGTCAGTGAGAGGGGTCAGTGAGAGGGGTCAGTGAGTGGGGTCAGTGAGAGGGGACAGTGAGTGGGGCCAGTGAGTGGGGCCAGTGAGAGGGGTCAGTGAGTGGGGTCAGTGAGTGGGGTCAGTGAGTGGGGTCAGTGAGTGGGGTCAGTGAGAGGGGTCAGTGAGTGGGGTCAGTGAGAGGGGTCAGTGAGTGGGGTCAGTAAGTGGGGTCAGTGAGTGGGGTCAGTGAGAGGGGTCAGTTTGTGGGGTCAGTGAGTGGGGTCAGTGAGATGGATCAGTGAGTGGGTTCAGTGAGAGGGGACAGTGAGTGGGTTCAGTGAGAGGGGTCAGTGAGAGGGGTCAGTGAGAGGGGTCAGTGAGAGGGGTCAGTGAGAGGGGTCAGTGAGTGGGGTCAGTGAGTGGGGTCAGTGAGCGGGGTCAGTGAGAGGGGTCAGTTTGTGGGGTCAGTGAGTGGGGTCAGTGAGAGGGGTCAGTGAGATGGATCAGTGAGAGGGGTCAGTGAGTGGGGTCAGTGAGTGGGGTCAGTGAGAGGGGTCAGTGAGAGGGGTCAGTGAGAGGGGTCAGTGAGAGGGGTCAGTGAGTGGGGTCAGTGAGCGGGGTCAGTGAGAGGGGTCAGTGAGAGGGGTCAGTGAGTGGGGTCAGTGAGCGGGGTCAGTGAGAGGGGTCAGTTTGTGGGGTCAGTGAGTGGGGTCAGTGAGAGGGGTCAGTGAGATGGATCAGTGAGAGGGGTCAGTGAGAGGGGTCAGTGAGAGGGGACAGTGAGTGGGGTCAGTGAGAGGGGTCAGTGAGAGGGGTCAGTGAGTGGGGTCAGTGAGAGGGGTCAGTGAGTGGGGTCAGTGAGCGGGGTCAGTGAGCGGGGTCAGTTTGTGGGGTCAGTGAGTGGGGTCAGTGAGCGGGGTCAGTGAGCGGGGTCAGTGAGAGGGGTCAGTGAGAGGGGTCAGTGAGAGGGGTCAGTGAGTGGGGTCAGTGAGCGGGGTCAGTGAGAGGGGTCAGTTTGTGGGGTCAGTGAGTGGGGTCAGTGAGAGGGGTCAGTGAGATGGATCAGTGAGAGGGGTCAGTGAGTGGGGTCAGTGAGAGGGGACAGTGAGTGGGGTCAGTGAGAGGGGTCAGTGAGTGGGTTCAGTGAGAGGGGTCAGTGAGAGGGGTCAGTGAGTGTGTTCAGTGAGAGGGGTCAGTGAGTGGGCTCAGTGAGTGGGGTCAGTGAGAGGGGTCAGTGAGTGGGGTCAGTGAGTGGGGTCAGTGAGAGGGGTCAGTTTGTGGGGTCAGTGAGTGGGGTCAGTGAGATGGATCAGTGAGTGGGGTCAGTGAGAGGGGACAGTGAGTGGGTTCAGTGAGCGGGGTCAGTGAGAGGGGTCAGTGAGTGGGGTCAGTGAGATGGATCAGTGAGAGGGGTCAGTGAGAGGGGACAGTGAGAGGGGTCAGTGAGAGGGGTCAGTGAGAGGGGACAGTGAGTGGGGTCAGTGAGAGGGGTCAGTGAATGGGGTCAGTGAGAGAGGTCAGTGAGTGGGGTCAGTGAGAGGGGTCAGTGAGCGGGGTCAGTGTGTGGGGTCAGTGAGAGGGGTCAGTGAGAGGGGTCAGTGAGTGGGGTCAGTGAGAGGGGTCAGTGAGAGGGGTCAGTGAGTGGGGTCAGTGAGCGGGGTCAGTGAGTGGGGTCAGTGAGCGGGGTCAGTGAGAGGGGTCAGTTTGTGGGGTCAGTGAGTGGGATCAGTGAGATGGATCAGTGAGAGGGGTCAGTGAGAGGGGACAGTGAGTGGGGTCAGTGAGAGGGGTCAGTGAGTGGGTTCAGTGAGAGGGGTCAGTGAGAGGGGTCAGTGAGAGGGGACAGTGAGTGGGTTCAGTGAGCGGGGTCAGTGAGAGGGGTCAGTGAGTGGGGTCAGTGAGATGGATCAGTGAGAGGGGTCAGTGAGAGGGGACAGTGAGAGGGGTCAGTGAGAGGGGTCAGTGAGAGGGGACAGTGAGTGGGGTCAGTGAGAGGGGTCAGTGAGTGGGGTCAGTGAGAGGGGTCAGTGAGCGGGGTCAGTGTGTGGGGTCAGTGAGAGGGGACAGTGAGTGGGGTCAGTGAGAGGGGTCAGTGAGTGGGTTCAGTGAGAGGGGTCAGTGAGAGGGGTCAGTGAGTGGGGTCAGTGAGAGGGGTCAGTGAGTGGGGTCAGTGAGAGGGGTCAGTGAGAGGGGTCAGTGAGTGGGGTCAGTGAGATGGATCAGTGAGAGGGGTCAGTGAGAGGGGACAGTGAGTGGGGTCAGTGAGAGGGGTCAGTGAGTGGGTTCAGTGAGAGGGGTCAGTGAGAGGGGTCAGTGAGTGGGGTCAGTGAGAGGGGTCAGTGAGTGGGGTCAGTGAGTGGGGTCAGTGAGCGGGGTCAGTGAGCGGGGTCAGTGTGTGGGGTCAGTGAGGCAGATTATTGATGAAGTGACTGTCGCACTCTTAGTCCTTTCTCTCTCACCTTCCCCTCTCTGTAGCTCCATGTTATTTTAATTTAACTGGACTCGGCCCTGCTCCCCCGCATCACTGTGAAAGAGTGGAGCCTTAGCCCAGGAGAGTAGACCTGGGCCGTTCTCACAGCCTAACCCTGTCAGGGAATGGTGAAAGGCCTGGGCAGGATGACCACTTACCGGTGGATAATGTCTGCCAAGACAGTGCTATCTAGTTCAGTCGCAACTGACTCAGGGACCCAGAACAGCACCAACAGGAACAAGCAGACAGTCCGCATTGTGGGATCTTCCAGCACACTCCAAATCCTGAATGAGGGAACAAACGGCTGAGGTCAGCAAAGGGGCAGAGTGTCAAATTGAAAACCCCGTCATTGCGAGAGTGACAGAGAGTGAGATAGATAGAGGGCGACAAAGATAGAGACAGAGAGATAGAGAGGAAGTGAGAGAAACTACAAGAGAGAGACAAAGATAGAGAGCGACTGAGAGACAGAGACAGAGAGGGAGACAGAAAGACAGAGATAGAGGGA
Source organism: Heterodontus francisci (assembly GCF_036365525.1). NCBI lineage: Eukaryota > Metazoa > Chordata > Chondrichthyes > Heterodontiformes > Heterodontidae > Heterodontus > Heterodontus francisci. The sequence continues at coordinate 154,633 of NW_027140453.1, read as the reverse complement.
GACAGACAGAGAGATGGAGAGAGGCAGACAGAGAAAGAAAGAGACAGAGACGGAGACAGAGAAAGAGAGATAGAGTGTGAGAGAGAGGGTGACAAGTTTTGAGAGTGAAAGATAGAGAGCGAGTGAGAGACAGAGGGTGACAAAGATACAGAAAGAGAGGGGAATGAGTGAGAGACATGGAGAAGAGGGTGACAAAGATATAGAGACAGAGATAAAGAGAGAGGGAGATAGAGGATAAGTGAGTATGTGAAAGAGACAGAGAGCATGAGTGCATGGGAGAGAGAGAGCGTAACGAGAATAGGGAAACACACACAGAGAAAGGGAGATAGGGAGAGCCAGACAGAGAAAGAAAGAGACAGTGAGTGAGACACAGAGGGAAAGATAGAGAACGAGACAGAAAGAGAGAGAGAATGTGTGAAAGAGGGGGACAAGCATCGAGAGAGAGAAATAGAGAGCGAGTGAGAAATGCAGAAAGGGAGGGAGAGAATGAATGAGAGAGAAAGAGAGTGCGCATGACAAGGATAGAGAGAGAAATAGAGAAAGCAAGAGAGAGAGAGAAAGAGAGAGACACAGAGAGAAAGAAAGATGGGGAGAGACAGAGAGAACGAAAGAGACAGTGAGTGAAAAAGAGAGAGAAAGAGAGTGTCTGAGAGAGAGGGGGACAAGCATAGAGAGAAGAAAGAGTGAGTGAGTCAGAGAGAGAAAGAGACAGAGAGGGACTGACAGAGAGGGGGTGACAAAGATAGAGAGAAAGAAAGGGAGTGAGTGAGAGAGACAGAGGGAGACAGAGAGAGTGTGAGCGAGAGAGAGAACGTGACAAGGATAGAGAGTGAGAGAAATACAGAGAGACAGAGAGCGAAAGAGAGAGTGGCAGAGACAGAGAAAAAGAAAGAGGCAGTGACTGAGACAGAGAAAGGGAGAAACAGAGAAAGAGACAGAAAGAGAGAGTGTGTGTGAGAGAGAGGGAGACAAGCATAGAGAGAGAAAGATAGAAAGCGAGTGAGAGAGACAGAGAGAGAGATAGGGAGAGACAGAGAGAGAAAGAAAGAGGCAGAAAGTGAGACAGAGAAAGACAGAAAGAGAGAGAGAGTGAGAGAGGGGGGGGACAAGCATAGAGAGAGAAAGATTGTGAGTGAGTCAGAGAGAGGGAGAGACAGAGAGAGGGACAGAATCTGAGACAGAGTGAGAGAGAGAAAGGTAGAGAGTGAGTCAGAGAGAGGGAGAGACAGAGGGAGAGAAAAAGAGAGGGAGACACACAGAGAGAGGGTGACAAGGATCGAGAGAATGAGAGACAGAGAGAGACAGAGTGAGCGAGACACAGAGTTAGAGAGGGAGAGGGAGACAGAGAGGGAGAGGGAAACAGAGAGTGTGGCAGAGAGAGAGAGAGAACAAGACAGAGAGAGAGAGAAAGAGACAGAGAATGAGACAGAAAGAGAGAGGGAGAGACAGAGAAAGAGAGAGATAGAGAAAGAGGGTGACAGGATAGACAAAGATAGAGAGTGAAAGAATGAGTGAGAGGGTGAAAGAGATTGTGAGTTGAAACACCAATAAGATTGCCTAGCTGTGTTCCAAACTCCCTTTGCAGAACGTCTGAGTCTGAGTGAGGTGGTACGTACCCAGGTATTTAACAGTCCTGTCCTGACTCTCTCCCTCATTTCCATGGGCATGATTTACATATGGCCTTCGGGGAAATCTCCCAGAACTGACAGGTGATGTTTGGATAATCCGATCGCAATCGATACTGAGCCACAAAGGAAAAGTCGAGAGGGAACTGGCTGATTTCATTCAGGCATGAGCTCATTGGCCTCAGTACCACTTGAATGGAGAAGGAGGAGTCAGTACTGAGGGAGTGAAACACTGCCTGAGGGTCAGTATTGAGGGGAGCGATGCAATGCCCGAGGGTCAGTACTGAGGGAGTGCTGCATTGTCGGAAAGTCAGTACTGAGGGAGAGCTGCACTGTCAGAGGGTCAGTATTGAGGGAGTGAAACACTGCCCGAGGGTCAGTACTGAGGGAGTGATGCACTGCCTGAGGGTCAGTGAGGAGGGAGCGCCGCATTGTCGGAGGGTCAGTACTGAGGGAGAACCGTGCAGTTGGAGGGTCAGAACTGAGGGAGTGCTGCACCATCGGAAGGGTCAGTACTGAAGGACTGCTGTACTGTGGGAGGGTCAGTACTGAGGGAGTGATGCACATTCCGAGGGTCAGTACTGAGGGAGCACTGCCCTATCGGAGCGGCAGCACTGAGGGAGTGCCGCACCATTGTAGGGGCAGTACTGAGGGACTGCTGTAATGTCAGTGTGTCAGTACTGAGGGAGTGATGCACTGTCAGAGGGTCAGTATTGAGGGAGTGCTGCACTGTGGGAGGGTCAGTACTGAGGGAGTGCTGCACTGTCAAAGGGTCAGTACTGAGGGAGTGCTGCCCTGTCAGACGGTCAGTATTGAGGGAGTGATGCACTGTCAGAGGGTCAGTACTGAGGGAGTGACGCACTGTCAGAGGGTCAGTACTGAGGGAGTGACGCACTGTCAGAGGGTCAGTACTGAGGGAGTGATGCAGTATCAGAGGGTCAGCACTGAGGGAGTGATGCACTGTCAGAGGGTCAGTACTGAGGGAGTGACGCACTGTCAGAGGGTCAGTACTGAGGGAGTGATGCAGTATCAGAGGGTCAGCACTGAGGGAGTGATGCACTGTCAGAGGGTCAGTACTGAGAGAGTGATGCACTGTCAGAGGGTCAGTACTGAGGGAGTGATGCACTGTCAGAGGGTCAGTACTGAGGGAGTGATGCACTGTCAGAGGGTCAGTACTGAGGGAGTGCTGTACTGTGGGAGGGTCAGTACTGAGGGAGTGATGCACTGTCAGAGGGTCAGTACTGAGAGAGTGCCACACTGTCAGAGCGTCAGTACTGAGGGAGTGATGCACTGTCAGAGGGCCAGTACTGAGGGAGTGCTGCACTGTCAGAGGGTCTGTACTGATTGAGTGATGCACTGTCAGAGGGTCAGTACTGAGGGAGTGCTGCACTGTCAGAGGGTCTGTACTGAGGGAGTGCTGCACTGTCAGAGAGTCAGTACTGAGGGAGTGCCGCAATGACGGAGGGTCAGTACTGAGAGTGCGCCACACTGTCAGAGGGTCAGTACTGAGGTAGTGCTGTACTGTGGGAGGGTCAGAACTGAGGGAGTGCTGCACTGTCAGAGGGTCAGTACTGAGGGAGTGCTGCACTGTCAGAGGGTCAGAACTGAGGGAGTGATGCACTGTCAGAGGGTCAGTACTGAGGTAGTGCTGTACTGTGGGAGGGTCAGAACTGAGGGAGTGATGCACTGTCAGAGGGTCAGTACTGAGGGAGTGCTGCACTGTCAGAGGGTCAGTACTGAGGGAGTGATGCACTGTCAGAGGGTCAGTACTGAGGGAGGGCTGCACTGTCGGAGGGTCAGTATTGAGGGTGCGCCACACTGTCGGAGGGTCAGTACTGATGGTGTGCCTCACTGTCTGAGGGTCAGTATTGAGGGAGCGCTGCACTGTCAGAGGGTCAGTAGTGAGGGTGTGATGCACATTCCGAGGGTCAGTACAGAGGGAGCACCGCTCTATCGGAGTGTCAGTACTGAGGGAGTGCCGCACTGTTGGAGGGGCAGTACTGAGGGAGTGCTGCACTGTCAAAGGGTCAGTACTGAAGTAGTGCTGCACTGTCAGAGGGTCAGTACTGAGGGAGTGCTGCACTGTCAGAGGGTCAGTACTGAGGGAGTGCTGCACTGTCAGAGGGTCAGTACTGAGGGAGTGATGCACTGTCAGAGGGTCAGTACTGAGGGAGTGCTGTACTGTCAGAGGGTCAGTACTGAGTGAGTGATGCACTGTCAGAGGGTCAGTACTGAGGGAGTGATGCACTGTCAGAGGGTCAGTACTGAGGGAGTGATGCACTGTCGGAGGGTCAGTACTGAGGTAGTGCTGTACTGTGGGAGGGTCAGTACTGAGGGAGTGCTGTACTGTGGGAGGGTCAGTACTGAGGGAGTGCCGCACTGTCAGACGGTCAGTACTGAGGGAGTGCTGTACTGTGGGAGGGTCAGTACTGAGGGAGTGATGCACTGTCAGAGGGTCAGTACTGAGGGAGTGCTGCACTGTCAGAGGGTCAGTACTGAGGGAGTGCTGCACTGTCAGAGGGTCAGTACTGAGGGAGTGCTGCACTGTCAGAGGGTCAGCACTGAGGGAGTGATGCACTGTCAGAGGGTCAGCACTGAAGGAGTGATGCACTGTCAGAGGGTCAGTACTGAGGGAGTGATGCACTGTCAGAGGGTCAGTACTGAGGGAGTGCTGTACTGTGGGAGGGTCAGTACTGAGGGAGTGATGCACTGTCAGAGGGTCAGTACTGAGGGAGTGATGCACTGTCAGAGGGTCTGTACTGAGGGAGTGATGCACTGTCAGAGGGTCATTACTGAGGGAGTGATGCACTGTCAGAGGGTCAGTACTGAGGGAGTGATGCACTGTCAGAGGGTCAGTACTGAGGGAGTGATGCACTGTCAGAGGGTCATTATTGAGGGAATGATGCCATGTCAGAGGGTCAGTACTGAGGGAGTGCTGTACTGTCGGAGGGTCAATACTGAGGGAGTGCTGCACTGTCTGAGGGTCAGTACTGAGGGAGTGCTGCACTGTCAGAGGGTCATTATTGAGGGAATGATGCCATGTCAGAGGGTCAGTACTGAGGGAGTGATGCACTGTCAGAGGGTCAGTACTGAGGGAGTGCTGCACTGTCAGAGGGTCATTATTGAGGGAATGATGCCATGTCAGAGGGTCAGTACTGAGGGAGTGCTGTACTGTCGGAGGGTCAATACTGAGGGAGTGCTGCACTGTCAGACGCTCAGTACTGAGGGAGTGATGCACTGTCAGAGGGTCAGTACTGAGGGAGTGCTGCACTGTCAGAGGGTCAGTACTGAGGGAGTGATGCACTGTCAGAGGGTCAGTACTGAGGGAGTGATGCACTGTCAGAGGGTCAGCACTGAGGGAGTGCTGTACTGTGGGAGGGTCAGTACTGAGGGAATGATGCACTGTCAGACGCTCAGTACTGAGGGAGTGATGCACTGTCAGAGGGTCAGTACTGAGGGAGTGCCGGACTGTCGGAGGGTCAGTACTGAGAGAGTGCTGTACTGTGGGAGGGTCAGTACTGAGGGAGTGATGCACTGTCAGAGGGTCAGCACTGAGGGAGTGATGCACTGTCAGAGGGTCAGTACTGAGGGAGTGCTGCACTGTCGGAGGGTCAGTACTGAGGGAGTGCTGCACTGTCAGACGCTCAGTACTGAGGGAGTGCTGCAATGTCAGAGGGTCATTATTGAGGGAATGATGCCATGTCAGAGGGTCAGTACTGAGGGAGTGATGCACTGTCAGACACTCAGTACTGAGGGAGTGATGCACTGTCAGAGGGTCAGTACTGAGGGAGTGATGCACTGTCAGAGGGTCAGCACTGAGGGAGTGATGCACTGTCAGAGGGTCAGTACTGAGGGAGTGATGCACTGTCAGAGGGTCAGTACTGAGGGAGTGCCGGACTGTCGGAGGGTCAGTACTGAGAGAGTGCTGTACTGTGGGAGGGTCAGTACTGAGGGAGTGATGCACTGTCAGAGGGTCAGTACTGAGGGAGTGATGCACTGTCAGAGGGTCAGTACTGAGGGAGTGATGCACTGTCAGAGGGTCAGCACTGAGGGAGTGATGCACTGTCAGAGGGTCAGTACTGAGGGAGTGCTGCACTGTCGGAGGGTCAGTACTGAGGGAGTGCTGCACTGTCAGAGGGTCAGTACTGAGGAAGTGCTGCACTGTCAGAGGGTCAGTACTGAGGGAGTGCTGCACTGTCAGAGGGTCTGTACTGATTGAGTGATGCACTGTCGGAGGGCCAGTACTGAGGGAGTGATGCACTGTAAGAGGGTCAGTACTGAGGGAGTGCTGCACTGTAAGAGGGTCAGTACTGAGGGAGGGCTGCACTGTCGGAGGGTCAGTATTGAGGGTGCGCCACACTGTCGGAGGGTCAGTACTGAGGGTGTGCCGCACTGTCAGAGGGTCAGTACTGAGGGAGTGCTGCACCATCGGAGGGTCAGTACTGAAGGACTGCTGTACTGTCAGTGGGTCAGTACTGAGGGAGTGATGCACATTTCGAGGGACAGTACTGAGGGAGCCCCGCCCTATCGGAGTGTCAGTACTGAGGGAGTGCCGCACTGTCAGAGGGTCAGCACTGAGGGAGTGATGCACTGTCAGAGGGTCAGTACTGAGGGAGTGATGCACTGTCAGAGGGTCAGTACTAAGGGAGTGCCGGACTGTCGGAGGGTCAGTACTGAGAGAGTGCCACACTGTCAGAGCGTCAGTACTGAGGGAGTGATGCACTGTCAGAGGGTCAGTACTGAGGGAGTGCTGCACTGTCAGAGGGTCTGTACTGATTGAGTGATGCACTGTCAGAGGGTCAGTACTGAGGGAGTGCTGCACTGTCAGAGGGTCTGTACTGATTGAGTGATGCACTGTCAGAGGGTCAGTACTGAGGTAGTGCTGCACTGTCAGAGGCTCAGTACTGAGGGAGTGCTGCACTGTCAGAGGGTCATTATTGAGGGAGTGATGCACTGTCAGAGGGTCAGTACTGAGGGATTGCGCACTGTCAGAGGGTCAGTACTGAGGGAGTGCTGCACTGTCAGAGGGTCTGTACTGATTGAGTGATGCACTGTCAGAGGGTCAGTACTGAGGTAGTGCTGCACTGTCAGAGGCTCAGTACTGAGGGAGTGCTGCACTGTCAGAGGGTCATTATTGAGGGAGTGATGCACTGTCAGTGGGTCAGTACTGAGGGATTGCGCACTGTCAGAGGGTCAGTACTAAGGGAGTGATGCACTGTCAGCGGGTCAGTACTGAGGGAGTGATGCACTGTCAGAGGGTCAGTACTGAGGGTGTGCCGCACTGTCGGAGGGTCAGTACTGAGGGAGCACCGCACTGTCGGAGGGTCAGTACTGAAGGAGTGCCACACTGTCAGAGGGTCAGTTGTGAGGGAGCACTGCACTGTCAGAGGGTCAGAACTGAGGGAGTGCCGCACTGTCGGAGGGTCACTACTGAGGGAGCTCCGAACTGTCGGAAGGTCAGTACTGAGGGAGTGATGCACTGTCAGAGTGTCAGTACTGAGGGAGTGCTGCACTGTCAGAGGGTCAGTACTGAAGTAGTGCTGGACTGTGGGAGGGTCAGTATTGAGGGAGTGATGCACTGTCAGAGGGTCAGTACTGAGGGAGTGCTGTACTGTGGGAGGGTCAGTACTGAGGGAGTGATGCAATGTCAGAGGGTCAGTACTGAGGGAGTGCTGCACTGTCAGAGGGTCAGTACTGAAGTAGTGCTGGACTGTGGGAGGGTCAGTACTGAGGGAGTGCCGCACTGTCAGAGTGATGCACTGTCAGAGGGTCAGTACTGAGGGAGTGCTGCACTGTCAGAGGGTCAGTACTGAGGGAGTGCTGCACTGTCAGAGGGTCAGTATTGAGGGTGCGCCGCACTGTCAGAGGGTCAATACTGAGGGAGTGCTGCACTATCAGAGGGTCAGTACTGAGGGAGTGATGCACTGTCAGCGGGTCAGTACTGAGGGAGTGCTGCACTGTCAGAGGGTCAGTACTGAGGGTGTGCCGCACTGTCGTACGGACACTGGGGGGGGGTCCTTATAGATGATGCCCAGTCTCGGGAGTTGAACTGGACCCCACGTCCTCCTGAATCACAGGAACAAGACCCTCCCACTGAGATACAAGCTGCACTGTAAGAGGGTCAGTACTGAGGGAGGGCTGCACTGTCGGAGGGTCAGTATTGAGGGTGCGCCACACTGTCGGAGGGTCAGTACTGAGGGTGTGCCGCACTGTCAGAGGGTCAGTACTGAGGGAGTGCTGCACCATCGGAGGGTCAGTACTGAAGGACTGCTGTACTGTCAGTGGGTCAGTACTGAGGGAGTGATGCACATTTCGAGGGACAGTACTGAGGGAGCCCCGCCCTATCGGAGTGTCAGTACTGAGGGAGTGCCGCACTGTCAGAGTGATGCACTGTCAGAGGGTCAGTACTGAGGGAGTGCTGCACTGTCAGAGGGTCAGTACTGAGGGAGTGCTGCACTGTCAGAGGGTCAGTACTAAGGGAGTGCCGGACTGTCGGAGGGTCAGTACTGAGAGAGTGCCACACTGTCAGAGCGTCAGTACTGAGGGAGTGATGCACTGTCAGAGGGTCAGTACTGAGGGAGTGCTGCACTGTCAGAGGGTCTGTACTGATTGAGTGATGCACTGTCAGAGGGTCAGTACTGAGGGAGTGCTGCACTGTCAGAGGGTCTGTACTGATTGAGTGATGCACTGTCAGAGGGTCAGTACTGAGGTAGTGCTGCACTGTCAGAGGCTCAGTACTGAGGGAGTGCTGCACTGTCAGAGGGTCATTATTGAGGGAGTGATGCACTGTCAGAGGGTCAGTACTGAGGGATTGCGCACTGTCAGAGGGTCAGTACTGAGGGAGTGCTGCACTGTCAGAGGGTCTGTACTGATTGAGTGATGCACTGTCAGAGGGTCAGTACTGAGGTAGTGCTGCACTGTCAGAGGCTCAGTACTGAGGGAGTGCTGCACTGTCAGAGGGTCATTATTGAGGGAGTGATGCACTGTCAGTGGGTCAGTACTGAGGGATTGCGCACTGTCAGAGGGTCAGTACTAAGGGAGTGATGCACTGTCAGCGGGTCAGTACTGAGGGAGTGATGCACTGTCAGAGGGTCAGTACTGAGGGTGTGCCGCACTGTCGGAGGGTCAGTACTGAGGGAGCACCGCACTGTCGGAGGGTCAGTACTGAAGGAGTGCCACACTGTCAGAGGGTCAGTTGTGAGGGAGCACTGCACTGTCAGAGGGTCAGAACTGAGGGAGTGCCGCACTGTCGGAGGGTCACTACTGAGGGAGCTCCGAACTGTCGGAAGGTCAGTACTGAGGGAGTGATGCACTGTCAGAGTGTCAGTACTGAGGGAGTGCTGCACTGTCAGAGGGTCAGTACTGAAGTAGTGCTGGACTGTGGGAGGGTCAGTATTGAGGGAGTGATGCACTGTCAGAGGGTCAGTACTGAGGGAGTGCTGTACTGTGGGAGGGTCAGTACTGAGGGAGTGATGCACTGTCAGAGGGTCAGTACTGAGGGAGTGCTGCACTGTCAGAGGGTCAGTACTGAAGTAGTGCTGGACTGTGGGAGGGTCAGTATTGAGGGAGTGATGCACTGTCAGAGGGTCAGTACTGAGGTAGTGCTGCACTGTCAGAGGGTCAGTACTGAGGGAGTGCTGCACTGTCAGAGGGTCAGTATTGAGGGTGCGCCGCACTGTCAGAGGGTCAATACTGAGGGAGTGCTGCACTATCAGAGGGTCAGTACTGAGGGAGTGATGCACTGTCAGCGGGTCAGTACTGAGGGAGTGCTGCACTGTCAGAGGGTCAGTACTGAGGGTGTGCCGCACTGTCGTACGGACACTGGGGGGGGGTCCTTATAGATGATGCCCAGTCTCGGGAGTTGAACTGGACCCCACGTCCTCCTGAATCACAGGAACAAGACCCTCCCACTGAGATACAAGCCACACTCAGACCTGAGTTAATGGTGCCCTCACTCACTCTGATTTCAGACTGGGGTTTGGGGAGTTCTTCTGTCGCTGAACTGTGATGTGGGATCAGCTTGTTTGAATATTATATTTCACTGTGTCTTTTGTTCTCTCTCTCTCTCTCTCTGCCATTTGACTATCTGATAACGGACAGGTCTTCCTGGGATAAGATACAAAACTATCTTTGGTTCCAGGAAGGGAACAATTAGATCCTCTCTTTCCCACAGCCCTCGCATCCCATGGTAACTGTGACCAATAACAACGTCATAGCTACATTCCCACTCCATTGACACTGGGATTGAAAGCCACCAGCAATCTCCAGGAATTAACGATTCATTTTCAGAGCACTGCGGAAATGAACGTTGGGTGGGAATGGTCAGAGGGACACTGAAAGGGAATGGGATAAATAACGCAAGGGGAACAATTTGCAGGGTTTTGGGAAAGAATGGGAGATTGGGATTGTACTGTATTGATCATTCAAAGAGCCTGTACAGACACAATGGGCCGAATGGCCTTGCACGGTGCTGTCAAATTCTCCGATTCTGTGTTTCCCCATGCCTATGTTGAATATGTCCACTGCCTAGTTATGGGGGCACTGGTTAAACTTGCTGAGCTCTCAGTCCTGGTTCAAATGGTGTCTCTCACTCACCACCAAAGCAGCAGGTCTTGTACTTAAACTCTTTGCAGAGCAGTAGACATCAGGCAACAAACCTACTGTCAGGACTGAGGGTGGACCGCACTGTCGGAGGGTCAGTACTGAGGGAGGGCCACACTGTCGGAGGGTCAGTACTGAGGGAGCACCGCACTGTCGGAGGGTCAGTACTGAAGGAGTGCCACACTGTCAGAGGGTCAGTTGTGAGGGAGCACTGCACTGTCAGAGGGTCAGAACTGAGGGAGTGCCGCACTGTCGGAGGGTCACTACTGAGGGAGCTCCGAACTATCGGAAGGTCAGTACTGAGGGAGTGATGCACTGTCAGAGGGTCAGTACTGAGGGAGTGATGCACTGTCAGAGGGTCAGTACTGAGGGAGTGCTGCACTGTCAGAGGGTCAGTACTGAGGGAGTGATGCACTGTCAGAGGGTCAGTACTGAGGGAGTGCTGCACTGTCAGAGGGTCATTACTGAGGGAGTGCTGTACTGTTGGAGGGTCAGTACTGAGGGAGTGCTGCAGTGTCAGAGGGTCAGTACTGAAGTAGTGCTGGACTGTGGGAGGGTCAGTATTGAGGGAGTGCTGCACTGTCAGATGGTCAGTACTGAGGGAGTGCTGTACTGTGGGAGGGTCAGGACTGAGGGAATGATGCACTTTCAGAGGGTCAGTACTGACGTAGTGCTGCACTGTCAGAGGGTCAGTACTGAGGGAGTGATGCACTGTCAGAGGGTCAGTACTGAGGGAGTGCTGCACTGTCAGAGGGTCAGTACTGAGGGAGTGCTGCACTGTCAGCGGGTCAGTACTGAGGGAGTGCTGCACTGTCAGAGGTTCAGTACTGAGGGAGTGCTGCACTGTCAGAGGGTCAGTACTGAGGGAGTGATGCACTGTCAGAGGGTCAGTACTGAAGGAGTGCCACACTGTCAGAGGGTCAGTTGTGAGGGAGCACTGCACTGTCAGAGGGTCAGAACTGAGGGAGTGATGCACTGTCAGAGGGTCAGTACTGAGGGAGTGCTGCACTGTCAGAGGGTCATTACTGAGGGAGTGCCGCACTGTTGGAGGGTCACTACTGAGGGAGCTCCGAACTATCGGAAGGTCAGTACTGAAGGAGTGATGCACTGTCAGAGGGTCAGTACTGAGGGAGTGATGCACTGTCAGAGGGTCAGTACTGAGGGAGTGCTGCACTGTCAGAGGGTCATTACTGAGGGAGTGCTGTACTGTTGGAGGGTCAGTACTGAGGGAGTGCTGCATTGTCAGAGGGTCAGTACTGAAGTAGTGCTGGACTGTGGGAGGGTCAGTATTGAGGGAGTGATGCACTGTCAGAGGGTCAGTACTGAGGGAGTGCTGTACTGTGGGAGGGTCAGTACTGAGGGAGTGCTGTACTGTGGGAGGGTCAGTACTGAGGGAATGATGCACTGTCAGAGGGTCAGTACTGAGGTAGTGCTGCACTGTCAGAGGGTCAGTATTGAGGGTGCGCCGCACTGTCAGAGGGTCAATACTGAGGGAGTGATGCACTGTCAGAGGGTCAGTACTGAGGGAGTGCTGCACTGTCAGAGGGTCAGTATTGAGGGTGCGCCGCACTGTCAGAGGGTCAATACTGAGGGAGTGATGCACTGTCAGAGGGTCAGTACTGAGGGAGTGCTGCACTGTCAGAGGGTCAGTATTGAGGGTGCGCCGCACTGTCAGAGGGTCAATACTGAGGGAGTGCTGCACTATCAGAGGGTCAGTACTGAGGGAGTGATGCACTGTCAGCGGGTCAGTACTGAGGGAGTGCTGCACTGTCAGAGTGTCTGTACTGAGGGAGTGCCGCACTGTCGTACGGACACTGGGGGGGTCCTTATAGATGATGTCCAGTCTCAGGAGTTGAACTGGACCCCAGGTCCTCCTGAATCACAGGAACAAGACCCTCCCACTGAGATACAAGCCACACTCAGACCTGAGTTAATGGTGCCCTCACTCACTCTGATTTCAGACTGGGGTTTGGGGAGTTCTTCTGTAGCTGAACTGTGATGTGGGATCAGCTTGTTTGAATATTATATTTCACTGTGTCTTCTGTTCTCTCTCTCTCTCTCTCTCTGCCATTTGACTATCTGATAACGGACAGGTCTTCCTGGGATAAGATACAAAACTGTCTTTGGTTCCAGGAAGGGAACAATTAGATCCTCTCTTTCCCACAGCCCTCGCATCCCATGGTTACTGTGACCAATAACAACATCATAGCTACATTCCCACTCCATTCACACTGGGATTGAAAGCCACCAGCAATCTCCAGGAATTAACGATTCATTTTCAGAGCACTGCGGAAATGAACGTTGGGTGGGAATGGTCAGAGGGACACTGAAAGGGAATGGGATAAATAACGCAAGGGGAACAATTTGCAGGGTTTTGGGAAAGAATGGGAGATTGGGATTGTACTGCATTGATCATTCAAAGAGCCAGTACAGACACAATGGGCCGAATGGCCTTGCACGGTGCTGTCAAATTCTCCGATTCTGTGTTTCCCCATGCCTATGTTGAATATGTCCACTGCCTAGTTCTGGGGGCACTGGTTAAACTTGCTGAGCTCTCAGTCCTGGTTCAAATTGTGTCTCTCACTGACCTCCAAAGCAGCAGGTCTTGTATTTAAACTCATTGCAGAGCACAGGACATCAGGCAACACACCTACTGTCACTACTGAGGGTGGACTGCACTGTCGGAGGGTCAGTACTGAGGGAGTGCTGCACATTCCGAGGGTCAGTACTGAGGGAGCACCGCCTTATCGGAGTGTCAGTACTGAGGGAGTGCCGGACTGTTGAAGGGTCAGTACTGAAGGAGTGATGCACTGTCAGAGAGTCCGTACTGAGGTAGTGCTGTACTGTGTGAGGGTCAGTACTGAGGGAATGATGCACTGTCAGAGGGTCAGTACAGAGGGAGTGCTGCACTGTCAGAGGGTCAGTACTGAGGTAGTGCTGCACTGTCAGAGGGTCAGTACTGAGAGAGTGCTGCACTGTCAGAGGGTCAGTACTGAGGTAGTGCTGTACTGTGAGAGTGTCAGTACTGAGGGAGTGCCGCACTCAGAGGGTCAGTACTGAGGGAGTGCTGCACTGTCGGAGGGTCAGTATTGAGTGTGCGCCACACTGTCGGAGGGTCATTACTGAGGGAGTGCCTCACTGTCAGAGGGTCAGTACTGAGGGAGTGATGCACATTCCGAGGGCGAGGACTGAGGGAGCACCGCACTATCGGAGTGTCAGTACTGTGGGAGTTCTGTACTGAGAGGGTCAGCACTGAGGGAGTGATGCTCTGTCAGAGGGTCAGTACTGAGGGAGTGCTGCACTGTCAGACACTCAGTAATGAGGGAGTGATGCACTGTCAGAGGGTCAGGACTGAGGGAGTGCTGCACTGTCGGAGGGTCAGTACTGAGGGAGTGCTGCACTGTCAAAGGGTCAGTGCTGAGCGAGTGCTGCACTTTCAGAGGGTCAGTACTGAGGGAGTGCTGCACTGTCAAAGGGTCACTACTGAGGGAGTGCTGCACTGTCAGACGGTCAGTACTGAGGGAGTGATGCACTGTCTGAGGGTCAGTACTGAGGGAGTGATGCACTGTCAGAGGGTCGGTACTGAGGGAGTGCCGCACTGTCGGAGTGTCAGTACTGAGAGAGCGCCGCACTGTCAGAGGGTCAGTACTGAGGGAGTGCTGCACTGTCAGAGGGTCAGTACTGAGGGAGTGATGCACTGTCAGAGGGTCAGTACTGAGGGAGTGATGCACTGTCAGAGGGTCAGTACTGAGGGAGTGATGCACTGTCGGACGGTCAGTACTGAGGGTGTGATGCACTGTCGGAGTGTCAGTACTGAGGGAGTGCTGCACTGTCGATGTGTCAGTACTGAGGGAGTGCTGCACTGTCGGAGGGTCAGTATTGAGGGTGCGCCACACTGTCGGAGTGTCAATACTGAGGGAGTGCCTCACTGTCAGAGGGTCAGTACTGAGGGAGTGCTGCACTGTCAGAGGGTCAGTACTGAGGGAGTGATGCACTGAGGGTCAGTACTGAGGGAGTGATGCACTGTCAGAGGGTCAGTACTGAGGGAGTGCCGGACTGTCGGAGGGTCAGTACTGAGAGAGTGCTGTACTGTGGGAGGGTCAGTACTGAGGGAGTGATGCACTGTCAGAGGGTCAGTACTGAGGGAGTGCTGCACTGTGGGAGGGTCAGTACTGAGGGAGTGATGCACTGTCAGAGGGTCAGTACTGAGGGAGTGATGCACTGTCAGAGGGTCAGCACTGAGGGAGTGATGCACTGTCAGAGGGTCAGTACTGAGGGAGTGATGCACTGTCAGAGGGTCAGTACTGAGGAAGTGCTGCACTGTCAGAGGGTCAGTACTGAGGGAGTGCAGCACTGTCAGAGGGTCTGTACTGATTGAGTGATGCACTGTCAGAGGGTCTGTACTGAGGGAGTGATGCACTGTCGGAGGGCCAGTACTGAGGGAGTGATGCACTGTAAGAGGGTCAGTACTGAGGGAGTGCCGCACTGTAAGAGGGTCAGTACTGAGGGAGGGCTGCACTGTCGGAGGGTCAGTATTGAGGGTGCGCCACACTTTCGGAGGGTCAGTACTGAGGGTGTGCCTCACTGTCTGAGGGTCTGTACTGAGGAAGTGATGCACTGTCAGAGGGTCAGTACTGAGGGAGTGATGCACTGTCAGAGGGTCGGTACTGAGGGAGTGCCGCACTGTCGGAGTGTCAGTGCTGAGAGAGCGCCGCACTGTCAGAGGGTCAGTACTGAGGGAGTGCTGCACTGTCAGAGGGTCAGTACTGAGGGAGTGATGCACTGTCAGAGGGTCAGTACTGAGGGAGTGATGCACTGTCAGAGGGTCAGTACTGAGGGAGTGATGCACTGTCGGACGGTCAGTACTGAGGGTGTGATGCACTGTCGGAGTGTCAGTACTGAGGGAGTGCCTCACTGTCGATGTGTCAGTACTGAGGGAGTGCCTCACTGTCAGAGGGTCAGTACTGAGGGAGTGCCTCACTGTCAGAGGGTCAGTACTGAGGGAGTGATGCACTGTCAGAGGGTCAGTACTGAAGTAGTCCTGTCCTGTGGGAGGGTCAGTACTGAGGGAATGATGTACTGACAAAGGGTCAGTACTGAGGGAGTGCTGCACTGTCAGAGGGTCAGTACTGAGGGAGTGCTGTACTGTGGGAGGGTCAGTACTGAGGGAGTGCTGCACTGTCAGAGGGTCAGTACTGAGGGAGTGCTGCACTGTCAGAGGGTCAGTACTGAAGTAGTCCTGTCCTGTGGGAGGGTCAGTACTGAGGGAATGATGTACTGACAAAGGGTCAGTACTGAGGGAGTGCTGCACTGTCAGAGGGTCAGTACTGAGGGAGTGCTGTACTGTGGGAGGGTCAGTACTGAGGGAGGGCCACACTGTCAGAGGGTCAGTACTTAGGTAGTGCTGCACTGTGGGAGGGTCAGTACTGAGGGAGTGCTGCACTGTCAGAGGGTCAGTACTGAGGGAGTGCTGCACTGTCAGAGGATCAGTATTGAGGGTGCGCCGCACTGTCAGAGGGTCAGGACTGAGAGAGTGCTGCACAGTGAGAGGGTCAGTACTGAGGGAGTGCTGCACTGTCGGAGGGTCAGTTTTGAGGGTGCGCCACACTGTCGGAGGGTCAGTACTGAGGGAGTGCCTCACTGTCAGAGGGTCAGTACTGAGGGAGTGCTGCACCATGGGAGGGTGAGTACTGAAGGACTGCTGTACTCAGTGGGTCAGTACTGAGGGAGTGATGCACATTTCGAGGGACAGTACTGAGGGAGCACCGCCCTATCGGAGTGTCAGTACTGAGGGAGTGCCGCACTGTTGGAGGGGCAATACTGAGGGAGTGCTGCACTGTCAGACGCTCAGTACTGAAGGAGTGATGCACTGTCAGAGGGGCAGTACT
Organism: Heterodontus francisci; assembly: GCF_036365525.1. Classification (NCBI taxonomy): domain Eukaryota; kingdom Metazoa; phylum Chordata; class Chondrichthyes; order Heterodontiformes; family Heterodontidae; genus Heterodontus; species Heterodontus francisci. Next base: position 138,519 of record NW_027140453.1, on the reverse strand, counting down.
GAGGGAGTGATGCTCTGTCAGAGGGTCAGTCCTGAGGGAGTGATGCACTGTCAGAGGGTCAGGACTGAGGGAGTGCTGCACTGTCAAAGGGTCAGTACTGAGCGTGTGCTGCACTGTCAGACGGTCAGTACTGAGGGAGTGATGCACTGTCAGAGGGTCAGTACTGAGGGAGTGATGCACTGTCAGAGGGTCGGTATTGAGGGAGTGCCGCACTGTCGGAGTGTCAGTACTGAGAGAGCGCCGCACTGTCAGAGGGCCGGTACTGAGGGAGTGCCGCACTGTCAGAGGGTCAGTACTGAGGGAGTGCTGTACTGTGGGAGGGTCAGTACTGAGGGAATGATGCACTGTCAGAGCGTCAGTACTGAGGGAGTGCTGCACTGTCAGAGGGTCAGTACTGAGAGAGTGCTGCACTGTCAGAGGGTCAGTACTGAGGGAGTGCTGCACTGTCGGAGGGTCAGTATTGAGGGTGCGCCACACTGTCGGAGTGTCAGTACTGAGGGAGTGCCTCACTGACTGAGTGTCAGTACTGAGGGAGTGATGCACTGTCAGAGGGTCAGTACTGAGGGAGTGCCGGACTGTCGGAGGGTCAGTACTGAGAGAGTGCTGTACTGTGGGAGGGTCAGTACTGAGGGAGTGATGCACTGTCAGAGGGTCAGTACTGAGGGAGTGCTGTACTGTGGGAGGGTCAGTACTGAGGGAGTGATGCACTGTCAGAGGGTCAGCACTGAGGGAGTGATGCACTGTCAGAGGGTCAGCACTGAGGGAGTGATGCACTGTCAGAGGGTCAGTACTGAGGGAGTGATGCACTGTCAGAGGGTCAGTACTGAGGAAGTGCTGCACTGTCAGAGGGTCAGTACTGAGCGTGTGCTGCACTGTCAGACGGTCAGTACTGAGGGAGTGATGCACTGTCAGAGGGTCAGTACTGAGGGAGTGATGCACTGTCAGAGGGTCGGTATTGAGGGAGTGCCGCACTGTCGGAGTGTCAGTACTGAGAGAGCGCCGCACTGTCAGAGGGCCGGTACTGAGGGAGTGCCGCACTGTCAGAGGGTCAGTACTGAGGGAGTGCTGTACTGTGGGAGGGTCAGTACTGAGGGAATGATGCACTGTCAGAGCGTCAGTACTGAGGGAGTGCTGCACTGTCAGAGGGTCAGTACTGAGAGAGTGCTGCACTGTCAGAGGGTCAGTACTGAGGGAGTGCTGCACTGTCGGAGGGTCAGTATTGAGGGTGCGCCACACTGTCGGAGTGTCAGTACTGAGGGAGTGCCTCACTGACTGAGTGTCAGTACTGAGGGAGTGCTGCACTGTCAGAGGGTCAGTACTGAGGGAGTGATGCACTGTCAGAGGGTCAGTACTGAGGGAGTGCCGGACTGTCGGAGGGTCAGTACTGAGAGAGTGCTGTACTGTGGGAGGGTCAGTACTGAGGGAGTGATGCACTGTCAGAGGGTCAGTACTGAGGGAGTGCTGTACTGTGGGAGGGTCAGTACTGAGGGAGTGATGCACTGTCAGAGGGTCAGTACTGAGGGAGTGATGCACTGTCAGAGGGTCAGCACTGAGGGAGTGATGCACTGTCAGAGGGTCAGTACTGAGGGAGTGATGCACTGTCAGAGGGTCAGTACTGAGGAAGTTGTGCACTGTCAGAGGGTCAGTACTGAGGGAGTGCAGCACTGTCAGAGGGTCTGTACTGATTGAGTGATGCCCTGTCAGAGGGTCTGTACTGAGGGAGTGATGCACTGTCGGAGGGCCAGTACTGAGGGAGTGATGCACTGTAAGAGGGTCAGTACTGAAGGAGTGCCGCACTGTAAGAGGGTCAGTACTGAGGGAGGGCTGCACTGTCGGAGGGTCAGTATTGAGGGTGCGCCACACTGTCGGAGGGTCAGTACTGAGGGTGTGCCTCACTGTCTGAGGGTCTGTACTGAGGGAGTGATGCACTGTGGGAGGATCAGTACTGAGGGAGTGCTGCACTGTCAGAGGGTCGGTATTGAGGGAGTGATGCACTGTCAGAGGGTCAGTAATGAGGGAATGATGCACTATCAGAGGGTCAGTCCTGAAGGAGTGGTGCACTGTCAGAGGGTCAGCACTGAGGGAGTGCCACACTGTCAGAGCGTCAGTACTGAGGGAGTGATGCACTGTCAGAGGGTCAGTGCTGAAGGAGTGATGCACTGTCAGAGAGTCAGTACTCAGGGAGTGATGCACTGTCAGAGGGTCAGTACTGAGGGAGTGCTGAATATGTCCACTGCCTAGTTCTGGGGGCACTGGTTAAAATTGCTGAGCTCTCAGTCCTGGTTCAAATTGTGTCTCTCACTGATCTCCAAAGCAGCAGGACTTGTATTTAAACTCATTGCAGAGCACAGGACATCAGGCAACACACCTACTGTCAGGACTGAGGGTGGACTGCACATTCCGAGGGTCAGTACTGAGGGAGCACCGCCTTATCGGAGTGTCAGTACTGAGGGAGTGCTGGACTGTTGAAGGGTCAGTACTGAAGGAGTGATGCACTGTCAGAGAGTCCGTACTGAGGTAGTGCTGTACTGTGAGAGGGTCAGTACTGAGAGAGTGCTGCACTATCAGAGGGTCAGTACTGAGGGAGTGCTGCACTGTCAGAGGGTCAGTACTGAGGGAGTGCCGCACTCAGAGGGTCAGTACTGAGGGAGTGCTGCACTGTCGGAGGGTCAGTATTGAGTGTGCGCCACTCTGTTGGAGGGTCATTACTGAGGGAGTGCCTCACTGTCAGAGGGTCAGTACTGAGGGAGTGATGCACATTCCGAGGGCGAGGACTGAGGGAGCTCCGCACTATCGGAGTGTCAGTACTGTGGGAGTTCTGTACTGTGAGAGGGTCAGCACTGAGGGAGAGATGTACTGTCAGAGGGACAGTACTGAGGGAGTGCTGCACTGTCAGAGGGTCAGAACTGAGGTAGTGATGCACTGTCAGAGGGTCAGTACTGAGTGAGTGCTGCAATGTCAGAGGGTCAGTACTGAGGGAGTGCTGCACTTTCAGAGGATCAGTATTGAGGGTGCGCCGCACTGTCAGAGGGTCAGGACTGAGAGAGTGCTTCACAGTCAAAGGGTCAGTACTGAGGGAGTGCTGCACTGTCGGAGGCTCAGTATTGAGGGTGCGCCACACTGTTGGAGGGTCAGTCCTGAGGGAGTGCCTCACTGTCAGAGGGTCAGTACTGAGGGAGTGCTGCTCCATCGGAGGGTCAGTACTGAAGGACTGCTGTGCTGTCAGAGGTTCAGTACTGAGGGAGTGCTGCACTGTCGGAGGCTCAGTATTGAGGGTGCGCCACACTGTCGGAGGGTCAGTACTGAGGGAGTGCCTCACTGTCAGAGGGTCAGTACTGAGGGAGTGCTGCTCCATCGGAGGGTCAGTACTGAAGGACTGCTGTGCTGTCAGTGGGTCAGTACTGAGGGAGTGATGCACATTTCGAGGGACAGTACTGAGGGAGCACCGCCGTATCGGAGTGTCAGTACTGAGGGAGTGCCGCACTGTTGGAGGGGCAATACTGAGGGTGTGCTGCACTGTCAGACGCTCAGTACTGAGGGAGTGATGCACTGTCAGTGGGTCAGTACTGAGGGAGTGATGCACTGTCAGAGGGTCAGTACTGAGGGAGTGCTGCACTGTCAGAGGGTCAGGACTGAGGGAGTGCTGCACTGTCAAAGGGTCAGTACTGAGGGTGTGCTGCACTGTCAGACGCTCAGTACTGAGGGAGTGACGCACTGTCAGAGGGTCAGTACTGAGGGAGTGATGCACTGTCAGAGGGTCAGTACTGAGGGAGTGATGTACTGTGAGAGGGTCAGTACTGAGGCAGTGATGCTCTGTCAGAGGGTCGGTACTGAGGGAGTGCCGCACTGTCGGAGTGTCAGTACTGAGAGAGCGCAGCACTGTCAGAGGGTCAGTACTGAGGGAGTGATGCACTGTCAGAGGGCCGGTACTGAGGGAGTGATGCTCTGTCAGAGGGTCAGTACTGAGGGAGTGCTGCACTGTCAGACACTCAGTAATGAGGGAGTGATGCACTGTCAGAGGGTCAGGACTGAGGGAGTGCTGCACTGTCGGAGGGTCAGTACTGAGGGAGTGCTGCACTGTCAAAGGGTCAGTGCTGAGGGAGGGCTGCACTGTCAAAGGGTCAGTGCTGAGGGAGTGCTGCACTGTCAAAGGGTCAGTGCTGAGGGAGTGCTGCACTGTCAGAGGGTCAGTACTGAGGGAGTGCAGCACTGTCAAAGGGTCACTACTGAGGGAGTGCTGCACTGTCAGACGGTCAGTACTGAGGGAGTGATGCACTGTCAGAGGGTCAGTACTGAGGGAGTGATGCACTGTCAGAGGGCCGGTACTGTGGGAGTGCTGCACTGTCGGAGGGTCAGTACTGAGGGAGTGCTGCACTGTCAAAGGGTCAGTGCTGAGGGAGTGCTGCACTGTCAGACGCTCAGTACTGAGGGAGTGATGCACTGTCAGAGGTCCGGTACTGAGGGAGTGCTGCACTGTCGGAGGGTCAGTACTCAGGGAGTGCTGCACTGTCAAAGGGTCAGTGCTGAGGGAGTGCTGCACTGTCAGAGGGTCAGTACTGAGGGAGTGCTGCACTGTCAGAGGGTCATTACTGAGGGAGTGCTGTACTGTGGGTGGGTCAGTATTGAGGGAGTGATGCACTGTCAGAGGGTCAGTACTGAGGGAGTGCTGTACTGTGGGAGGGTCAGTACTGAGGGAGTGCTGTACTGTGGGAGGGTCAGTACTGAGGGAATGATGCACTGTCAGAGGGTCAGTACTGAGGGAGTGATGCACTGTCAGAGGGTCAGTACTGAGGGGTTGATGCACTGTCAGAGGGTCAGTACTGAGGGAGTGATGCACTGTCAGAGGGTCAGTACTGAGGGAGTGCTGCACTGTCAGAGGGTCAGTACTGAGGGAGTGATGCACTGTCAGAGGGTCAGTACTGATCGAGTGATGCACTGTCAGATGGTCGGTACTGAGGGAGTGATGCACTGTCAGAGGGTCAGTACTGAGGGAGTGCCTCACTGTCAGATGGTCAGTACTGAGGGAGTGATGCACTGTCAGAGGGTCAATACTGAGGGAGTGCTGCACTATCAGAGGGTCAGTACTGAGGGAGTGCTGTACTGTGGGAGGGTCAGTACTGAGGGAGTGATGCACTGTCAGCGGGTCAGTACTGAGGGAGTGCTGCACTGTCAGAGGGTCAGTACTGAGGGAGTGCCGCACTGTCGTACGGACACTGGGGGGGTCCTTATAGATGATGTCCAGTCTCGGGAGTTGAACTGGACCCCACGTCCTCCTGAATCTCAGGAACAAGACCCTCCCACTGAGATACAAGCCACACTCAGACCTGAGTTAATGGTGCCCTCACTCACTCTGATTTCAGACTGGGGTTTGGGGAGTTCTTCTGTCGCTGAACTGTGATGTGGGATCAGCTTGTTTGAATATTATATTTCACTGTGTCTTCTGTTCTCTCTCTCTCTCTCTCTGCCATTTGACTATCTGATAACGGACAGGTCTTCCTGGGATAAGATACAAAACTATCTTTGGTTCCAGGAAGGGAACAATTAGATCCTCTCTTTCCCACAGCCCTCGCATCCCATGGTTACTGTGACCAATAACAACGTCATAGCTACATTCCCACTCCATTGACACTGGGATTGAAAGCCACCAGCAATCTCCAGGAATTAACGATTCATTTTCAGAGCACTGCAGAAATGAACGTTGGGTGGGAATGGTCAGAGGGACACTGAAAGGGAATGGGATAAATAACGCAAGGGGAACAATTTGAAGGGCTTTGGGAAAGAATGGGAGATTGGGATTGTACTGCATTGATCATTCAAAGAGCCTGTCCAGACACAATGGGCCGAATGGCCTTGCATGGTGCTGTCAAATTCTCTGATTCTGTGTTTCCCCATGCCCATGTTGAATATGTCCACTGCCTAGTTCTGGGGGCACTGGTTAAACTTGCTGAGCTCTCAGTCCTGGTTCAAATGGTGTCTCTCACTGATCTCCAAAGCAGCAGGTCTTGTACTTAAACTCTTTGCAGAGCAGAAGACATCAGGCAACAAAACTACTGTCAGGACTGAGGGTGGACCACACTGTCGGAGGGTCAGTACTGAGGGAGGGCCACACTGTCGGAGGGTCAGTACTGAAGGAGTGCCACACTGTCAGAGGGTCAGTTGTGAGGGAGCACTGCACTGTCAGAAAGTCAGAACTGAGGGAGTGCCGCACTGTCGGAGGGTCACTACTGAGGGAGCTCCGAACTATCGGAAGGTCAGTACTGAGGGAGTGATGCACTGTCAGAGGGTCAGTACTGAGGGAGTGCTGCACTGTCAGAGGGTCATTCCTGAGGGAGTGCTGTACTGTGGGAGGGTCAGTACTGAGGGAGTGATGCACTGTCAGAGGGTCAGTACTGAGGGAGTGCTGCACTGTCAGAGGGTCAGTACTGAGGGAGTGCTGCACTGTCAGAGGGTCAATACTGAGGGAGTGCTGCACTATCAGAGGGTCAGTACTGAGGGAGTGCTGCACTGTCAGAGGGTCAGTACTGAGGGAGTGATGCACTGTCAGGGTCAGTACTGAGGGAGTGCTGCACTGTCAGAGGGTCAGTACTGAGGGAGTGATGCACTGTCAGAGGGTCAGTACTGAGGGAGTGCTGCACTGTCAGAGGGTCAGTACTGAGGGAGTGATGCACTGTCAGAGGGTCAGTACTGAGGGAGTGCTGCACTGTCGGAGGGTCAGTACTGAGGTAGTGCTGCACTGTCAGAGGGTCAGTATTGAGGGTGCGCCGCACTGTCAGACGGTCAGTACTGAGGGAGTGCTGTACTGTGGGAGGGTCAGTACTGAGGGAGTGATGCACTGTCAGAGGGTCAGTACTGAGGAAGTGCTGCACTGTCAGAGGGTCAGTACTGAGGGAGTGCTGCACTGTCAGAGGGTCAGTACTGAGGTAGTGCTGTACTGTGGGAGGGTCAGTACTGAGGGAGTGATGCACTGTCAGAGGGTCAGCACTGAGAGAGTGATGCACTGTCAGAGGGTCAGTACTGAGGGAGTGATGCACTGTCAGAGGGTCAGCACTGAGGGAGTGATGCACTGTCAGAGGGTCAGTACTGAGGGAGTGATGCACTATCAGAGGGTCAGTACTGAGGGAGTGCCGGACTGTCGGAGGGTCAGTACTGAGAGAGTGCCGCACTGTCAGAGGGTCATTACTGAGGGAGTGCTGTCCTGTGGGAGGGTCAGTACTGAAGGAGTGATGCACTGTCAGAGGGTCAGTGCTGAAGGAGTGATGCACTGTCAGAGAGTCAGTACTGAGGGAGTGATGCACTTTCAGAGGGTCAGTACTGAGGGAGTGCTGCACTGTCAGAGGGTCAGTACTGATGGAGTGATGCACTGTCGGAGGGTCAGTACTGAGGTAGTGCTGCACTGTCAGAGGGTCAGTACTGAGGGAGTGCTGCACTGTCAGAGGGTCAGTACTGAGGGTGCGCCACACTGTCAGAGGGTCAGTACTGAGGGTGTGCCTCACTGTCTGAGGGTCAGTATTGAGGGAGCGCTGCACTGTCAGAGGGTCAGTACTGAGGGTGTGATGCACATTCCGAGGGTCAGTACAGAGGGAGTGCCGCACTGTTGGAGGGGCAGTACTGAGGGAGTGATGCACTGTCAGAGGGTCGGTATTAAGGGAGTGATGCACTATCAGAGGGTCAGTCCTGAGGCAGTGGTGCACTGTCAGAGGGTCAGTGCTGAGGAGTGATGCACTGTCAGAGAGTCAGTACTGAGGGAGTGATGCACTGTCAGAGGGTCAGTAATGAGGGAATGATGCACTATCAGAGGGTCAGTCCTGAGGGAGTGGTGCACTGTCAGAGGGTCAGTGCTGAGGAGTGATGCACTGTCAGAGAGTCAGTACTCAGGGAGTGATGCACTGTCAGAGGGTCAGTACTGAGGGAGTGATGCACTGTCAGAGAGTCAGTACTGAGGGAGTGCTGCACTGTCAGAGGGTCAGTACTGAGGGAGTGATGCACTGTCAGAGAGTCAGTACTCAGGGAGTGATGCACTTTCAGAGGGTCAGTACTGAGGGAGTGCCGGACTGTCGGAGGGTCAGTACTGAGAGAGTGCCACACTGTCAAAGCGTCAGTACTGAGGGAGTGATGCACTGTCAGAGGGTCAGTGCTGAGGAGTGATGCACTGTCAGAGAGTCAGTACTCAGGGAGTGATGCACTGTCAGAGGGTCAGTACTGAGGGAGTGCCACACTGTCAGAGCGTCAGTACTGAGGGAGTGATGCACTGTCAGAGGGTCAGTGCTGAAGGAGTGATGCACTTTCAGAGAGTCAGTACTGAGGGAGTGCTGCACTGTCAGAGGGTCAGTACTGATGGAGTGATGCACTGTCAGAGGGTCAGTACTGAGGTAGTGCTGTACTGTGGGAGGGTCAGTACTGAGGGAATGATGAACTGTCAGAGGGTCAGTACTGAGGGAGTGCTGCACTGTCAGAGGCTCAGTACTGAGGGAGTGCTGCACTGTCAGAGGGTCATTATTGAGGGAATGAAGCCATGTCAGAGGGTCAGTACTGAGGGAGTGCTGCACAATCAGAGGGTCAGTACTGAGGGAATGATGCACTGTCAGAGGGTCAGTACTGAGGGAGTGATGCACTGTCAGAGGGTCAGTACTGAGGGAGTGCCGCACTGTCGTACGGACACTGGGGGGGTCCTTATAGATGATGTCCAGTCTCGGGAGTTGAACTGGACCCCACGTCCTCCTGAATCTCAGGAACAAGACCCTCCCACTGAGATACAAGCCACACTCAGACCTGAGTTAATGGTGCCCTCACTCACTCTGATTTCAGACTGGGGTTTGGGGAGTTCTTCTGTTGCTGAACTGTGATGTGGGATCAGCTTGTTTGAATATTATATTTCACTGTGTCTTCTGTTCTCTCTCTCTCTCTCTCTCTGCCATTTGACTATCTGATAACGGACAGGTCTTCCTGGGATAAGATACAAAACTATCTTTGGTTCCAGGAAGGGAACAATTAGATCCTCTCTTTCCCACAGCCCTCGCATCCCATATTTACTGTGACCAATAACAACATCATAGCTACATTCCCACTCCATTGACACTGGGATTGAAAGCCACCAGCAATCTCCAGGAATTAACGATTCATTTTCAGAGCACTGCGGAAATGAACGTTGGGTGGGAATGGTCAGAGGGACACTGAAAGGGAATGGGATAAATAACGCAAGGGGAACAATTTGAAGGGCTTTGGGAAAGAATGGGAGATTGGGATTGTACTGTATTGATCATTCAAAGAGCCTGTACGGACACAATGGGCCGAATGGCCTTGCACGGTGCTGTCAAATTCTCCGATTCTGTGTTTCCCCATGCCCATGTTGAATATGTCCACTGCCTAGTTCTGGGGGCACTGGTTAAACTTGCTGGGCTCTCAGTCCTGGTTCAAATGGTGTCTCTCACTGACCTCCAAAGCAGCAGGTCTTGTATTTAAACTCATCGCAGAGCAGTAGACATCAGGCAACACACCTACTGTCAGTACTGAGGGTGGACCGCACTGTCGGAGGGTCAGTACTGAGGGAATGCTGCACATTCCGAGGGTCAGTACTGAGGGAGCACCGCCTTATCGGAGTGTCAGTACTGAGGGAGTGCCGGACTGTTGAAGGGTCAGTACTGAAGGAGTGATGCACTGTCAGAGAGTCCTTACTGAGGGAGTGCTGCACTGTCAGAGGGTCAGTACTGAGGGAGTGATGCACTGTCAGAGGGTCAGTACAGAGGGAGTGATGCACTGTCAGAGGGTCAGTACTGAGGGAGTGCTGCACTGTCAGAGGGTCAGTACTGAGGTAGTGCTGTACTGTCAGAGGGTCAGTACTGAGGGAATGATGCACTGTCAGAGGGTCAGTACTGAGGGAGTGCTGCACTGTCAGAGGGTCAGTACTGAGGTAGTGCTGTACTGTGAGAGGGTCAGTACTGAGGGAATGATGCACTGTCAGAGGGTCAGTACTGAGGGAGTGCTGCACTGTCAGAGCGTCAGTACTGAGAGAGTGCTGCACTGTCAGAGGGTCAGTACTGAGGGAGTGCTGCACTATTGGAGGGGCAGTACTGAGGGTGTGCTGCACTGTCAGACGCTCAGTACTGAGGGAGTGATGCACTGTCAGAGGGTCAGTACTGAGGGAGTGCTGCACTGTGGGGGGGTCAGTACTGAGGGAGTGATGCACTGTCAGTGGGTCAGTACTGAGACAGTGATGCACTGTCAGAGGGTCAGTACTGAGGCAGTGATGCACTGTCAGACACTCAGTACCGAGGGAGTGATGCACTGTCAGTGGGTCAGTCCTGAGGCAGTGATGCACTGTCAGAGGGTCAGTACTGAGGGTGTGCTGCACTGTCAGAGGGTCAGTACTGAGGGAGTGATGCACTGTCAGAGGGTCGGTACTGAGGGAGTGCCGCACTGTCGGAGTGTCAGTACTGAGAGAGCGCCGCACTGTCAGAGGGTCAGTACTGAGGGAGTGATGCACTGTCAGTGGGTCAGTACTGAGGCAGCGATGCACTGTCAGAGGGTCAGTACTGAGGGAGTGCTGCACTGTCAGAGGGTCAGTATTGAGGGAGTGCTGCACTGTGGGGGGGTCAGTACTGAGGGAGTGATGCACTGTCAGTGGGTCAGTACTGAGGCAGTGATGCACTGTCAGAGGGTCAGTACTGAGGCAGTGATGCACTGTCAGAGGGTCAGTACTGAGGCAGTGATGCACTGTCAGACACTCAGTACCGAGGGAGTGATGCACTGTCAGAGGGTCGGTACTGAGGGAATGCCGCACTGTCGGAGTGTCGGTACTGAGGGAGGGCCGAACTGTCGGAGGGTCGGTACTGAGGCAGGGCTGCACTTTCAGAGGGTCAGTTCTGAGGGATCACTGCATTGTCAGAGGGTCAGAACTGAGGGAGCGCCGAACTGTCGGAGGGTTAGTACTGAGGGAGCTCCGCACTGTCAGAGGGTCAGTACTGAGGGAGTGCCGCTCTGTCAGAGTGTCAGTACTGAGGGAGAGCTGCACTATCTGAGGGTCAGTACTGAGGGAGTGCCGCACTGTCGGAGGGTCAGTACTGAGGAAACGCCGCACTGTTGGAGAGTAAGTACTGAGGGAGCGCCGCACTGTCGGAGGGTCAGTACTCAATGAGAGCTGCTCTGTCGGAGGGTCAGTACTGAGGGAGCTCCGCACTTTCGGAGGGTCAGTACTGAGGGCGTGCAGCACTGTTGGAGGGTCGGTACTGAGGGAGTGCTTCACTGTTGCAGGGTCAATACTGAGGAAACGCCACACCTTCAGAGGATCAGTATTGAGGGAACGCCGCACTGTCGGAGGGCCAGTACTGAGGGAGTGCCGCACTTTTGGAGCGTCAGTACTGCAGGAGTGCCGAACTGTCAGAGGGTCAGAACTGAGGGAACACCGCACTATCGGAGGCAGTACTGAGGGAGGGCCGCACTGTTGGAGGGTCAGTACTGAGAAGGGCCGAACTGTCGGAGGTTCGGGTACTGAGGGAGGGCCGCACTGTCGGAGGCTCAGTACTGAAGGAGCGCCGCACTGTCGGAGGGTCAGTACTGACGCGGTGCCGCATGTCCGAGGGACAGTACTGACTGTGTGCAGAACTGTCGGAGGGTCAGTACTGAGGGAGCACCGCATTGTCGGAGGGTCAGTAATGAGGGAGTGCCGCACTGTCAGAGTGTCAGTACTGAGGGAGAGCTGCACTGTCGGAGGGTCAGTACTGAGGGAGCTCCAAACTATCGGAGGGTCAGTACTGAGGGAGTGCAGAACTGTCGGAGGGTCAGGACTGAGGAAACGCCGCACTGTCGGAGGGTCAGTACAGAGGGAGTGCCGCACTGTCGGAGGGTCAGTACTGACGGAACGCCGCACTGTCGGAGGGTCAGTACAGAGGGAGTGCCGCACTGTCGGAGGGTCAGTACTGCGGGAGTGCCGCACTGTTGGAGGGTCACTACTGAGGGAGCTCTACACTCTCGGAGTGTCAGTACTGAGGGAGTGCCGCACTATCGGAGTGCCAGTACTGAGGGAGTGCTGCACTGTCTGAGGGTCAGTACTGAGGGTGAGCTGCACTGTTGGAGGGTCACTACTGAGGGAGCTCTACACTCTCGGAGTGCCAGTACTGAGGGAGCGCCGCACTGTCGGAGTGCCAGTACTGAGGGAGCGCCGCACTGTCGGAGTGCCAGTACTGAGGGAGTGCCGCACTGTCGGAGGGTCAGTACTGAGGGAGCGCCGCACTATCGGAGTGCCAGTACTGAGGGAGCGCCGCACTGTCGGAGGGTCAGTACTGAGGGTGAGCTGCACTGTCAGAATTTCAGTACTGAGGGAGCACCGCGCTGTCGGAGGGTCAGTACTGAGGGAGAGCCGCACTGTCAGAGTGTCAGTACTGAGGGAGAGCTGCACTATCTGAGGGTCAGTACTGCGGGAGTGCCGCACTATCGGAGGGTCACTACTGACGCAGCTCCGCACTGTCGGAGGGTCAGTACTGAGGGAGTGCCGCACTGTCGGAGGGTCAGTACTGCAGGAGTGCCGCACTGTCAGAGGGTCAGTACTGAGGGAGCGCCGCACTGTCGGAGGGTCAGCACTCAATGAGTGCTGCACTGTCGGAGGGTCAGTACTGTGGGAGCTCCGCACTTTCGGAGGGTCAGTATTGAGGGAGTGCAACACTGTCGGAGCGTCAGTACTGCAGGAGTGCCGCAGTGTCAGAGGGTCAGAACTGAGGGAGTGCCGCACTATCGGAGGGTCAGTGCTCAAGGAGTGCTACACTGTCGGAGGGTCAGTACTGAGGTAGGGCCGCACTGTCGGAGGGTCAGTACTGAGGGAGGGCCGCACTGTCGGAGGGTCAGTACTGAGGGAGCGTCGCACTGTTGGAGGGTCAGTACTGAGGGAGGGCCGAACTGTCGGAGGGTCAGTACTGAGGGAGGGCCGCACTGTCAGAGGGTCAGTATTGAGGGAGCGCCGCAGTGTCGGAGACTCAGTACTGAGGGAGCGCCGCACTGTCGGAGGGACAGTCCTGTGGGAATGCCTCACTGTCGGAGGTTCAGTACTGAGGGAGTGCCTCACTGTCAGACGGTCAGTACAGAGAGTGTGCAGCGCAGTCGCAGGGTCAGTACTGAGGGAGTGCCTCACTATCGGAGGGTCAGTACTGAGGGAGTGCTGCACTGTCAGAGGGTCATTATTGAGGGAATGATGCCATGTCAGAGGGTCAGTACTGAGGGAGTGATGCACTGTCAGAGGGTCAGTACTGAGGGAGTGATGCACTGTCGGAGGGTCAGTACTGAGGGAATGATGCACTGTCAGAGGGTCAGTACTGAGGGAGTGCTGCACTGTCAGAGGGTCAGTACTGAGGGTGTGCCGCACTGTCGTACGGACACTGGGGGGGTCCTTATAGATGATGTCCTGTCTCGGGAGTTGAACTGGACCCCACGTCCTCCTGAATCACAGGAACAAGACCCTCCCACTGAGATACAAGCCACACTCAGACCTGAGTTAATGGTGCCCTCACTCACTCTGATTTCAGACTGGGGTTTGGGGAGTTCTTCTGTAGCTGAACTGTGATGTGGGATCAGCTTGTTTGAATATTATATTTCACTGTGTCTTCTGTTCTCTCTCTCTCTCTCTGCCATTTGACTATCTGATGACGGTCAGGTCTTCCTGGGATAAGATACAAAACTATCTTTGGTTCCAGGAAGGGAACAATTAGATTCTCTCTTTCCCACAGCCTTCGCATCCCATGGTTACTGTGACCAATAACAACGTCATAGCTACATTCCCACTCTATTGACACTGGGATTGAAAGCCACCAGCAATCTCCAGGAATTAACGATTCATTTTCAGAGCACTGCGGAAATGAACGTTGGGTGGGAATGGTCAGAGGGACACTGAAAGGGAATGGGATAAATAACGCAAGGGGAACAATTTGCAGGGTTTTGGGAAAGAATGGGAGATTGGGATTGTACTGTATTGATCATTCAAAGAGCCTGTACAGACACAATGGGCCGAATGGCCTTGCACGGTGCTGTCAAATTCTCCGATTCTGTGTTTCCCCATGCCTATGTTGAATATGTCCACTGCCGAGTTCTGGGGGCACTGGTTAAACTTGCTGAGCTCTCAGTCCTGGTTCAAATGGTGTCTCTCACTGATCTCCAAAGCAGCAGGTCTTGTATTTAAACTCATTGCAGAGCACAGGACATTAGGCAACACACCTACTGTCAGGACTGAGGGTGGACTGCACTGTCGGTGGGTCAGTACTGAGGGAGTGCTGCACATTCCGAGGGTCAGTACTGAGGGAGCACCGCCTTATCGGAGTGTCAGTACTGAGGGAGTGCCGGACTGTTGAAGGGTCAGTACTGAAGGAGTGATGCACTGTCAGAGAGTCCGTACTGAGGTAGTGCTGTACTGTGTGAGGGTCATTACTGAGGGAATGATGCACTGTCAGAGGGTCAGTACAGAGGGAGTTCTGCACTGTCAGAGGGTCAGTACTGAGGGAGTGCTGCACTGTCAGAGGGTCAGTACTGAGGGAGTGCTGCACTGTCAGAGGGTCAGTACTGAGGTAGTGCTGTACTGTGAGAGGGTCAGTACTGAGAGAGTGCTGCACTGTCAGAGGGTCAGTACTGAGGGAGTGCTGCACTGTCAGAGGGTCAGTACTGAGGGAGTGCCGCACTCAGAGGGTCAGTACTGAGGGAGGGCTGCACTGTCGGAGGGTCAGTATTGAGTGTGCGCCACACTGTCGGAGGGTCATTACTGAGGGAGTGCCTCACTGTCAGAGGGTCAGTACTGAGGGAGTGATGCACATTCCGAGGGCGAGGACTGAGGGAGCACCGCACTATCGGAGTGTCAGTACTGTGGGAGTTCTGTACTGTGAGAGGGTCAGCACTGAGGGAGTGATGTACTGTCAGAGGGACAGTACTGAGGGAGTGCTGCACTGTCAGAGGGTCAGAACTGAGGTAGTGATGCACTGTCAGAGGGTCAGTACTGAGTGAGTGCTGCACTTTCAGAGGATCAGTATTGAGGGTGCGCCGCACTGTCAGAGGGTCAGGACTGAGAGAGTGCTGCACAGTCAAAGGGTCAGTACTTAGGGAGTGCTGCACTGTCGGAGGCTCAGTATTGAGGGTGCGCCACACTGTCGGAGGGTCAGTCCTGAGGGAGTGCCTCACTGTCAGAGGGTCAGTACTGAGGGAGTGCTGCACCATCGGAGGGTCAGTACTGAAGGACTGCTGTGCTGTCAGTGGGTCAGTACTGAGGGAGTGATGCACATTTCGAGGGACAGTACTGAGGGAGCACCGCCCTATCGGAGTGTCAGTACTGAGGGAGTGCCGCACTGTTGGAGGGGCAGTACTGAGGGTGTGCTGCACTGTCAGACGCTCAGTACTGAGGGAGTGATGCACTGTCAGAGGGTCAGGACTGAGGGAGTGCTGCACTGTCGGAGGGTCAGTACTGAGGGAGTGCTGCACTGTCGGAGGGTCAGTACTGAGGGAGTGCTGCACTGTCAGTGGGTCAGTACTGAGGCAGTGATGGTCTGTCAGAGGGTCAGTACTGAGGGAGTGCTGCACTGTCAGACACTCAGTAATGAGGGAGTGATGCACTGTCAGAGGGTCAGGACTGAGGGAGTGCTGCACTGTCGGAGGGTCAGTACTGAGGGAGTGCTGCACTGTCAAAGGGTCAGTGCTGAGGGAGTGCTGCACTGTCAGAGGGTCAGTCCTGAGGGAGTGCAGCACTGTCAAAGGGTCAGTACTGAGGGAGTGCTGTACTGTGGCAGGGTTAGTACTGAAGGAGTGATCCACTGTCAGACGGTCAGTACTGAGGGAGTGATGCACTGTCAGAGGGTCAGTACTGAGGGAGTGATGCACTGTCAGAGGGCCGGTACTGAGGGAGTGCCGCACTGTCAGAGGGTCAGTACTGTGGGAGTGCTGTACTGTGGCAGGGTAAGTACTGAGGGAGTGCTGCACTGTCAGAGGGTCAGTACTGAGGGAGTGATGCACTGTCAGAGGGTCAGTACTGAGGGAGTGCCGGACTGTCGGAGGGTCAGTACTGAGAGAGTGCCGCGCTGTCAGAGGGTCAGTACTGAGGGAGTGCTGTCCTGTGGGAGGGTCAGTACTGAGGGAGTGATGCACTTTCAGAGGGTCAGTACTGAGGGAGTGCTGCACTGTCAGAGGGTCAGTACTGATGGAGTGATGCACTGTCGGAGGGCCAGTACTGAGGTAGTGCTGCACTGTCAGAGGGTCAGTACTGAGGTAGTGCTGCACTGTCAGAGGGCCTGTACTGAGGGAGTGCTGCACTGTCAGAGGGTCAGTACTGAGGTAGTGCTGCGCTGTCAGAGGGTCTGTACTGAGGGAGTGATGCACTGTCGGAGGGCCAGTACTGAGGTAGTGCTGCACTGTCAGAGGGTCAGTACTGAGGGAGTGATGCACTGTCGGAGGGTCAGTATTGAGGGTGCGCCACACTGTCGGAGGGTCAGTACTGAGGGAGTGCCTCACTGTCTGAGGGTCAGTATTGAGGGAGCGCTGCACTGTCAGAGGGTCAGTAATGAGGGAGTGCTGCACTGTCAGAGGGTCAGTACTGAGGGAGTGCTGCACTGTCAGAGGGTCAGTACTGAGGTAGTGCTGCACTGTCAGAGGGTCAGTACTGAGGGAGTGATGCACTGTCAGAGGGTCAGTACTGAGGGAGTGCTGCACTGTCAGAGGGTCAGTACTGAGGTAGTGCTGCACTGTCAGAGGGTCAGTACTGAGGGAGTGATGCACTGTCAGAGGGTCAGTACTGAGGGAGTGATGTACTGTGGGAGGGTCAGTACTGAGGGAGTGATGCACTGTCAGAGGGTCAGTACTGAGGGAGTGATGCACTGTGGGAGGGTCAGCACAGAGGGAATGATGCACTGTCAGAGGGTCAGTACTGAGGGAGTGCTGTACTGTCAGAGGGTCAGTACTGAGGTAGTGCTGTACTGTGAGAGGGTCAGTACTGAGGGAATGATGCACTGTCAGAGGGTCAGTACTGAGGGAGTGCTGCACTGTCAGAGGGTCAGTACTGAGGTAGTGCTGTACTGTGAGAGGGTCAGTACTGAGGGAATGATGCACTGTCAGAGGGTCAGTACTGAGGGAGTGCTGCACTGTCAGAGCGTCAGTACTGAGAGAGCGCCGCACTGTCAGAGGGTCAGTACTGAGGGAGTGATGCACTGTCAGTGGGTCAGTACTGAGGCAGCGATGCACTGTCAGAGGGTCAGTACTGAGGGAGTGCTGCACTGTCAGAGGGTCAGTACTGAGGGAGTGATGCACTGTCAGAGGGTCAGTACTGAGGGAGTGACGCACTGTCAGAGGGTCGGTACTGAGGGAGTGCCGCACTGTCGGAGTGTCAGTACTGAGAGAGCGCCGCACTGTCAGAGGGTCAGTACTGAGGGAGTGCTGTACTGTGGCAGGGTCAGTACTGAGGGAGTGATCCACTGTCGGAGTGTCAGCACTGAGAGAGCGCCGCACTGTCAGAGGGTCAGTACTGAGGGAGTGCTGTACTGTCAGAGGGTCAGTATTGACGGTGTGCCGCACTGTCAGAGGGTCAGTGCTGAGAGAGTGCTGCAGTGTCAGAGGGTCAGTATTGACGGTGTGCAGCACTGTCAGAGGGTCAGTGCTGAGAGAGTGCTGCACTGTCAGAGGATCAGTACTGAGGGAGTGCTGCACTGTCGGAGGGTCAGTATTGAGGGTGCGCCACACTGTCGGAGTGTCAGTACTGAGGGAGTGCCTCACTGTCAGAGGGTCAGTACTGAGGGAGTGCTGCACTGTCAGAGGGTCAGTACTGAGGGAGCGATGCAATGTCAGAGGGTCAGTACTGAGGGATTGATGCACTGTCAGAGGGTCAGTACTGAGGGAGTGCTGCACTGTCAGAGGGTCAGTACTGAGGGAGTGCCGCACTGTCGGAGGGTCAGTACTGAGGGAGTGCTGTACTGTGGGAGGGTCAGTACTGAAGTAGTGCTGTACTGTGGGAGGGTCAGTACTGAGGGTGTGCTGCACTGTCAGAGGGTCAGTACCGAGGGAGTGATGCACTGTCAGAGGTTCAGTACTGAGGGAGTGCTGCACTGTCAGAGGGTCAGTACTGAGGGAGTGATGCACTGTCAGAGGGTCAGTACTGAGGGAGTGCTGCACTGTCAGAGGGTCTGTACTGAGGGAGTGATGCACTGTCAGAGGTTCAGTACAGAGATTGCTGCACTGTCAGAGGGTCAGTACTGAGGGAGTGATGCACTGTCAGAGGGTCAGTACTGAGAGAGCGCTGCACTGTCAGAGGGTCAGTACTGAGGGAGTGCTGCACTGTCTGAGGGTCAGTACTGAGGGAATGCTGCACTGTGGGGGGGTCAGTACTGAGGGAGTGCTGCACTGTCTGAGGGTCAGTACTGAGGGAATGCTGCACTGTGGGGGGGTCAGTACTGAGGGAGTGCTGCACTGTCAGAGGGTCAGTACTGAGGGAGTGCTGCACTGTCAGAGGGTCAGTACTGAGGAAGTCCTGCACTGTCAGAGGGTCAGTACTGAGGGAGTGCTGCACTGTCTGAGGGTCAGGATTGAGGGTGCGCCACACTGTCGGAGGGTCAGTACTGAGGGAGTGCTGCTCTGTCAGAGGGTCAGTGCTGTGGGAGTGATGCACTGTCAGTGGGTCAGTACTGAGGGAGTGCTGCACTGTCAGAGGGTCAGTACTGAGGGAGTGATGCACTGTCAGAGGTTCAGTACAGAGATTGCTGCACTGTCAGAGGGTCAGTACTGAGGGAGTGATGCACTGTCAGAGGGTCAGTACTGAGAGAGCGCTGCACTGTCAGAGGGTCAGTACTGAGGGAGTGCTGCACTGTCTGAGGGTCAGTACTGAGGGAATGCTGCACTGTGGGGGGGTCAGTACTGAGGGAGTGCTGCACTGTCAGAGGGTCAGTACTGAGGGAGTGCTGCACTGTCAGAGGGTCAGTACTGAGGAAGTCCTGCACTGTCAGAGGGTCAGTACTGAGGGAGTGCTGCACTGTCTGAGGGTCAGGATTGAGGGTGCGCCACACTGTCGGAGGGTCAGTACTGAGGGAGTGCTGCTCTGTCAGAGGGTCAGTGCTGTGGGAGTGATGCACTGTCAGTGGGTCAGTACTGAGGGAGTGCTGCACTGTCAGAGGGTCAGTACTGAGGGAGTGATGCACTGTCAGAGGTTCAGTACAGAGATTGCTGCACTGTCAGAGGGTCAGTACTGAGGGAGTGATGCACTGTCAGAGGGTCAGTACTGAGAGAGCGCTGCACTGTCAGAGGGTCAGTACTGAGGGAGTGCTGCACTGTCTGAGGGTCAGTACTGAGGGAATGCTGCACTGTGGGGGGGTCAGTACTGAGAGAGCGCCGCACTGTCAGTGGGTCAGTACTGAGGGAGTGATGCACTGTCAGAGGGTCAGTACTGAGAGAGCGCCGCACTGTCAGTGGGTCAGTACTGAGGGAGTGATGCACTGTCAGTGGGTCAGTACTGAGGGAGTGCTGCACTGTCAGAGGGTCAGTACTGAGGGAGTGATGCACTGTCTGAGGGTCAGTATTGAGGGAGTGCTGCACTGTCAGAGGGTCAGTGCTGAGGGAGTGATGCACTGTCAGAGGGTCAGTGCTGAGGGAGTGATGCACTGTCAGTGGGTCAGTACTGAGGGAGTGCTGCACTGTCAGAGGGTCAGTACTGAGGGAGTGATGCACTGTCTGAGGGTCAGTATTGAGGGAGTGCTGCACTGTCAGAGGGTCAGTGCTGATGGAGTGATGCACTGTCAGAGGGTCAGTGCTGAGGGAGTGATGCACTGTCAGAGGGTCAGTACTGAAGTAGTGCTGTCCTGTGGGAGGGTCAGCACTGAGGGAATGATGTACTGTCAAAGGGTCAGTACTGAGGGAATGATGCACTGTCAGAGGGTCAGTACTGAGGGAGTGCTGCACTGTCAGAGTTTCAGTATTGAGGGTGCGACGCACTGTCAGAGGGTCAGTACTGAGGGAGTGCTGCACTGTCGGAGGGTCAGTATTGAGGGTGCGCCACACTGTCGGAGGGTTAGTACTGAGGGAGTGCCTCACTGTCAGAGGGTCAGTACTGAGGGAGTGCTGCACTGTCAGAGGGTCAGTACTGAGGAAGTCCTGCACTGTCAGAGGGTCAGTACTGAGGGAGTGCTGCACTGTCTGAGGGTCAGGATTGAGGGTGCGCCACACTGTCGGAGGGTCAGTACTGAGGGAGTGCTGCACTGTCAGAGGGTCAGTGCTGTGGGAGTGATGCACTGTCAGTGGGTCAGTACTGAGGGAGTGCTGCACTGTCAGAGGGTCAGTACTGAGGGAGTGATGCACTGTCAGAGGTTCAGTACAGAGATTGCTGCACTGTCAGAGGGTCAGTACTGAGGGAGTGATGCACTGTCAGAGGGTCAGTACTGAGAGAGCGCTGCACTGTCAGAGGGTCAGTACTGAGGGAGTGCTGCACTGTCTGAGGGTCAGTACTGAGGGAATGCTGCACTGTGGGGGGGTCAGTACTGAGAGAGCGCCGCACTGTCAGTGGGTCAGTACTGAGGGAGTGATGCACTGTCAGAGGGTCAGTACTGAGAGAGCGCCGCACTGTCAGTGGGTCAGTACTGAGGGAGTGATGCACTGTCAGTGGGTCAGTACTGAGGGAGTGCTGCACTGTCAGAGGGTCAGTACTGAGGGAGTGATGCACTGTCTGAGGGTCAGTATTGAGGGAGTGCTGCACTGTCAGAGGGTCAGTGCTGAGGGAGTGATGCACTGTCAGAGGGTCAGTGCTGAGGGAGTGATGCACTGTCAGTGGGTCAGTACTGAGGGAGTGCTGCACTGTCAGAGGGTCAGTACTGAGGGAGTGATGCACTGTCTGAGGGTCAGTATTGAGGGAGTGCTGCACTGTCAGAGGGTCAGTGCTGATGGAGTGATGCACTGTCAGAGGGTCAGTGCTGAGGGAGTGATGCACTGTCAGAGGGTCAGTACTGAAGTAGTGCTGTCCTGTGGGAGGGTCAGCACTGAGGGAATGATGTACTGTCAAAGGGTCAGTACTGAGGGAATGATGCACTGTCAGAGGGTCAGTACTGAGGGAGTGCTGCACTGTCAGAGTTTCAGTATTGAGGGTGCGACGCACTGTCAGAGGGTCAGTACTGAGGGAGTGCTGCACTGTCGGAGGGTCAGTATTGAGGGTGCGCCACACTGTCGGAGGGTTAGTACTGAGGGAGTGCCTCACTGTCAGAGGGTCAGTACTGAGGGAGTGCTGCACCATCAGAGGGTCAGTACTGAAGCTGTGCTGCACTGTCAGAGGGTCAGTACTGAGGGAGTCCTGCACTGTCAGAGGGTCAGTACTGAGGGAGTGCCGAACTTTCGGATGGTCAGTACTGAGAGAGCGCCGTACTGTGGGAGGGTCAGTACTGAGGGAATGCTGCACTGTGGGAGGGTCAGTGCTGAGGGAATGCTGCACTGTCAGAGGGTCAGTACTAAGGGAGTGATGCAATGTCAGAGGGTCAGTACTGAGGGAGTGATGCAATGTCAGAGAGTCAGTACTGAGGGAGTGATGCACTGTCAGAGGGTCAATACTGAGGGAGTGCTGCACTGTCAGAGGGTCATTACTGAGGGAGTGCTGTGCTGTGGGAGGGTCAGTACTGAGGGAGTGATGCACTGTCAGAGGGTCAGTACTGAGGGAGTGATGCACTGTCAGAGGGTCAGTACTGAGGGAGTGCTGCACTGTCATAGGGTCAGCACGGAGGAAGTGCTGCACTGTCTGAGGGTCAGTATTGAGGATGCGCCACACTGTCGGAGGGTCAGTACTGAGGGAGTGCCTCACTGTCAGAGGGTCAGTACTGAGGGAGTGCTGCACTGTCAGAGGGTCATTTGTGAGGGAGTGCTGCACTGTCATGGGGTCAGCACTGAGGGAGTGATGCACTGTCAGAGGGTCAGTACTGAGGGAGTGATGCAATGTCAGAGGGTCAGTACTGAGGGAATGATGCACTGTCAGAGGGTCAGTACTGAGGGAGTGATGCAATGTCAGAGGGTCAGTACTGAGGGAGTGCTGCACTGTCAGAGGGTCAGTACTGAGGGAGTGCTGTGCTGTGGGAGGGTCAGTACTGAGGGAATGAGGCACTGTCAGAGGGTCAGTACTGAGGGAGTGCTGCACTGTCAGAGGGTCAGTATTGAGGGTGCGCCGCATTGTCAGAGGGTCAGTACTGAGGGAGTCCTACACTGTCAGAGGGTCAGTACCGAGGGAGTGCTGCACTGTCTGAGTGTCAGTATTGAAGGTGCGCCACACTGTCGGAGGGTCAGTACTGAGGGAGTGCCTCACTGTCAGAGGGTCAGTACTGAGAGAGTGCTGCACTGTCAGAGGGTCAGTACTGAGGGAGTGCTGCACTGTCAGAGGGTCAGTACTGAGGGAGTGCCACACTCAGAGGGTCAGTACTGAGGGAGTGCTGCACTGTCGGAGGGTCAGTATTGAGTGTGCGCCACACTGTCGGAGGGTCATTACTGAGGGAGTGCCTCACTGTCAGAGGGTCAGTACTGAGGGAGTGATGCACATTCCGAGGGCGAGGACTGAGGGAGCACCGCACTATCGGAGTGTCAGTACTGTGGGAGTTCTGTACTGTGAGAGGGTCAGCACTGAGGGAGTGATGTACAGTCAGAGGGACAGTACTGAGGGAGTGCTGCACTGTCAGAGGGTCAGTACTGAGGTAGTGCTGTCCTGTGAGAGGGTCAGTACTGAGAGAGTGCTGCACTGTCAGAGGGTCAGTACTGAGGGAGTGCTGCACTGTCAGAGGGTCAGTACTGAGGGAGTGCCGCACTCAGAGGGTCAGTACTGAGGGAGTGCCACACTGTCGGAGGGTCAGTACTGAGGGAGTGCTGCACTGTCGGAGGCTCAGTATTGAGGGTGCGCCACACTGTCGGAGGGTCAGTACTGAGGGAGTGCCTCACTGTCAGAGGGTCAGTATTGAGGGAGTGCTGCTCCATCGGAGGGTCAGTACTGAAGGACTGCTGTGCTGTCAGTGGGTCAGTACTGAGGGAGTGATGCACATTTCGAGGGACAGTACTGAGGGAGCACCGCCCTATCGGAGTGTCAGTACTGAGGGAGTGCCGCACTGTTGGAGGGGCAGTACTGAGGGTGTGCTGCACTGTCAGACGCTCAGTACTGAGGGAGTGATGCACTGTCAGTGGGTCAGTACTGAGGCATTGATGCTCTGTCAGAGGGTCAGTACTGAGGGTGTGCTGCACTGTCAGACACTCAGTAATGAGGGAGTGATGCACTGTCAGAGGGTCAGGACTGAGGGAGTGCTGCACTGTCGGAGGGTCAGTACTGAGGGAGTGCTGCACTGTCAAAGGGTCAGTGCTGAGGGAGTGCTGCACTGTCAGAGGGTCAGTACTGAGGGAGTGCAGCACTGTCAAAGGGTCAGTACTGAGGGAGTGCTGCACTGTCAGACGGTCAGTACTGAGGGAGTGATGCACTGTCAGAGGGTCAGTACTGAGGGAGTGATGCACTGTCAGAGGGTCAGTACTGAGGGAGTGCCGCACTGTCAGACGGTCAGTACTGAGGGAGTGCTGTACTGTGGCAGGGTCAGTACTGAGGGAGTGATCCACTGTCAGACGGTCAGTACTGAGGGAGTGATACACTGTCAGAGGGCCGGTACTGAAGGAGTGCTGCACTGTCAGAGGGTCAGTACTGTGGGAGTGCTGTACTGTGGCAGGGTTAGTACTGAGGGAGTGCTGCACTGTCAGACGGTCAGTACTGAGGGAGTGATGCACTGTCGGAGTGTCAGTACTGAGAGAGCGCCGCACTGTTAGAGTGTCAGTACTGAGGGAGTGCTGTACTGTGGCAGGGTCAGTACTGAGGGAGTGATGCAATGTCAGAGGGTCAGTACTGAGGGATTGATGCACTGTCAGAGGGTCAGTACTGAGGGAGTGCTGCACTGTCAGAGGGTCAGTACTGAGGGAGTGCTGCACTGTCAGAGTTCAGTACTGAAGTCGTCCTGTCCTGTGGGAGGGTCAGTACTGAGGGAATGATGTACTGACAAAGGGTCAGTACTGAGGGAGTGCTGCACTGTGGGAGGGTCAGTACTGAGGGAGTGCTGTACTGTGGGAGGGTCAGTACTGAGGGAGTGCTGTACTGTGGGAGGGTCAGTACTGAGGGAGTGCTGTACTGTGGGAGGGTCAGTACTGAGGGAATGATGCACTGTCAGAGGGTCAGTACTGTGGGAGTGCTGCACTGACAGAGTTTCAGTATTGAGGGTGCGCCGCACTGTCAGAGGGTCAGTACTGAGGGAGTCCTGCACTGTCAGAGGGTCAGTACTGAGGGAGGGCTGTACTGTGGGAGGGTCAGTACTGAGGGAATGATGCACTGTCAGAGGGTCAGTACTGAGGGAGTGCTGCACTGTCAGAGGGTCAGTACTGAGGGAGTGCTGCACTGTCAGAGGATCAGTATTGAGGGTGCGCCGCACTGTCAGAGGGTCAGGACTGAGAGAGTGCTGCACAGTGAGAGGGTCAGTACTGAGGGAGTGCTGCACTGTCGGAGGGTCAGTTTTGAGGGTGCGCCAAACTGTCGGAGGGTCAGTACTGAGGGAGTGCCTCACTGTCAGAGGGTCAGTACTGAGGGAGTGCTGCACCATGGGAGGGTGAGTACTGAAGGACTGCTGTACTCAGTGGGTCAGTACTTAGGGAGTGATGCACATTTCGAGGGACAGTACTGAGGGAGTACCGCCCTATCGGAGTGTCAGTACTGAGGGAGTGCCGCACTGTTGGAGGGGCAATACTGAGGGTGTGCTGCACTGTCAGACGCTCAGTACTGAGGGTGTGATGCACTGTCAGTGGGTCAGTACTGAGGCAGTGATGCACTGTCAGAGGGTCAGGACTGAGGGAGTGATGCACTGTCAGAGGGTCCGTACTGAGGGAGTGCTGCACTGTCAGAGGGTCAGTACTGAGAGAGCGCCGCACTTTCAGAGGGTCAGTACTGAGGGAGTGCTGTACTGTGGGAGGGTCAGTACTGAGGGAATGATGCACTGTCTGAGGGTCAGGACTGAGGGATTGCTGCACTGTCAGAGGGTCAGTACTGAGGGAGTGCTGTACTGTGGGAGGGTCAGTACTGAGGGAATGATGCACTGTCAGAGGGTCAGTACTGAGCGAGTGCTGCACTGTCAGAGGGTCAGTACTGAGGGAGTCCTGCACTGTCAGAGGGTCAGTACTGAGGGAGTGCTGCACTGTCAGAGGGTCAGTACTGAGGGAGTGCTGCACTGTCTGAGGGTCAGTATTGAGGGAGTGCTGCACTGTCAGAGGGTCAGTATTGAGGGAGTGACTCACTGTCAGAGGGTCAGTATTGAGGGAGTGACTCACTGTCAGAGGGTCAGTACTGAGGGAGTGCTGCACTGTCAGAGGGTCAGTACTGAGGGAGTGCTGCACTGTCAGAGGGTCAGTACTGAGGGAGTGCTGCACTGTCAGACGGTCAGTACTGAGGGAGTGATGCACTGTCAGAGGGTAAGTACTGAGGGAGTGCTGCACTGTCAGACGGTCAGTACTGAGGGAGTGATGCACTGTCAGATGGTCAGTACTGAGGGAGTGATGCACTGTCTGAGGGTCAGTATTGAGGGAGTGCTGCACTGTCAGAGGGTCAGTATTGAGGGAGTGACTCACTGTCAGAGGGTCAGTATTGAGGGAGTGACTCACTGTCAGAGGGTCAGTACTGAGGGAGTGCTGCACTGTCGGAGGGTCAGTATTGAGGGAGTGACTCACTGTCAGAGGGTCAGTACTGAGGGAGCGCTGCACTGTCAGAGCGTAAGTACTGAGGGAGTGATGCACTGTCAGAGGGTCAGTACTGAGGGAGTGCTGCACTGTCAGAGGGTCAGTACTGAGGGAGTGATGCACTGTCAGACGGTCAGTACTGAGGGAGTGATGCACTGTCAGAGGGTCAGTAATGAGGGAGTGATGCACTATCAGAGGGTCAGTCCTGAGGGAGTGGTGCACTGTCAGAGCGTCAGCACTGAGGGAGTGATGCACTGTCAGAGGGTCAGTACTGAGGGAGTGATGCACTGTCAGAGGGTCAGTACTGAGGGAGTGATGCACTGTCAGAGTGTCAGTACTGAGGGAGTGATGCACTGTCAGAGGGTCAGTACTGAGGTAGTGCTGTACTGTGGGAGGGTCAGTACTGAGGGAGTGCCGCACTGTCAGAGTGTCAGTACTGAGGGAGTGCCGCACTGTCAGAGGGTCAGTACTGAGTGAGTGGTTAACTGTCAGAGGTTCTGTCCTGAGGGAGTGCCGCACTGTCGGAGGGTCAGTACTGAGGGAGTGCCACACTGTCGGTGGGTCAGTACTGAGGGAGCACCGCACTGTCGGATGGCCAGTACTGAGGGAGTGCCACACTGTCAGAGGGTCAGTTGTGAGGAAGCACTGCACTGTCAGAGAATCAGAACTGTGGGAGCGCCGCACTGTCGGAGGGTCAGTGCTGCTGGAGTACGGCACTATCGGAGGGTCAGTACTGAGGGAGTGCCGCACTGTCAGAGTGTCAGTACTGAGGGAGAGCTGCACTGTCAGAGTGTCAGTACTGACGGAGCACCGCATTGTCGGAGGGTCAGTACTGAGGGAGTGGTGCGCTGTCGGAGGGTCAGTACTGAGGGAGGGCCACACTGTCGGAGGGTCAGCACTGAGGGAGGACCACACTGTCGGAGGGTCAGTACTGAGGGAGCACCGCACTGTCGGAGTGTCAGTACTGTGGGAGTGCCAAACTGTCACAGTTTCAGTACTGAGGGAGCACCGCACTGCCAGAGGGTCAGTAGTGAGGGAGCACTGCACTGACAGAGGGTCAGAACTGAGGGAGCGCCGCACTGTCGGAGGGTCAGTACTGAGGGCGAGCTGCACTGTCAGAGTGTCAGTACTGAGGGAGAGCTGCACTATCTGAGGGTCAGTACTGAGGTATTGCCGCACCATCGGAGTGTCAGTACTGAGGGTGCGCCGCACTGTCAGAGGTTCAGTAGTGAGGGAGCACTGCACTGTCATAGGGTCAGAACTGAGGAGCGCCGCACTGTCGGAGGGTCAGTACTGTGGGAGAGCTGCACTGGCAGAGTGTCAGTACTGAGGGAGCACAGCACTGTCGGAGGGTCAGTACTGAGAGAGTGCCGCATGTCAGAGGGTCAGTACTGAGGTGGTGCCGCAATGTCGGAGGGACAGTAATGAGGGAGTGCCACAATTTCGGAGGGTCAGTACTGAGAGAGCGCCGCACTGTCGGAGGGTCAGTAATGAGGGAGGGCCGAACTGTCGGAGGGTCGGTACTGTGGGAGGGCTGCACTGTCAGAGGGTCAGTACTGAGGGAGTGCCGCTCTGTCAGAGTGTCTGTACTGAGGGAGCACTGCAGTGTCAGAGGGTCAGAACTGAGGGAGTGCCGCACTGTTGGAGGGTCAGTACTGAGGGAGCTCCGCACTATCGGAGGGTCAGTACTGAGGGAGTGCCGCACTGTCAGAGTGTCATTACTGAGGGAGCACCGCACTGTCGGAGGGTCAGTACTGAGAGAGTGCCGCACTGTCAGAAGGTCAGTACTGAAGGAGCGCCGCACTGTCGGAGGGTCAGTACTGAGGGGGTGCCGCACTGTCGGAGGGTCATTACTGAGGGCGTGCTGCACTGTCAGAGGGTCAGTACTGAGGGGGTGCTGCACTGTCAGAGGGTCAGTACTGAGGGATCGCCGCACTGTCGGAGGGTCAGTACTGAGAGAGTGCCGCACTGTCAGAAGGTCAGTACTGAAGGAGCGCCGCACTGTCGGAGGGTCAGTACTGAGGGGGTGCCGCACTGTCGGAGGGTCATTACTGAGGGCGTGCTGCACTGTCAGAGGGTCAGTACTGAGGGATCGCCGCACTGTCGGAGGGTCAGTACTGACGCGGTGCCGCATGTCAGAGTGTCAGTACTGAGGGATCGCCGCACTGTCGGAGGGTCAGTACTGAGGGTGTGCTGCAATTTCGGAGGGTCAGTACTGAGAGAGCGCCGCACTGTCGGAGGGTCGGTACTGAGGCAGGGCTGCACTTTCAGAGGGTCAGTACTGAGGGAGTGCCACACTGTCAGAGTTTCAGTACTGAGGTAGCACCGCTCTGTCAGAGTGTCAGTACTGAGGGAGCACCGCAATGTCAGAGGGTCAGTTCTGAGGGATCACTGCACTGTCAGAGGGTCAGAACTGAGGGAGCGCCGCACTGTCGGAGGGTTAGTACTGAGGGAGCTCCGCACTGTCGGAGGGTCAGTACTGAGGGAGTGCCGCTCTGTCAGAGTGTCAGTACTGAGGGGGAGCTGCACTATCTGAGGGTCAGGACTGAGGGAGCACCGCACTGTCGGAGGGTCAGTACTGAGGGAGAGCAGCACTGTCAGAGTGTCAGTACTGAGGGAGCACTGCACTGTCGGAGGGTCAGTACTTAGGGAGTGCTGCACTATATGAGGGTCAGTACTGAGGGAGTGCCGGACTGTCGGAGGGTCACTACTGAGGGAGCTCCGCACTGTTGGAGGGTCAGTACTGAGGAAACGCCGCACTGTCGGAGGGTCAGTACTCAATGAGTGCTGCTCTGTCGGAGGGTCAGTACTGAGGGAGCTCCGCACTTTCGGAGGGTCAGTACTGAGGGTGTGCAGCACTGTTGGAGGGTCGGTACTGAGGGAGTGCTTCACTGTTGCAGGGTCAATACTGAGGAAACGCCACACCTTCAGAGGATCAGTATTGAGGGAACACCGCACTGTCGGAGGGCCAGTACTGAGGGAGTGCCGCACTTTTGGAGCGTCAGTACTGCAGGAGTGCCGAACTGTCAGAGGGTCAGAACTGAGGGAACACCGCACTATCGGAGGGTCAGTACTGAGGGAGGGCCGCACTGTCGGAGGGTCAGAACTGAGGGAGCGCCGCACTGTCGGAGGGTCAGTACTGAGAAGGGCCGAACTGTCGGAGGTTCGGTACTGAGGGAGGGCCGCACTTTCAGAGGCTCAGTACTGAAGGAGCGCCGCACTGTCGGAGGGTCAGTACTGACGCGGTGCCGCATGTCAGAGGGTCAGTACTGAGGGGGTGCCGCAATGTCGGAGGGTCAGTACTGAGGGATTGCCGCAATTTCGGAGGGTCAGTACTGAGAGAGCGCCGCACTGTCGGAGGGTCAGTACTGAGGGAGGGCCGAACTGTCGGAGGGTCGGTACTGAGGGAGGGCTGCACTGTCAGAGGGTCAGTACTGAGGGAGTGCCACACTGTCAGAGTGTCAGTACTGAGGTAGCACCGCACTGTCAGAGTGTCAGTACTGAGGGAGCACCGCACAGTCAGAGTGTCATTACTGAGGGAGCACCGCACCGTCAGAGGGTCAGTTGTAAGGGATCACCGCACTGTCAGAGGGTCAGAACTGAGGGAGCGCCGCACTATCGGAGGGTCAGTACTGAGGGAGTGCCGCACTGTCAGAGTGTCATTACTGAGGGAGAGCTGCACTGTCAGAGTGTCAGGACTGAGGGAGCACCGCACTGTCGGAGGGTCAGTACTGAGGGAGTGCCGCACTGTCAGAGTGTCAGTACTGAGGGAGAGCTGCACTATCTGAGGGTCAGTACTGAGGGAGTGCCGCACTGTCGGAGGGTCACTACTGAGGGAGAGCTGCACTGTCAGAGTGTCAGTACTGAGGGAGAGCTGCACTATCTGAGGGTCAGTACTGAGGGAGAGCTGCACTGTCAGAGTGTCAGTACTGAGGGAGAGCTGCACTATCTGAGGGTCAGTACTGAGGTAGTGCCGCACTGTCAGAGTGTCAGTACTGAGGGAGAGCTGCACTATCTGAGGGTCAGTACTGAGGGAGTGCTGCACTATCTGAGGGTCAGTACTTAGGGAGAGCTGCACTATCAGAGTGTCAGTACTGAGGGAGAGCTGCACTATCTGAGGGTCAGTACTGAAGGAGAGCTGCACTACCTGAGGGTCAGTACTGAGGGAGAGCTGCACTATCAGAGTGTCAGTACTGAGAGAGAGCTGCACTATCTGAGGGTCAGTACTGAGGGAGAGCTGCACTATCAGAGTGTCAGTACTGAGGGAGAGCTGCACTATCAGAGTGTCAGTACTGAGGGAGAGCTGCACTACCTGAGGGTCAGTACTGAGGGAGAGCTGCACTATCAGAGTGTCAGTACTGAGGGAGTGATGCACTATCTGAGGGTCAGTACTGAGGGAGTGCCGCACTGTCAGAGGGTCAGTACTGAGGCAGTGCCGCACTGTCTGAGGGTCAGTACTGAGGGAGTGCTGCACTGTCTGAGGGTCAGTACTGAGGGAGAGCTGCACTATCAGAGTGTCAGTACTGAGGGAGAGCTGCACTATCTGAGGGTCAGTACTGCGGGAGAGCTGCACTATCTGAGGGTCAGTACTGAGGGAGTGCTGCACTGTCTGAGGGTCAGTACTGAGGGAGAGCTGCACTATCTGAGGGTCAGTACTTAGGGAGTGCCGCACTGTCAGAGGGTCAGTACTGAGGGAGTGCCGCACTGTCTGAGGGTCAGTACTGAGGGAGTGCTGCACTATCAGAGTGTCAGTACTTAGGGAGTGCCGCACTGTCAGAGGGTCAGTACTGAGGGAGAGCTGCACTGTCAGAGTGTCAGTACTGAGGGAGAGCTGCACTGTCAGAGGGTCAGTACTGAGGGAGTGCTGCACTGTCAGAGTGTCAGTACTGAGGGAGAGCTGCACTGTCGGAAGGTCAGTACTGAGGGAGCTCCAAACTATCGGAGGGTCAGTACTGAGGGAGTGCAGAACTGTCGGAGGGTCAGGACTGAGGAAACGCCACACCTTCAGAGGGTCAGTACTGACGGAACGCCGCACTGTCGGAGGGTCAGTACAGAGGGAGTGCCGCACTGTCGGAGGGTCAGTACTGCGGGAGTGCCGCACTGTTGGAGGGTCACTACTGAGGGAGCTCTACACTCTCGGAGTGTCAGTACTGAGGGAGCGCCGCACTGTCGGAGGGTCAGTACTGAGGGTGAGCTGCACTGTCAGAATTTCAGTACTGAGGGAGCACCGCGCTGTCGGAGGGTCAGCACTGAGGGAGAGCCGCACTATCAGAGAGTCAGTACTGAGGGAGAGCTGCACTATCTGAGGGTCAGTACTGAGGGAGCGCCGCACTGTCGGAGGGTCACTACTGACGGAGCTCCGCACTGTCGGAGGGTCAGTACTGAGGGAGTGCCGCACTGTCGGAGGGTCAGTACTGAAGGAGTGCTGTACTGTGGGAGGGTCAGTACTGTGGGAGTGCTGCACTGTCGGAGGGTCAGTACTGAGGTAGGGCCGCACTGTCGGAGGGTCAGTACTGAGGGAGGGCCGCACTGTCGGAGGGTCAGTACTGAGGGAGCGTCGCACTGTTGGAGGGTCAGTACTGAGGGAGGGCCGAACTGTCGGAGGGTCAGTACTGAGGGAGGGCCGCACTGTCAGAGGGTCAGTATTGAGGGAGCGCCGCAGTGTCGGAGACTCAGTACTGAGGGAGCGCCGCACTGTCGGAGGGACAGTCCTGTGGGAATGCCTCACTGTCGGAGGTTCAGTACTGAGGGAGTGCCTCACTGTCAGACGGTCAGTACAGAGAATGTGCAGCGCAGTCGCAGGGTCAGTACTGAGGGAGTGCCTCACTATCGGAGGGTCAGTACTGAGTGAGTGCTGCACTGTCAGAGGGTCAGTACTGAAGGAGTGCTGTACTGTGGGAGGGTCAGTACTGTGGGAGTGCTGCACTGTCAGAGGGTCAGTACTGAAGGAGTGCTGTACTGTGGGAGGGTCAGTACTGTGGGAGTGCTGCACTGTCGGAGGGTCAGTACTGCAGGAGTGCCGCACTGTCAGAGGGTCAGTACTGAGGGAGCGCCGCACTGTCGGAGGGTCAGTACTCAATGAGTGCTGCACTGTCGGAGGGTCAGTGCTGTGGGAGCTCCGCACTTTCGGAGGGTCAGTATTGAGGGAGTGCAACACTGTCGGAGCGTCAGTACTGCAGGAGTGCCGCAGTGTCAGAGGGTCAGAACTGAGGGAGTGCCGCACTATCGGAAGGTCAGTGCTCAAGGAGTGCTACACTGTCGCACTGTCGGAGGGTCAGTACTGAGGTAGGGCCGCACTGTCGGAGGGTCAGTACTGAGGGAGTGCCTCACTATCGGAGGGTCAGTACTGAGTGAGTGCTGCACTGTCAGAGGGTCAGTACTGAAGGAGTGCTGTACTGTGGGAGGGTCAGTACTGTGGGAGTGCTGCACTGTCAGAGGGTCAGTACTGAGCGAGTGCCGCACGACCGGACGCTCAGTACTGAGGGAGTGCTGCACTTTCGGAGGGTCAGTACTGAGGGAATGCTGCACTGTCGGAGGGTCAGTACTGAGCGAGTGCAGCTCTGTCAGAGGGTCAGTACTGAGGGAGTGCTGTACGGTGGGAGGGTCATTACTGAAGGAGTGCCGGACTGTGGGAGGTTCAGTACTGAGGGAATGCTGCACTGTCGGAGGGTCAGTACTGAGCGAGTGCTGCACTGTCAGAGGGTCAGTACTGAGGGAGTGATGCACTGTCAGAGGGTCAGTACCGAGGGAGTGCTGTACTGTGGGAGGGTCAGTACTGAAGGAGTACTGCACTGTCAGAGGGTCAGTACTGAGGGATTGCTGTCCTGTGGGAGGGTCAGTACTGAGGGAGTGCTGCACTGTCAGAGGGTCAGTACTGAAGGAGTGCTGTATTGTGGGAGGGTCAGTACTGAGGGAGTGCTGCACTGTCAGAGGGTCAGTACTGATGGAGTGCTGTATTGTGGGAGGGTCAGTACTGAGGGAGTGCTGCACTGTCAGAGGGTCAGTACTGATGGAGTGCTGTACTGTGGTAGGGTCAGTACTGAAGGAGTGCTGGACTGTGGGAGGGTCAGTACAGAGGGAGTGATGCACTGTCAGAGGGTCAGTACTGAGGGTGTGCTGTACTGTGGGAGGGTCAGTACTGAAGGAGTGCTGCACTGTCAGAGGGTCAGTACTGAGGGAATGCCTCACTATCGGAAGGGTCAGTACTGAGTGAGTGCTGCACTGTCAGAGGGACAGTACTGTAGGAGTGCTGTACTGTGGGAGGGTCAGTACTGAGGGAATGCTGCACTGTCAGAGGGTCAGTACTGAGGGAGTGCTGTCCTGTGGGAGGTTCCATACTGAGGGAGTGCTGCACTGTCAGAGGGTCAGTACTGAGGGAGTGCAGCACTCTCGGAGGGTCAGTACTGAGGGTGGACCACACTGTCAGAGGGTCAGTTGTGAGGGAGCACTGCACTGTCAGTGGGTCAGAACTGTGGGAGCGCCGCACTGTCGGAGGGTCAGTACTGAGGGAGTGCTGCACTGTCAGAGGGTCAGTACTCAGGAAATGTTGCACTGTCAGATGGTCAGTACTGAGGGAGTGCTGCACTGTCAGAGGGTCAGTACTGAGGGAGTGCTGCAATGTTGGGAGGGTCAGTACTGAGGGAATGATGCACTGTCAGAGGGTCAGTACTGAGGGAGTGCTGCACTGTCAGAGGGTCAGTACTGAGGGAATGCTGCACTGTCAGAGGGTCAGTACTGAGGGAGTGCTGCACTGTTGGGAGGGTCAGTACTGAGGGAATGCTGTACTGTCAGATGGTCAGTACTGAGGGAGTGCTGCACTGTTGGGAGGGTCAGTACTGAGGGAATGATGCACTGTCAGAGGGTCAGTACTGAGGGAGTGCTGTACTGTCAGAGGGTCAGTACTGAGGGAATGATGCACTGTCAGAGGGTCAGTACTGAGGGAGTGCTGTACTGTCAGAGGGTCAGTACTGAGGGAATGATGCACTGTCAGAGGGTCAGTACTGAGGGAGTGCTGTACTGTGGGAGGGTCAGTACTGAGGGAGTGCTGCACTGTCAGAGGGTCAGTACTGAGGGAATGATGCACTGTCAGAGGGTCAGTACTGAGGGAATGCTGTACTGTCAGATGGTCAGTACTGAGGGAGTGCTGCACTGTTGGGAGGGTCAGTACTGAGGGAATGATGCACTGTCAGAGGGTCAGTACTGAGGGAATGATGCACTGTCAGAGGGTCAGTACTGAGGGAGTGCTGCACTGTCAGAGGGTCAGTACTGCGGGAGTGCTGCACTGTTGGGATGGTCAGTACTGAGGGAATGATGCACTGTCAGAGGGTCAGTACTAAGGGAGTGCTGTACTGTGGGATGGTCAGTACTGAGGGAATGATGCACTGTCAGAGGGTCAGTACTGAGGGAATGATGCACTGTGGGGGGGTCAGTACTGAGGGAGTGCTGTACTGTGGGAGGGTCAGTACTGAGGGAATGATGCACTGTCAGAGGGTCAGTACTGAGGGAGTGCTGTACTGTGGGAGGGTCAGTACTGAGGGAATGATGCACTGTCAGAGGGTCAGTACTGAGGGAGTGCTGCACTGTCAGAGGATCAGTACATAGTGAGTGGTGCACTGTCAGAGGTTCAGTACTGAGGGAGTGCCACACTGTCAGATGGTCAGTACTGAGGGAGTGCCACACTGTCAGAGGGTCAGTTGTGAGGGAGCACTGCACTGTCAGAGGGTCAGAACTGTTGCGGCGCCGCACTGTCGGAGGGTCAGTACTGCGGGAGCACGGCACTATCGGAGGGTCAGTACTGAGGAAGTGCTGCACTGTCAGAGTGTCAGTATTGAGGGAGCACCGCATTGTCGGAGGGTCAGTACTGAGGGAGTGCCACACTGTCAGAGGGTCAGTACTGTGGGAGAGCAGCACTGTCAGAGTCTCAGTACTGAGGGAGCACCGCACTGTCGGAGGGTCAGTACTGAGGGAGTGCCACACTGTCAGAGTGTCAGTACTGTGGGAGAGCAGCACTGTCAGAGTCTCAGTACTGAGGGAGCACCGCAATGTCGGAGGGTCAGTACTGAGGGAGTGATGCATGTTCAGAGGGTCAGTACTGAGGGAGTGCTGCACTGTCAGAGTGTCAGTACTGAGGGAGAGCTGCACTTTCAGAGTGTCAGCACTGAGGGAGCGCCGCACTGTCGGAGGGTCAGTCCTGCGGGAGCACGGCACTATCGGAGGGTCAGTACTGAGGGAGTGCCGCTCTGTCACAGTGTAAGTACTGAGTGAGTGATGCACTGTCAGAGTGTCAGTACTGAGGGAGTGCTGCACTGTCAGAGTGTCAGTACTGAGGGAGAGCTGCACTTTCAGAGTGTCAGCACTGAGGGAGCGCCGCACTGTCGGAGGGTCAGTCCTGCGGGAGCACGGCACTATCGGAGGGTCAGTACTGAGGGAGTGCCGCTCTGTCACAGTGTAAGTACTGAGGGAGTGATGCACTGTCAGAGTGTCAGTACTGAGGGAGCACCGCATTGTCGGAGTGTCAGTACTGAGGGAGTGCCGCACTGTCAGATTGTCATTACTGTGGGAGAGCTGCATTGTCAGAGTGTCAGTAATGAGGGAGGGCCGCACTGTCAGAGGGTCAGTACTGAGGGAGCGCCGCAGTGTCGGAGACTCAGTACTGAGGGAGCGCCGCACTGTCGGAGGGACTGTCCTGTGGGAATGCCTCACTGTCGGAGGTTCAGTACTGAGGGAGTGCCTCACTGTCAGATGGTCAGTACTGAGAGTGTGCAGCATATTCGCAGGGTCAGTACTGAGGGAATGCCTCACTATCGGAAGGGTCAGTACTGAGTGAGTGCTGCACTGTCAGAGGGACAGTACTGTAGGAGTGCTGTACTGTGGGAGGGTCAGTACTGAAGGAGTGCTGCACTGTCAGAGGGTCAGTACTGAGTGAGTGCTGCACTGTAAGAAGGTCAGTACTGAGGGAGTGCTGCACTGTCGGAGGGTCAGTATTGAGTGAGTGCAGCTCTGTCAGAGGGTCAGTACTGAGGGGGTGCTGTACGGTGGGAGGGTCATTACTGAAGGAGTGATGCACTGTCAGAGGGTCAGTACCGAGGGAGTGCTGTACTGTGGGAGGGTCTGTACTGAGGGAGTGCTGTACTGTGGGAGGGTCAGTACTGAAGGAGTGCTGCACTGTCAGAGGGTCAGTACTGAGGGATTGCTGTCCTGTGGGAGGGTCAGTACAGAGGGAGTGCTGCACTGTCAGAGGGTCAGTACTGAAGGAGTGCTGTATTGTGGGAGGGTCAGTACTGAGGGAGTGCTGCACTGTCAGAGGGTCAGTACTGATGGAGTGCTGTACTGTGGTAGGGTCAGTACTGAAGGAGTGCTGGACTGTCGGAGGGCCAGTACTGCAGGAGTGCCGCACTGTCAGAGGGTCAGTACTGAGGGAGCGCCGCACTGTCGGAGGGTCAGTACTCAATGAGTGCTGCACTGTCGGAGGGTCAGTGCTGTGGGAGCTCCGCACTTTCGGAGGGTCAGTATTGAGGGAGTGCAACACTGTCGGAGCGTCAGTACTGCAGGAGTGCCGCAGTGTCAGAGGGTCAGAACTGAGGGAGTGCCGCACTATCGGAGGGTCAGTGCTCAAGGAGTGCTACACTGTCGGAGGGTCAGTACTGAGGTAGGGCCGCACTGTCGGAGGGTCAGTACTGAGGGAGGGCCGCACTGTCGGAGGGTCAGTACTGAGGGAGCGTCGCACTGTTGGAGGGTCAGTACTGAGGGAGGGCCGAACTGTCGGAGGGTCAGTACTGAGGGAGGGCCGCACTGTCAGAGGGTCAGTATTGAGGGAGCGCCGCAGTGTCGGAGACTCAGTACTGAGGGAGCGCCGCACTGTTGGAGGGACAGTCCTGTGGGAATGCCTCACTGTCGGAGGTTCAGTACTGAGGGAGTGCCTCACTGTCAGACGGTCAGTACTGATGGAGTGCTGTACTGTGGTAGGGTCAGTACTGAAGGAGTGCTGGACTGTGGGAGGGTCTGTACTGAGTGAGTGCTGCACTGTCAGAGGGTCAGTACTGAAGGAGTGCTGTACTGTGGGAGGGTCAGTACTGTGGGAGTGCTGCACTGGCAGAGGGTCAGTACTGAGCGAGTGCCGCACGACCGGACGCTCAGTACTGAGGGAGTGCTGCACTGTCGGAGGGTCAGTACTGAGGGAATGCTGCACTGTCGGAGGGTCAGTACTGAGCGAGTGCAGCTCTGTCAGAGGGTCAGTACTGAGGGAGTGCTGTACGGTGGGAGGGTCATTACTGAAGGAGTGCCGGACTGTGGGAGGTTCAGTACTGAGGGAATGCTGCACTGTCGGAGGGTCAGTACTGAGCGAGTGCTGCACTGTCAGAGGGTCAGTACTGAGGGAGTGATGCACTGTCAGAGGGTCAGTACCGAGGGAGTGCTGTACTGTGGGAGGGTCAGTACTGAAGGAGTGCTGCACTGTCAGAGGGTCAGTACTGAGGGATTGCTGTCCTGTGGGAGGGTCAGTACTGAGGGAGTGCTGCACTGTCAGAGGGTCAGTACTGAAGGAGTGCTGTATTGTGGGAGGGTCAGTACTGAGGGAGTGTTGCACTGTCAGAGGGTCAGTACTGATGGAGTGCTGTACTGTGGTAGGGTCAGTACTGAAGGAGTGCTGGACTGTGGGAGGGTCAGTACAGAGGGAGTGATGCACTGTCAGAGGGTCAGTACTGAGGGTGTGCTGTACTGTGGGAGGGTCAGTACTGAAGGAGTGCTGCACTGTCAGAGGGTCAGTACTGAGGGAATGCCTCACTATCGGAAGGGTCAGTACTGAGTGAGTGCTGCACTGTCAGAGGGACAGTACTGTAGGAGTGCTGTACTGTGGGGGGGTCAGTACTGAGGGAATGCTGCACTGTCAGAGGGTCAGTACTGAGGGAGTGCTGTACTGTGGGAGGGTCAGTACTGAGGGAGTGATGCACATTCAGAGGCTCAGTACTGAGGGAGTGCTGCACTGTGGGAGGGTCAGTAGTGAAGGAGTGCTGCACTGTCAGAGGGTCAGTACTGAGGGAGTGCTGTCCTGTGGGAGGTTCCATACTGAGGGAGTGCTGCACTGTCAGAGGGTCAGTACTGAGGGAGTGCAGCACTCTCGGAGGGTCAGTACTGAGGGTGGACCACACTGTCAGAGGATCAGTTGTGAGGGAGCACTGCACTGTCAGTGGGTCAGAACTGTGGGAGCGCCGCACTGTCGGAGGGTCAGTACTGAGGGAGTGCTGCACTGTCAGATGGTCAGTACTGAGGGAGTGCTGCACTGTCAGAGGGTCAGTACTGAGGGAGTGCTGCAATGTTGGGAGGGTCAGTACTGAGGGAATGATGCACTGTCAGAGGGTCAGTACTGAGGGAGTGCTGCACTGTCAGAGGGTCAGTACTGAGGGAGTGCTGCACTGTCAGAGGGTCAGTACTGAGGGAGTGCTGCACTGTTGGGAGGGTTAGTACTGAGGGAATGATGCACTGTCAGAGGGTCAGTACTGAGGGAATGCTGTACTGTCAGATGGTCAGTACTGAGGGAGTGCTGCACTGTTGGGAGGGTCAGTACTGAGGGAATGATGCACTGTCAGAGGGTCAGTACTGAGGGAGTGCTGCACTGTCAGAGGGTCAGTACTGAGGGAATGCTGTACTGTCAGAGGGTCAGTACTGAGGGAGTGCTGCACTGTTGGGAGGGTCAGTACTGAGGGAATGATGCACTGTCAGAGGGTCAGTACTGAGGAAGTGCTGTACTGTGGGAGGGTCAGTACTGAGGGAATGATGCACTGTCAGAGGCTCAGTACTGAGGGAGTGCTGTACTGTCAGAGGATCAGTACATAGTGAGTGGTGCACTGTCAGAGGTTCAGTACTGAGGGAGTGCCACACTGTCAGATGGTCAGTACTGAGGGAG
Source organism: Heterodontus francisci (assembly GCF_036365525.1). NCBI lineage: Eukaryota > Metazoa > Chordata > Chondrichthyes > Heterodontiformes > Heterodontidae > Heterodontus > Heterodontus francisci. The sequence continues at coordinate 99,920 of NW_027140453.1, read as the reverse complement.
TGCCACACTGTCAGAGGGTCAGTTGTGAGGGAGCACTGCACTGTCAGAGGGTCAGAACTGTGGCGGCGCCGCACTGTCGGAGGGTCAGTACTGCGGGAGCACGGCACTATCGGAGGGTCAGTACTGAGGAAGTGCTGCACTGTCAGAGTGTCAGTATTGAGGGAGCACCGCATTGTCGGAGGGTCAGTACTGAGGGAGTGCCACACTGTCAGAGTGTCAGTACTGTGGGAGAGCAGCACTGTCAGAGTCTCAGTACTGAGGGAGCACCGCAATGTCGGAGGGTCAGTACTGAGGGAGTGATGCATGTTCAGAGGGTCAGTACTGAGGGAGTGCTGCACTGTCAGAGTGTCAGTACTGAGGGAGAGCTGCACTTTCAGAGTGTCAGCACTGAGGGAGCGCCGCACTGTCGGAGGGTCAGTCCTGCGGGAGCACGGCACTATCGGAGGGTCAGTACTGAGGGAGTGCCGCTCTGTCACAGTGTAAGTACTGAGGGAGTGATGCACTGTCAGAGTGTCAGTACTGAGGGAGTGCTGCACTGTCAGAGTGTCAGTACTGAGGGAGAGCTGCACTTTCAGAGTGTCAGCACTGAGGGAGCGCCGCACTGTCGGAGGGTCAGTCCTGCGGGAGCACGGCACTATCGGAGGGTCAGTACTGAGGGAGTGCCGCACTGTCAGATTGTCATTACTGTGGGAGAGCTGCATTGTCAGAGTGTCAGTAATGAGGGAGGGCCGCACTGTCAGAGGGTCAGTACTGAGGGAGCGCCGCAGTGTCGGAGACTCAGTACTGAGGGAGCGCCGCACTGTCGGAGGGACTGTCCTGTGGGAATGCCTCACTGTCGGAGGTTCAGTACTGAGGGAGTGCCTCACTGTCAAACGGTCAGTACTGAGAGTGTGCAGCATATTCGCAGGGTCAGTACTGAGGGAATGCCTCACTATCGGAAGGGTCAGTACTGAGTGAGTGCTGCACTGTCAGAGGGACAGTACTGTAGGAGTGCTGTACTGTGGGAGGGTCAGTACTGAAGGAGTGCTGCACTGTCAGAGGGTCAGTACTGAGTGAGTGCTGCACTGTAAGAAGGTCAGTACTGAGGGAGTGCTGCACTGTCGGAGGGTCAGTATTAAGTGAGTGCAGCTCTGTCAGAGGGTCAGTACTGAGGGAGTGCTGTACGGTGGGAGCGTCATTACTGAAGGAGTGATGCACTGTCAGAGGGTCAGTACCGAGGGAGTGCTGTACTGTGGGAGGGTCTGTACTGAGGGAGTGCTGTACTGTGGGAGGGTCAGTACTGAAGGAGTGCTGCACTGTCAGAGGGTCAGTACTGAGGGATTGCTGTCCTGTGGGAGGGTCAGTACAGAGGGAGTGCTGCACTGTCAGAGGGTCAGTACTGAAGGAGTGCTGTATTGTGGGAGGGTCAGTACTGAGGGAGTGCTGCACTGTCAGAGGGTCAGTACTGATGGAGTGCTGTACTGTGGTAGGGTCAGTACTGAAGGAGTGCTGGACTGTCGGAGGGTCAGTACTGCAGGAGTGCCGCACTGTCAGAGGGTCAGTACTGAGGGAGCGCCGCACTGTCGGAGGGTCAGTACTCAATGAGTGCTGCACTGTCGGAGGGTCAGTGCTGTGGGAGCTCCGCACTTTCGGAGGGTCAGTATTGAGGGAGTGCAACACTGTCGGAGCGTCAGTACTGCAGGAGTGCCGCAGTGTCAGAGGGTCAGAACTGAGGGAGTGCCGCACTATCGGAGGGTCAGTGCTCAAGGAGTGCTACACTGTCGGAGGGTCAGTACTGAGGTAGGGCCGCACTGTCGGAGGGTCAGTACTGAGGGAGGGCCGCACTGTCGGAGGGTCAGTACTGAGGGAGCGTCGCACTGTTGGAGGGTCAGTACTGAGGGAGGGCCGAACTGTCGGAGGGTCAGTACTGAAGGAGTGCTGTATTGTGGGAGGGTCAGTACTGAGGGATTGCTGTCCTGTGGGAGGGTCAGTACAGAGGGAGTGCTGCACTGTCAGAGGGTCAGTACTGAAGGAGTGCTGTATTGTGGGAGGGTCAGTACTGAGGGAGTGCTGCACTGTCAGAGGGTCAGTACTGATGGAGTGCTGTACTGTGGTAGGGTCAGTACTGTGGGAGTGCTGCACTGGCAGAGGGTCAGTACTGAGCGAGTGCCGCACGACCGGACGCTCAGTACTGAGGGAGTGCTGCACTGTCGGAGGGTCAGTACTGAGGGAATGCTGCACTGTCGGAGGGTCAGTACTGAGCGAGTGCAGCTCTGTCAGAGGGTCAGTACTGAGGGAGTGCTGTACGGTGGGAGGGTCATTACTGAAGGAGTGCCGGACTGTGGGAGGTTCAGTACTGAGGGAATGCTGCACTGTCGGAGGGTCAGTACTGAGCGAGTGCTGCACTGTCAGAGGGTCAGTACTGAGGGAGTGATGCACTGTCAGAGGGTCAGTACCGAGGGAGTGCTGTACTGTGGGAGGGTCAGTACTGAAGGAGTGCTGCACTGTCAGAGGGTCAGTACTGAGGGATTGCTGTCCTGTGGGAGGGTCAGTACTGAGGGAGTGCTGCACTGTCAGAGGGTCAGTACTGAAGGAGTGCTGTATTGTGGGAGGGTCAGTACTGAGGGAGTGTTGCACTGTCAGAGGGTCAGTACTGATGGAGTGCTGTACTGTGGTAGGGTCAGTACTGAAGGAGTGCTGGACTGTGGGAGGGTCAGTACAGAGGGAGTGATGCACTGTCAGAGGGTCAGTACTGAGGGTGTGCTGTACTGTGGGAGGGTCAGTACTGAAGGAGTGCTGCACTGTCAGAGGGTCAGTACTGAGGGAATGCCTCACTATCGGAAGGGTCAGTACTGAGTGAGTGCTGCACTGTCAGAGGGACAGTACTGTAGGAGTGCTGTACTGTGGGGGGGTCAGTACTGAGGGAATGCTGCACTGTCAGAGGGTCAGTACTGAGGGAGTGCTGTACTGTGGGAGGGTCAGTACTGAGGGAGTGATGCACATTCAGAGGCTCAGTACTGAGGGAGTGCTGCACTGTGGGAGGGTCAGTAGTGAAGGAGTGCTGCACTGTCAGAGGGTCAGTACTGAGGGAGTGCTGTCCTGTGGGAGGTTCCATACTGAGGGAGTGCTGCACTGTCAGAGGGTCAGTACTGAGGGAGTGCAGCACTCTCGGAGGGTCAGTACTGAGGGTGGACCACGCTGTCAGAGGGTCAGTTGTGAGGGAGCACTGCACTGTCAGTGGGTCAGAACTGTGGGAGCGCCGCACTGTCGGAGGGTCAGTACTGAGGGAGTGCTGCACTGTCAGATGGTCAGTACTGAGGGAGTGCTGCACTGTCAGAGGGTCAGTACTGAGGGAGTGCTGCAATGTTGGGAGGGTCAGTACTGAGGGAATGATGCACTGTCAGAGGGTCAGTACTGAGGGAGTGCTGCACTGTCAGAGGGTCAGTACTGAGGGAGTGCTGCACTGTCAGAGGGTCAGTACTGAGGGAGTGCTGCACTGTTGGGAGGGTTAGTACTGAGGGAATGATGCACTGTCAGAGGGTCAGTACTGAGGGAATGCTGTACTGTCAGATGGTCAGTACTGAGGGAGTGCTGCACTGTTGGGAGGGTCAGTACTGAGGGAATGATGCACTGTCAGAGGGTCAGTACTGAGGGAGTGCTGCACTGTCAGAGGGTCAGTACTGAGGGAATGCTGTACTGTCAGAGGGTCAGTACTGAGGGAGTGCTGCACTGTTGGGAGGGTCAGTACTGAGGGAATGATGCACTGTCAGAGGGTCAGTACTGAGGGAGTGCTGTACTGTGGGAGGGTCAGTACTGAGGGAATGATGCACTGTCAGAGGCTCAGTACTGAGGGAGTGCTGTACTGTCAGAGGATCAGTACATAGTGAGTGGTGCACTGTCAGAGGTTCAGTACTGAGGGAGTGCCACACTGTCAGATGGTCAGTACTGAGGGAGTGCCACACTGTCAGAGGGTCAGTTGTGAGGGAGCACTGCACTGTCAGAGGGTCAGAACTGTGGCGGCGCCGCACTGTCGGAGGGTCAGTACTGCGGGAGCACGGCACTATCGGAGGGTCAGTACTGAGGAAGTGCTGCACTGTCAGAGTGTCAGTATTGAGGGAGCACCGCATTGTCGGAGGGTCAGTACTGAGGGAGTGCCACACTGTCAGAGTGTCAGTACTGTGGGAGAGCAGCACTGTCAGAGTCTCAGTACTGAGGGAGCACCGCAATGTCGGAGGGTCAGTACTGAGGGAGTGATGCATGTTCAGAGGGTCAGTACTGAGGGAGTGCTGCACTGTCAGAGTGTCAGTACTGAGGGAGAGCTGCACTTTCAGAGTGTCAGCACTGAGGGAGCGCCGCACTGTCGGAGGGTCAGTCCTGCGGGAGCACGGCACTATCGGAGGGTCAGTACTGAGGGAGTGCCGCTCTGTCACAGTGTAAGTACTGAGGGAGTGATGCACTGTCAGAGTGTCAGTACTGAGGGAGTGCTGCACTGTCAGAGTGTCAGTACTGAGGGAGAGCTGCACTTTCAGAGTGTCAGCACTGAGGGAGCGCCGCACTGTCGGAGGGTCAGTCCTGCAGGAGCACGGCACTATCGGAGGGTCAGTACTGAGGGAGTGCCGCACTGTCAGATTGTCATTACTGTGGGAGAGCTGCATTGTCAGAGTGTCAGTAATGAGGGAGGGCCGCACTGTCAGAGGGTCAGTACTGAGGGAGCGCCGCAGTGTCGGAGACTCAGTACTGAGGGAGCGCCGCACTGTCGGAGGGACTGTCCTGTGGGAATGCCTCACTGTCGGAGGTTCAGTACTGAGGGAGTGCCTCACTGTCAGACGGTCAGTACTGAGAGTGTGCAGCATATTCGCAGGGTCAGTACTGAGGGAATGCCTCACTATCGGAAGGGTCAGTACTGAGTGAGTGCTGCACTGTCAGAGGGACAGTACTGTAGGAGTGCTGTACTGTGGGAGGGTCAGTACTGAAGGAGTGCTGCACTGTCAGAGGGTCAGTACTGAGTGAGTGCTGCACTGTAAGAAGGTCAGTACTGAGGGAGTGCTGCACTGTCGGAGGGTCAGTATTGAGTGAGTGCAGCTCTGTCAGAGGGTCAGTACTGAGGGAGTGCTGTACGGTGGGAGCGTCATTACTGAAGGAGTGATGCACTGTCAGAGGGTCAGTACCGAGGGAGTGCTGTACTGTGGGAGGGTCTGTACTGAGGGAGTGCTGTACTGTGGGAGGGTCAGTACTGAAGGAGTGCTGCACTGTCAGAGGGTCAGTACTGAGGGATTGCTGTCCTGTGGGAGGGTCAGTACAGAGGGAGTGCTGCACTGTCAGAGGGTCAGTACTGAAGGAGTGCTGTATTGTGGGAGGGTCAGTACTGAGGGAGTGCTGCACTGTCAGAGGGTCAGTACTGATGGAGTGCTGTACTGTGGTAGGGTCAGTACTGAAGGAGTGCTGGACTGTCGGAGGGTCAGTACTGCAGGAGTGCCGCACTGTCAGAGGGTCAGTACTGAGGGAGCGCCGCACTGTCGGAGGGTCAGTACTCAATGAGTGCTGCACTGTCGGAGGGTCAGTGCTGTGGGAGCTCCGCACTTTCGGAGGGTCAGTATTGAGGGAGTGCAACACTGTCGGAGCGTCAGTACTGCAGGAGTGGCGCAGTGTCAGAGGGTCAGAACTGAGGGAGTGCCGCACTATCAGAGGGTCAGTGCTCAAGGAGTGCTACACTGTCGGAGGGTCAGTACTGAGGTAGGGCCGCACTGTCGGAGGGTCAGTACTGAGGGAGGGCCGCACTGTCGGAGGGTCAGTACTGAGGGAGCGTCGCACTGTTGGAGGGTCAGTACTGAGGGAGGGCCGAACTGTCGGAGGGTCAGTACTGAAGGAGTGCTGTATTGTGGGAGGGTCAGTACTGAGGGATTGCTGTCCTGTGGGAGGGTCAGTACAGAGGGAGTGCTGCACTGTCAGAGGGTCAGTACTGAAGGAGTGCTGTATTGTGGGAGGGTCAGTACTGAGGGAGTGCTGCACTGTCAGAGGGTCAGTACTGATGGAGTGCTGTACTGTGGTAGGGTCAGTACTGAAGGAGTGCTGGACTGTGGGAGGGTCTGTACTGAGGGAGTGATGCACTGTCAGAGGGTCAGTACCGAGGGAGTGCTGTACTGTGGGAGGGTCTGTACTGAGGGAGTGCTGTACTGTGGGAGGGTCAGTACTGAAGGAGTGCTGCACTGTCAGAGGGTCAGTACTGAGGGAGTGCTGTACTGTCAGAGGGTCAGTACTGAGTGAGTGGTGCACTGTCAGAGGGTCAGTACTGAGGGAGCATCGCACTGTCGGATGGTCAGTACTGAGGGAGTGCCACACTGTCAGAGGGTCAGTTGTGAGGGAGCACTGCACTGTCAGAGGGTCTGAACTGTGGCGGCGCCGCACTGTCGGAGGGTCAGTACTGAGGAAGTGCTGCACTGTCAGAGTGTCAGTACTGAGGGAGCACCGCATTGTCGGAGGGTCAGTACTGAGGGAGCACCGCATTGTCGGAGGGTCAGTACTGAGGGAGTGCCGCACTGTCAGAGTGTCAGTACTGAGGGAGTGCCGCACTGTCGGAGGGTCAGTACTGAGGGAGTGATGCATGTTCAGAGGGTCAGTACTGAGGGAGAGCTGCACTATCAGAGGGTCAGTACCGAGGGAGTGCTGTACTGTGGGAGGGTCAGTACTGAGGGAGTGATGCACTGTCAGAGGGTCAGTACCGAGGGAGTGCTGTACTGTGGGAGGGTCTGTACTGAGGGAGTGCTGTACTGTGGGAGGGTCAGTACTGAAGGAGTGCTGCACTGTCAGAGGGTCAGTACTGAGGGAGTGCTGTACTGTCAGAGGGTCAGTACTGAGTGAGTGGTGCACTGTCAGAGGGTCAGTACTGAGGGAGTGCCGCACTGTCGGAGGGTCAGTACTGAGGGAGTGCCACACTGTCGGAGGGTCAGTACTGAGGGAGCATCGCACTGTCGGATGGTCAGTACTGAGGGAGTGCCACACTGTCAGAGGGTCAGTTGTGAGGGAGCACTGCACTGTCAGAGGGTCTGAACTGTGGCGGCGCCGCACTGTCGGAGGGTCAGTACTGAGGAAGTGCTGCACTGTCAGAGTGTCAGTACTGAGGGAGCACCGCATTGTCGGAGGGTCAGTACTGAGGGAGCACCGCATTGTCGGAGGGTCAGTACTGAGGGAGCACCGCATTGTCGGAGGGTCACTACTGAGGAAGTGCTGCACTGTCAGAGTGTCAGTATTGAGGGAGCACCGCATTGTCGGAGCGTCAGTACTGTGGGAGAGCTGCACTGTCAGAGTCTCAGTACTGAGGGAGTGCCGCACTGTCGGAGGGTCAGTACTGAGGGAGTGATGCATGTTCAGAGGGTCAGTACTGAGGGAGAGCTGCACTTTCAGAGTGTCAGCACTGAGGGAGCGCCGCACTGTCGGAGGGTCAGTCCAGCGGGAGCACGGCACTATCGGAGGGTCAGTACTGAGGGAGTGCCGCACTGTCAGAGTGTAAGTACTGAGGGAGTGATGCACTGTCAGAGTGTCAGTACTGAGGGAGCACCGCATTGTTGGAGTGTCAGTACTGAGGGAGTGCCGCACTGTCAGATTGTCAGTACTGTGGGAGAGCTGCATTGTCAGAGTGTCAGTAATGAGGGAGGGCCGCACTGTCAGAGGGTCAGTACTGAGGGAGCGCCGCAGTGTCGGAGACTCAGTACTGAGGGAGCGCTGCACTGTCGGAGGGACTGTCCTGTGGGAATGCCTCACTGTCGGAGGTTCAGTACTGAGGGAGTGCCTCACTGTCAGACGGTCAGTACTGAGAGTGTGCAGCGTATTCGCAGGGTCAGTACTGAGGGAATGCCTCACTATCGGAAGGGTCAGTACTGAGTGAGTGCTGCACTGTCAGAGGGTCAGTACTGTAGGAGTGCTGTACTGTGGGAGGGTCAGTACTGAAGGAGTGCTGCACTGTCAGAGGGTCAGTACTGAGGGAATGCTGCACTGTCAGAGGGTCAGTACTGAAGGAGTGCTGCACTGTCAGAGGGTCAGTACTGAGGGAATGCTGTACTGTCAGAGGGTCAGTACTGAAGGAGTGCTGTATTGTGGGAGGGTCAGTACTGAGTGAGTGCTGCACTGTCAGAGGTTCAGTACTGAAGGAGTGCTGTATTGTGGGAGGGTCAGTACTGAGCGAGTGCTGCACTGTCAGAGGGTCAGTACTGAGGGAGTGCAGTACGGTGGGAGGGTCATTACTGAAGGAGTGCTGGACTGTGGGAGGTTCAGTACTGAGGGAGTGATGCACAGTCAGAGGGTCAGTACCGAGGGAGTGCTGTACTGTGGGAGGGTCTGTACTGAGGGAGTGCTGTACTGTGGGAGGGTCAGTACTGAGGGTGTGCTGTACTGTGGGAGGGTCATACTGAGGGAGTGCTGTACTGTGGGAGGGTCAGTACTGAGGGAGTGCTGCACTGTCAGAGAGTCAGTACTGAGGGAGTGCTGTACTGTGGGAGGGTCAGTACTGAGAGAGTGATGCACTGTCAGATGGTCAGTACTGAGGGAGTGCTGTACTGTGGGAGGATCAGTACTGAAGGAGTGCTGCACTGTCAGAGGGTCAGTACTGAGGGAGTGCTGTCCTGTGGGAGGGTCAGTACTGAGGGAGTGCTGCACTGTCAGAGGGTCAGTACTGAGGGAGTGCTGCACTGTCGGAGGGTCAGTACTGAGGGAGTGAAGCACATTCAGAGGGTCAGTACTGAGGGAGTGCTGTGCTGTGGGAGGGTCAGTACTGAAGGAGTGCTGCACTGTCAGAGGGTCAGTACTGAGGGAGTGCTGTCCTGTGGGAGGGTCAGTACTGAGGGAGTGCTGCACTGTCAGAGGGTCAGTACTGAAGGAGTGCTGTATTGTGGGAGGGTCAGTACTGAGGGAGTGCTGCACTGTCAGAGGGTCAGTACTGATGGAGTGCTGCACTGTCAGAGGGTCAGTACTGAGGGAGTGCTGTACTGTCAGAGGGTCAGTACTGAGGGAGTGCTGCACTGTTGGGAGGGTCAGTACTGAGGGAATGATGCACTGTCAGAGGGTCAGTACTGAGGGAGTGCTGTACTGTGGGAGGGTCAGTACTGAGGGAATGATGCACTGTCAGAGGGTCAGTACTGAGGGAGTGCTGCACTGTCAGAGTGTCAGTACTGAAGGAGTGCTGTACTGTGGGAGGGTCAGTACTGAGGGAGTGATGCACTGTCAGAGGGTCAGTACTGAGGGAGTGCTGCACAGTGGGAGGGTCAGTACTGAGGGAGTGCTGTACTGTCAGAGGGTCAGTACTGAGGGAATGCTGTCCTGTGGGAGGGTCAGTACTGAGGGAGTGCTGCACTGTCAGAGGGTCAGTACTGAGGGAATGCTGTCCTGTGGGAGGGTCAGTAGTGAGGGAGTGCTGCACTGTCAGAGGGTCAGTACTGAGGGAGTGCTGCACTGTGGGAGGTTCCATACTGAGGGAGTGCTGCACTGTCAGAGGGTCAGTACTGAGGGAGTGCAGCACTGTCGGAGGGTCAGTACTGAGGGTGGACCACACTGTTGGAGGGTCAGTACTGAGGTAGTGCTGTACTGTGGGAGGGTCAGTACTGAGGGAGTGATGCACTGTCAGAGGGTCAGTACTGAGGGAGTGCTGTACAGTGGGAGGGTCAGTACTGAGGGAGTGATGCACATTCAGAGGCTCAGTACTGAGGGAGTGCTGTACTGTGGGAGGGTCAGTACTGAAGGAGTGCTGCACTGTCAGAGGGTCAGTACTGAGTGAGTGCTGTCCTGTGGGAGGGTCAGTTGTGAGGGAGTGATGCACTGTCAGAGGGTCAGTACTGAGGTAGTGCAGCACTCTCGGAGGGTCAGTACTGAGGGTGGACCACACTGTTGGAGGGTCAGTACTGAGGAAGCGCCACACCTTCAGAGGGTCAGTACTGAGGGAGTGCCGCACTGTCAGAGTGTCAGTACTGAGGGAGTGCAGCACTCTCTCAGGGTCAGTACTGCGGGAGTGCCGCACTGTCAGAGTGTCAATACTGAGGGAGCGCCGCACTGTCGGATAGTCAGTTCTCAAGGAATGCCACACTGTCGGAGGGTCAGTACTGATGGACTGCCGCACTGTCGGAGGGTCAGTACTGAGGGAGTGCCGCACTGTCAGAGGGTCAGTACTGAGGGAGCGCCGCACTGTCGGAGTGTCAGTACTGAGGGAGTGCCACACTGTCGGAGGGTCAGTACTGTTGATGTTTTTCTCCTGCTGTGATTATTGTTGCCAATATTGCTGTTGGTTTCCTGTTGCAGTTGTTTTTGTGTTTGCTGGGCTTTTTCTCCTGTTGAAGTTGTTGTATTTGTTGGTGCTTTTCCCCTAACATGGTTGTTGTTGGTTTTGTTGGTGTGCTTCCCGTGCTGAAGTTGTTCTTGGATTTGTTGGTGTGTTTGCCCTGCTGAAGTTGTTGTTGTATTGTTTGTTGTTTTTCTCTTTCTGAGGTTGTTCTTGAATTCGCTGATGCTTTCCTCCTGCTGAGGTTGCTGTTCTTTTTCTCTGGCTCAAGTTGTTGCTGTATTTGATGTTCCATCTCTCTTCCTGAAGTTGCTGTTGAATTTTCTTTTTTACGTTCCTTTCCTGTTTCAGTAATTGTTGAGTTTGTTGTTGCCACTATTGCTATTGGTTTCCTGTTGAAGTAATTTTTGTGCTTGTTGGGCTTTTTTCTCCTGATGAAGTTGTTGTATTTGTTTTTATTGGTGCTTTTTCCTGGAATGGTTGTTGTTGGATTTGTCGGTGTGTTTGCCCTGCTGAAGTTGTTGTTGGATTTGTTGGTGTTTTCTGCCTGTGTTACGGAATTTCCATTTTTTTTTGTTAAAACTTGGGAATCCATACTTTTTTAAAACTAAAAAAGGATTTCATGGGCATTGAGACATCTGGACTTTGCTTGTTTGTTTTAAAAGGAGGTTCCACAAAAGTTTGATCAACAGACAAGTATTGGAAAACTGGCGATTTCGAGTAAAAACCTGACGTGGGGTGGATTGACTTAAGAGCTATTCTTTATCACGAAAGAGAGAATTTATGATTAGCATGACACTTGCCTGGAGAACTGTTTTGGTTTCACTTTGAACTGTTAAAAGCCAGCTTCATATTTGGACTACAGGGGAGTTGTGGGCAATCAGATAAACATCCAGGACACTGTTACTTCTCTTTGAAGAATCCGTGCTCTCGAAAAGCAAAAGCCATTCTGAAGTGGTACTGTTGCCTTCTGCACTTTTGAAGAAACCCTGAATGTTTGCAGAAACCTTGCATCTTCAAAGGAACTTTGCACCAAATGTGTGAGTATGGAAACCTCTGCTGCTGCACACCCGTTGTAAGACCTATGTGAAGCCTTCTGCAGTTGAATTGCTCTGAACGCCTACCTGAAACAGACTGTTCATCAGCCTCACCTGGAAAGACTCCCAGTGGCCGCCAACTATTCGACTTTGGGACACCTTGCCAAGCCCAAGTACGTCATCTATGTGCTTGTGTGTGAGGACAAGGCAAAAATACAGGGCTTTAGTATTTCAAGGCACGTATATATTTATTTCATTATCTGTTACAACTTGGTTTGTAATAAATGGATAATTTTGTTTCTTAAATAAACCTGGTTGGTGCACCTTATTCTGGGGACAAATAGAGTATCTTATTGGCTGTTTCGGTAAGTGGGAAATTCATTGATATGTTGTGACTTGTGGAGAAGTGGGACTGAATTAACAGTGCACTCTTCCCACCTTCATCGAAACCCCTGCTAAAGTTGTTGTTGATTTTGTTGGTGCTTTGCCACTGTTGAAGCTGTTGTTGTATTTGTTGTTTTTGCTGCTGAGGTTGTTGTAGTATTGGTTGGTGTATTTCTCCTGCTGAGGTTGTTGTTGTATTGGTTGGTGTTTTTCTCCTGCTGAGTGGTTGTTGTGTTGCTCGGAGTTTTTCTTCCGCTGAGTGGCTGTTGTTTTTCTCCTCCTGTGTTGTTGTTGCATTGGTTGGTGTTCTTTCCTGAAGGGGTTGTTGTTTGTACTGGTTGACGATTCTCTCCTGCTGAGGTTGCTGTTGTATTGGTTGGTAATTCTCTCCTGCTGGGGTTGTTTTTGAATTGGTTGGAGTTTTCCTGCTGCTGAGGTTGTTGTTGTATTGGTTGGAGTTTTATCTCCTGATGAGGTTGTTGTTCTCCTGCTGAGGTTGTTGTTGTATTGGTTGGTGTTTTTCTCCTGCCGTTCTGCCTAACACACCCTCTACTCTTAAAGAATCCATGGAATCCGATTGGTGAAAGGTATCTGTATACTTTATTCCCACACTAAATCATCAAGTACAAGCTCTCACTACTTGTACAGTACACTACCCGTCAAGACACGAGGTGATCAGTCTCGGACTTGCAGCTGCTCTTCTGTTCTCTGAGCCGCTGGCTCAGGGTATCTTCTCAAGTGTTCTTCCCCGGGGTTCTCGTATCTTCCTCAGTTTCAGTCAGGGGTTAAATCTTGTTTCTAAGAACTGCCCCTCTTACTTACTCATAGGGGTCTGGTATAATGAGATGTTGATAACTCCTTCTTTGGCTCAGTGAGAACCTGTTCAAAACTTCACAGTTTCCCATTGTCTATTATGAGTTTAATCATATCTGGTGTCCATGACAACTCCTAGTTTCTGGGATCCTCCTCAATACCTTTTCTGTTATCATATCTACAATTCCTCGGCTATCTGTGTGCTGTGGCCCCTTTCTACTCATCCCGCTTCAACACACTGTTCATTGTTGTCTTACTGGCCCCTTTGTTTTAATTAAGTTTTTATGTGTTTTTGCTACATGTGTTTTTCCTCTGTGTGTTTTTACTGGGTCTGCACCGCTGAGGATGTTGTTGTATTGGTTAGAGTTTTTCTGCTGCTGAGGTTGTTGTCGTATTGGTTGGTCTTTCTCTCCAGCTGAAGTTGTTGTTGAATTTGCTGGTGTTTTTTCTCCTGCTGAGATTGTTGTTGTATTGTTTGGTGTTTTTCTCCTGCTGAGGTTGTTGTTGTATTGGTTTGTGTTTTTCTCCTGCTGAGGTTGTTGTATTGTTTGGTGGTTTTTCTCCTGAAGTTGTTGTTGTATTGGTTGTTTTTTAGCCCCTGCTGAGGTTGTTGTTGTTTTTGTGGGTCTTTCTCTCTGGCTGAGGTTGTTGTTGTATTTATTGGTGTTTTTCTCCTGCTGAGGTTGTGGTTGAATTTGTTGATGTTTTTCCGCTGCGGAGGTTGTTGTTGTATTGTTTGGTCTTTCTCTCCAGCTGAAGTTGTTGTTGAATTTGCTGGTGTTTTCCTCCTGCTGAGATTGTTGTTGTATTCTTTGGTGTTTTTCTCCTGCTGAGGTTGTTGGTGTATCGTTGGGTGGTTTTTCTCCTGAAGTTGTTGCTGTATTGGTTGTTTTTTAGCCCCTGCTGAGGTTGTTGTTGTGTTTGTTGGTGTTTATCTCCTGCTGAGGCTGTTGTCGCATTTGTTGGTGATTATCAACTGCTAAGGTTGCTGTTGTGTTGGTTGGTGTTTCTCTCCCGTTCAGGTTGTTGTTGAATGTGTTGGTGTTTTTCTCTGGCTGAGGTTGTTGTTGTATTTATTGGTGTTTTTCTCCTGCTGAGGTTGTTGTTGAATTTGTTGGTGTTTTTCTACTGCTGAGGTGGTTGTTGAATTTGTTGGTGTGTTCTTCCTGCAGAGGTTGTTGTTGAATTTGTTGGTGTGTTCTTCCTCCTGAGGTTGTTGTTGAATTTGTACGTGCGTTCCATCTGCTAATGTTGTGGTTGCTGCAGCTCCCACTGCCACCTGGTGGCGGGGATGGAGAGCACTGCCTGACCATTCCTCCCAGGCAGGTCTTTGTTGGTGTGGTCTCAATTTCTCAAACACTGTGTGCGCTACCTCGCTCGAGTAACCTCCTCCCTGAGGGCACTGTCAGAGGGTCAGTACTGAGGGAGTGCTGCCCTGTTGGAGGGTCAGTACTGAGGGAGTGATGCACATTCAGAGGGTCAGTACTGAGGGAGTGCTGCACTGTCGGAGGGTCAGTACTGAGGGAGTGCTGCACAGCCAGATGGTCAGCATTGAGGGAGCGCCGCACTGACAGAGGGTCAATACTGAGGGAGTGCAGCACTGTCAGAGTGTCAGTACTGAGGGAGTGCAGCACTGTCAGAGGGTCAGTACTGAGGGAGTGCTGCACTGTCGGAGGGTCAGTACTGAGGGAGTGCCGCACTGTCAGAGGGTCAGTACTGAGGGTGGACCACACTGTTGGTGGTTCAGCACTGAGGAAGCGCCACACCTTCAGAAAGTCAGTACTGAGGGAGTGCAGCACTCTCGGAGGGTCAGGACTGTGGGAGTGCAGCACTGTCAGATTGTCAGTACTGACGGAGCGCCGCACTGTCAGATGGTCAGTACTCCAGGAGTGCCACACTGTCAGAGGGTCAGTACTGAGGGAGTGCCGCACTGTCAGAGGGTCAGTACTGAGGGAGTGCCGCACTGTCGGAGGGTCAGTACTGAGGGAGTGCCGCACTGTCGGATGGTCAGTACTGAGGGAGCACCGCACGGTCGGAGGGTCAGTACTGAGGGAGTGCCGCACTGTCAGAGTGTCAGTACTGAGGGAGAGCTGCACTATCTGAGGGTCAGTTCTGAGGGATTGCCGCACTGTCGGAGGGTCACTACTGAGGGACCTACGCACAATTGCAGGGTCAGTACTGAGGAAACGCCGCACTGTCGGAGGGTCAGTACTGAGGGAGTGCCGCACTGTCGGAGGGTCAGTACTGCGGGAGTGCCGCACTGTCAGAAAGTCAGTACTGAGGGAGCGCCACACTGTCGGAGGGTCAGTACTCAATGAGTGCCGCACTGTCCGAGGTTCAGTACTGAGGGAGCTCCGCACTATCGGAGGTTCAGTACTGAGGGAGTGCCACACTGTCGGAGGGTCCGTACTGCGGGAATGCCGCACTGTCAGAGGGTCAGTACTGAGGGTGCGCCGCACTGTCAGAGGGTCAGTACTCAAGGAGTGCCACACTGTCGGAGGGTCAGTACTGAGGAAGGGCCGCAGTGTCGGTGGGTCAGTACTGAGGGAGCACCGCACTGTCGGAGGGTCAGTACTGAGGGAGGGCCGAACTGTCGAAGGGTCGGTACTGAGGGAGGGCCGCACTGTCAGAGGGTCAGTACTGAGGGAGTGCCACACTGTCGGAGGGTCAGTACTGAGAGCGCCGCACTGTCGGAGGGTCAGTGCTGAGGGAGCACTGCCCTGTTGGAGGGTCAGTACTGAGGGAGCGCCACAGTGTCGGAGACTCAGTACTGAGGGAGCGCCGCACTGTCGGAGGGACAGTCCTGTGGGAATGCCTCACTGTCGGAGGGTCAGTACTGAGGGAGTGCCTCACTGTCAGACGGTCAGTACTGAGGTATTGCCTTACTAACAGACGGTGAGTACTGAGAGTGTACAGCGCAGTCGCAGGGTCAGTACTGAGGGAGTGCCTCACTATCAGAGGGTCAGTACTGAGGGAGAGCTGCACTGTCAGAGGGTCAGTACTGAAGGAGTGCCGTATTGTGGGAGGGTCAGTACTGAGGGAGTGCTGCACTGTCAGATGGTCAGTACTGACTCAGTGCTGCACTGTCAGAGGGTCAGTACTGAGCGAGTGCTGCACTGTCAGAGGGTCAGTACTGAAGGAGTGCCGTATTGTGGGAGGGTCAGTACTGAGGGAGTGCTGCACTGTCAGATGGTCAGTACTGACTCAGTGCTGCACTGTCAGAGGGTCAGTACTGAGGGAGTGCCGCATGATCGGATGGTCAGTACTGAGGGAGTGCTGCACTGTCGGAGGGTCAGTACTGAGGGAATGCTGCACTGTCGGAGGGTCAGTACTGAGGGAGTGCTGCACTGTCAGAGGGTCAGTATTGAGGCAGTGCTGTCCTGTGGGAGGGTCACTACTGAGGGAGTGCTGCACTGTCAGAGGGTCAGTACTGAGGGAGTACTGTACTGTGGGAGGTTCAGTACCGAAGGAGTGCTGAACTGTGGGAGGGTCAGTACTGAGGGAGTGATGCACTGTCAGAGGGTCAGTACTGAGGGAGTGCTGTACTGTGGGAGGGTCAGTACTGAGGGAGTGATGCACATTCAGAGGGTCAGTACTGACTCAGTGCTGTACTGTGGGAGGGTCAGTACTGACGGAGTGCTGCACTGTCAGAGGGTCAGTATTGAGGGAGCGCCGCACTGACAGAGGGTCAGCACTGAGGGAGCGTGGCACTGTCAGAGGGTCAGTACTGAGGGAGTGCATCACTGTCAGAGGGTCAGTGCTGAGGGTACGCCACATGTCAGATTGTCAATACTGAGGGTGGACCACACTGTCGGAGGGTCGGTACTGAGGGAGTGCCACACTGTCAGATGGTCAGTACTGAGGGTGGACCACACTGTTGGAGCGTCAGTACTGAGGAAGCGCCACACTTTCAGAGGGTCAGTACTGAGGGAGTGCCGCACTGTTGGAGGGTCAGTACTGAGGAAGTGCCACACCTTCAGAGGGTCAGTACTGAGGGAATGCCGCACTGTCAGATGGTCTGTACTGCAGGAGTGCCGCACTGTCAGAGTGTCAGTACTGCTAGCTAAGTGAGGAATAGGGAGAGAGAGGAGTTGAACACGTGGCTGCAGGGATGGTGTAGGAGGGAGGGTTTTGGTTTCCTGGATAATTGGGGCTCTTTCTGGGGTAGGTGGGACCTTTACAAACAGGATGGTCTTCACCTGAACCAGAGGGGTACCAATATCCTGGGGGGGGGAGATTTGCTAGTGCTCTTCGGGGGGGGTTTAAACTAATTCAGCAGGGGGATGGGAACCTAAATTGTAGTTCCAGTGTGCAGGATGTTGAGAGTAGTGAGGTCAGGGATAAGGTTATAAGGACACAAGAGGGCACTGGCAAGCAAGAGCTTGGTTTAAAGTGTGTCGACTTCAACGCCAGGAGCATCCGGAATAAGGTGGGTGAGCTTGCAGCATGGGTTGGTACCTGGGATCTCGATGTTGTGGCCATTTCAGAGACATGGGTAGAGCAGGGACAGGAATGGATGTTGCGGGTTCCGGGATTTAGATGTTTCACTAAGAACAGAGAAGATGGTAAAAGAGGGGGGGGGGGGGTGTGGCATTGTTAATCAAGGAGAGTATTATGGCGGCAGAAAGGACGTTTGAGGACTCGTCTACTGAGGTAGTCTGGGCCGAGGTTAGAAACAGGAGAGGAGAGGTCACTCTGTTGGGAGTTTTCTATAGACATCCAAATAGTTCCAGAGATGTAGAGGAAAGGATAGCGAAGATGATTCTTGACAGGAGCGAGAGTAACAGGGTTGTGGTTATGGGGGCTTTAACTTTCCAAATATTGACTGGAAATACTATAGTTCGAGTACTTTAGATGGGTCTGTTTTTGTCCAGTGTGTGCAGGAGGGTTTTCTGACACAGTATGCAGACAGGCCAACCAGGAGCGATGCCACATTGGATTTGGTACTGGGTAATGAACCCGGCCAGGTGTTAGATTTAGAAGTTGGTGAGCACTTTGGCGATAGTGATCACAATTCGGTTAGGTTTACCTTAGCGATGGGCAGGGACAGGCATATACCGCAGGGCAAGAATTATAGCTGGGGGAAAGGAAATTATGATGCGATTAGGCAAGATTTAGGATGCGTAGGATGGGGAAGGAAACTGCAGGGGATGGGAACAATCGAAATGTGGAGCTTATTCAAGGAGCAGCTACTGCGTGTCCTTGATAAGTATGTACCTGTCAGGCAGGGAGGAAGTTGTCGAGTGAGGGAACCGTGGTTTACTCAAGAAGTTGAAGCGCTTGTCAAGAGGAAGAAGAAGGCTGATGTCAGGATGAGACGTGAAGGCTCAGTTTGGGCGCTTGAGAGTTACAAGCTAGCCAGGAAGGATCTAAAGGGAGAGATAAGAAGAGCAAGGAGAGGACACGAGAAGTCATTGGCGGATAGGATCAAAGAAAACCCTAAGGCTTTCTATAGGTATATCAGGAATAAAAGAATGACTAGAGATAGGTTAGGGCCAATCAAGGATAGTAGTGGGAAGTTGTGTGTGGAATCGGAGGAGATAGGGGAAGTGTTAAATGAATATTTTTCGTCAGTATTTACAGTGGAGAAAGAAAATGTTGTCGAGGAGAATACTGAGATACAGACTACTAGGCTAGATGGGATTGAGGTTCACAAGGAGGAGGTGTTAGCAATTTTGGAAAGTGTGAAAATAGATAAGTCCCCTGGGCCAGATGGGATTTATCCTAGGATTCTCTGGGAAGCCAGGGAGGAGATTGCAGAGCCTTTGTCCTTGATTTTTATGTCGTCATTGTCGACAGGAATAGTGCCGGAAGACTGGAGGATAGCAAATGTTGTCCCCTTGTTCAAGAAGGGGAGTAGCGGCAGCCCTGGTAATTATAGACCTGTGAGCCTTACCTCTGTTGTGGGTAAAATGTTGGAAAAGGTTATAAGAGATAGGATTTATAATCATCTTGAAAAGAATAAGTTCATTAGAGATAGTCAGCACGGTTTTGTGAAGGGTAGGTCGTGCCTCACAAACCTTATTGAGTTTTTTGACAAGGTGACCAAACAGGTGGATGAGGGTAAAGCCGTGGATGTGGTCTATATGGATTTCAGTAAGGCGTTTGATAAAGTTCCCCACGGTAGGCTATTGCAGAAAATACAGAAGTATGGGATTGAAGGTGAATTAGTGCTTTGGATCAGAAATTGGCTAGCTGAAAGAAGACAGAGGGTGGTGGTTGATGGCAAATGTTCATCCTGGAGTATAGTTTCTAGTGGTGTACCGCAAGGATCTGTTTTGAGGCCACTGCTGTTTGTCATTTTTATAAATGACCTGGATGAGGGTGTAGAAGGGTGGGTTAGTAAATTTGCAGATGACACGAAGGTCGGTGGAGTTGTGGATAGTGCCGAAGGATGTTGTAGGTTACAGAGGGACATAGATTGGCTGCAGAGCTGGGCTGAGAGATGGCAAATGGAGTTTAATGCGGAAAAGTGTGAGGTGATTCACTTCGGAAGGAGTAACAGGATTGCAGAATACTGGGCTAATGGGAAGATTCTTGGTAGTGTAGATGAGCAGAGAGATCTTGGTGTCCAGGTACATAAATCCCTGAAAGTTGCCACCCAGGTTAATAGAGCTGTTAAGAAGGCATATGGTGTGTTAGCTTTTATTAGTAGGGGGATCGAGTTTAGGAGCCACGAGGTCATGTTGCAGCTGTACAAAACTCTGGTGCGGCCGCACCTGGAGTATTGCGTGCAGTTCTGGTCACCGCATTATAGGAAAGATGTGGAAGCTTTGGAAAAGGTGCAGAGGAGATTTACTAGGATGTTGCCTGGTATGGAGGGAAGGTCTTACGAGGAAAGGCTGAGGGACTTGAGGTTGTTTTCGTGAAAGAGAAGGAGGAGGAGAGGTGACAGAATAGAGACATATAAGATAATCAGAGGGTTGGACAGGGTGGATAGTGAGAGTCTTTTTCCTCGGATGGTGATGGCAAACAAGAGGGGACATAGCTTTAAGTTGAGGGGTGATAGATATAGGACAGCTGTCAGAGGTAGTTTCTTGACACAGAGAGTAGTAGGGGCGTGGAAAGCCCTGCCTGCAACAGTAGCAGACTCGCCAACTTTAAGGGCATTTAAGTGGTCATTGGATGTGAGCCGCATGGAAGATGGCAGGATCCCCAAAGACACATTGTACAGCGAGCTCGCCACTGGTATCAGACCCACCGGCCGTCCATGTCTCCGTTATAAAGACGTCTGCAAACGCGACATGAAATCGTGTGACATTGATCACAAGTCGTGGGAGTCAGTTGCCAGCATTCGCCAGAGCTGGCGGGCAGCCATAAAGACAGGGCTAAATTGTGGCGAGTCGAAGAGACTTAGTAGTTGGCAGGAAAAAAGACAGAGGCGCAAGGGGAGAGCCAACTGTGCAACAGCCCCAACATACAAATTTCTCTGCAGCACCTGTGGAAGAGCCTGTCACTCCAGAATTGGCCTTTATAGCCACTCCAGGCGCTGCTTCACAAACCACTGACCACCTCCAGGCGCGTATCCATTGTCTCTCGAGATAAGGAGGCCCAAAAGGATAGACATGTGGATGAAAATGGAGTAGTGTAGGTCAGATGGTTTCACAGTTCGGCGCAACATCGAGGGCTGAAGGGCCTGTACTGCGCTGTAATGTTCTATGTTCTATGTAACACTGATATAACCCACACCCCTCACTGTGACACTGATAAATCCCACACCCCTCACTGGAACACTCTGATATATCCCACACCCCAGACTGGAACACTCTGATAAATCTCACACCCCTCACTGTAACACTGATTTGTCCCACACATTCATCACTGTAACACTGATATATCCCACACCCCACACTGCAACACATAGGTATATCCCACACCCACACTCTGGCACTGATATCTCCCACACCCCTCACTGTGACACTGATATATCCCACACTCCTCACTGTAACACTGATATATCCCACACCATTCACTGGGACACTGATATATCCCACACCCCTCACTGTAACACTAATATATCCCACACCCCTCACTGTGACACTGATTTTTCCCACACCATTCACTGTAACACTGATATATCCCACACCCCTCACTGTAAAACTGACATATCCCACACCCCTCACTGTAACACTCTTATATCCCACACCCCTCACTGTAACACTCTAATATATCCCACACCCCTCACTGTAACACTGATATATCCCACACCCCTCACTGCAACACTCTAATATATTCCACACCCCTCACTGTGACAGGCTGATATATCCCACTCCCCTAACTCTAACACTGATATATCCCAAACCTCTCACTGTAACACTGATATAACCCACACCCCTCACTGTAACACTGATATATCCCACACCCTCACTCTTACACTGATATATCCCACACCCCTCACTGTGACACTGATATATTCCACACCCCTCACTGGAACACTCTGATATATCCCACACCACTCACTCTAACACTGATATATCCCACACCTCTCACTGTAACACTGATATAACCCACACCCCTCACTGGAACACTGATATATCCCACAACCTGACTCTTACACTGATATATCCCACACCCCTCACTGTAACACACTGATATATCCCACACCCCTCACTCTACACTGATATATCCCACACCTCTCAGTGTAACACTGATATATCCCACACACCTCCCTGAGACACTGATATATCCCAAACCCCTCACTGTGACACTGATATATCCCACACCCCTCACTGAGACCTGATATATCCCACACCCCTCACAATAACACTGATATATCCCACACCCATCACCCCAACACTGATATATTCCACTCCCCTCACAATATCACTGATGTAACCCACACACGCTCACTGTAACACTGACAAATTCCACACCTGTCACTATAACACCGATATATCCAACACCAGTCAGCGTCACACTGATATATCCCACACCTCTCACTCTAACACAGAGATAACCCACACCCCTCACTGTAACACTGATATATCCCACACCTCTCACTCTAACACTGAGATAACCCACATTACCCCCCCCCCGGTAACCCTCTGAAATATCCCACACCCCTCACTGTAACACACTGATATATCCCACACCCCTCACTGTAACACTGATATATCCAACACCCCTCACTGCAACACTGATACATCCCACACACCTCACTGGAACAGTGATATATCCCACACTCCTCACTGTAACACTGATCTATCCCAAACCCCTCACTGTAACACTGATATATCCCACACCCCTCACTGTAACACTGATATATCCCACACCCCTCACTGTAACACTGATATATCCCACACCCCTCACTGTAACACTCTGATATATCCCACACCCCTCACTGTAACACTGATATATCCCACACCCCTCACTGAAACATTCTGATAGACCCTCACCCCTCACTGTAACACTGATATATCCCACACCACACACTGTAAAGCTCTGATATATCCCACACCCCTCAATGTAACACTCTGATCTGTCCCTCACCCCTCACTGTAACACTGATATATCCCACACCCCTCACTGTAAAGCTCTGATATACCCCACACCCCTCACTGTAACACTGATATACCCCAGACCCCTCACTGTAACAATCTGATATATCCCACACTCCTCCCTGTAACGCTCTGATATACCCCACACCCCTCACTGAAACACATTGATATATCCCACACCCCTCACTCTAACACTCTGTATATCCCACACCCCTCACTCCAACACTCTGTATAAGCCACACTTCTCGCTGTAACACTCTGAAATATCCCACACCCCTCACTGTAACGCTCTGACATACCCCACAACCCTCACTGTAAACACTGATATACCCCACTCCCCTCACCGTACAACACTGATATATCCTACACTCCTCACTCTAACACTCTGTATATACCACACCCCTCACTGTCACACTCTGATATATCCCACACCCCTCACTGTCACACTCTGATATATCCCACACCCCTCACTGTAACGCTCTGATATATCCCACACCCCTCACTCTAACACACTGTACATCCCACACCCCTCACTGTAACACACAGATATATCCCACACCCCTCACTGTATCACTCTGATATATCCCACACCCCTCACTGTAACACTCTGATATGTCCCACACCCCTCACTGTAACACTGATATATCCCACACCCCTCACTGTAACACTCTGATATATCCCACACCCCTCACTGTAACACTCTGATATGTCCCACACCCCTCACTGTAACACTCTGATATATCCCACACCCCTCACTGTATCACTCTGATATATCCCACACCCCTCACTGTAACACTCTGATATGTCCCACACCCCTCACTGTAACACTGATATATCCCACACCCCTCACTGTAACACTCTGATATATCCCACACCCCTCACTGTAACTCACCGATATATCCCACACCCCTCGCTGTAACACACATTTATATCCCACACCCTTCACTGTAACACACTGATATCTCCCAGACCCCTCACTGTAACACTTTGTTATATCCCACACCCCTCACTGTAACACTGATATAAACCACACCCCTCATTGCAACATTGATATGTCCCACACCCCTCACTGCAACACTGATATATCCCACACCCCTCACTGTAACACTCCGACATATCACACACCCCTCACTGTAACACTGATATATCTCACACACCCTCACTGTAACAACGATATATCCCACCCTCCTCACTATATCACTGATGTATCCCACACACCCTCACTGTAACACTCGTATATATCCGACACCTGTCAGTGTAACACTGATATAACCCACACCCCTCACTGTAACACTCTGATATATCCCACACCCCTCACTGTAACACTCTGATATATCCCACACCCCTCACTGGAACACTGATATATCCCACACCCCTCATTGTAACACTGATATATCCCACACCCCTCACTGTAACACTGATATATCCCACACCCCTCACTGTAACACTCTAATATAATCCACACCCCTCACTATGACACTCTGATATATCCCACACCCCTCTCTCTAACACTGATAGATCCCACACCTCTCACTGTAACACTGATATATCCCACACCCCTCACTGTCACACTCTACTATATTCCACACCCCTCACTGGAACACTCTTATATATCCCACACCCCTCACTCTAACACTGATATATCCCACACCTCTCACTGTAACACTGATATAACCCACACCCCTCAATGTAACACTGATATTTCCCACAAACTCACTCTTACACTGATATATCCCACACCCCTCACAGAGACACTGATATATCCCAAACCCCTCACTGTGACACTGAAATATCCCACACCCAAAACTGAGACACTGATATATCCCACACCACTCACTAGAACACTGATATATCCCACACCCCTCACCCTAACACTGACATCTCCCACACCCCTCACAATATCACTGATGTATCCCACACACCCTCACTTTAACACTCTGATATGTCCCACACCCCTCACTGCAACACTCTGATATATCCCACACCCCTCACTGTAACACTGATATATCCCACACTTCTCACTCTAACACTGATATAACCCACACCCCTCACTGGAACACTCTGAAATATCCCACACCCCTCACTGTAACACTGATACAACCAACACCAGTCAGTGTAACACTGATATATCCCACACCTCTCACTCTAACACTGATGTATCCCACACCTGTCACTGTAACACTGAAATATCGCACACCCCTCACTGTAACACTCTGAAATATCCCACACCCCTCACTGTAACACTCTGATATATCCCACAACCCTCACTGTAACACTGATATATCCCACACCCCTCACTGTAACACTGATATATCCCACGCCCCTCACTGTAACACTGATATATCCCACACTCCTCACTGTAACACTGATATATCCCACTCCCCTCACTGTAACACTCTGATATATTCCACACCCCTCACTGTAACACTCTGATATATCGCACACCCCTCACTCGAACACTGATATATCCCACACCTCTCACTGTAACACTCATATAAACCACACCCCTCACTGTGACACTGATAAATCCGACACCCCTCACTGAAACACTCTGATAGACCCCACACCCTTCACTGTAACACTGATATATCCCACACCCCTCACTGTAACACTGATCTCTCCCACACCCCTCACTATAACAATCTGATCTATCCCACTCCCCTCTCTGCAACACTGATATATCCCACACCCCTCACTGTAAAGCTCTGATATACCCTGCAACCCTCACTGTAACACTCTGATAGATCCCACACCCACATTGTAACGCTCTGATATACCCCACACCCCTCACTGTAACACTTTGATATATGCCACACCCCTCACTCTAACACTCTGTATATCCCACACCCCTCACTGTAACACTGATATATCCCACATTCCTCACTGTAACACTGCTATGTCCCACACCCGCCCTATAACACATTGATATATCCCACACTCCTCACTGTCACACTGATATATCCCACACCCCTCACTGTAACACTGACATATCCCACACCCTCACTCTTACAGTGATATATCCCACACCCTCACTCTTACACTGAAATATCCCACACATCTCACTGTGACACTGATATAACCCACACCCCTCACTGTAACACTCTGATATCCCCCACAACCCTCACTGTCACACTGATAAAGCCCACACCCCTCACTGTAACACTCTGATATATTCCACACCCCTCACTCTAACACTCTGTATATCCCAAACCCCTCACTGTCACACTGATATACCACACAACCCTCACTCTAACACTGATGTACCCCACACACCTCACTGTAACACTCTGATATATCCCACACCCCTCACTGTTACACTGATATAACCCACACCTATCGCTGTAACACTCTGATATATCTCATACCCCTCACTCTAACACTCTGTATATTCCACACCCCTCACTGTAAAACACTGATATATCCCACACCCCTCACTCTAACACTGATATATCCCACACCTCTCACTGTAACACTGATGGAACCCACACCCCTCACTGTGACACTGATATATCCCACACCCTCACTCTTACACTGATATATCCCACACCCTCACTCTTGCACTGAAATATCCCACACATCTCACTGTGACACTGATATAACCCACACCCCTCACTGTAACTGTCTGATATAACCCACACCCCTCACTTTAACACTCTGATCCATCCCACACCCCTCACTGTAACACTCTGATATATCCCACACACCTCACTGTTACACTCTGATAGACCCCACACCCTTCACTGTAACACTGATATATCCCACACCCCTCACTGTAACATTGATCTCTCCCACACCCCTCACTGTAAAGCTCTGATATACCCCACACCCCTCACTGTAACGCTGATATACCCCGCACCCCTCACTGTAACACTGATATATCCCACAACCCTCACTGCAACCGTGATATATCCCACACCTCTCACTCTAACACTGATATAACCCACACCCCTCACTGGAACACTCTGAAATATCCCACACCCCTCACTGTAACACTGATATATCCCACACCTGTCACTGTAACACTGAAATATCGCACACCCCTCACTGTAACACTCTGAAATATCCCACACCCCTCACTGTAACACTGATATATCCCACCCCCTCACTGCAACACTGATATATCCCACACCCCTCACTGCAACACTGATATATCCCACACCCCTCACTGTAACACTGATATATCCCACACTCCTCACTGTAACACTGATATATCCCACTCCCCTCACTGTAACACTGATATATCCCACACTCCTCACTGTAACACTGATCTATCCCAAACCCCTCACTGTAACACTCTGATATATTCCACACCCCTCACTGCAACACTCTGATATGTCGCACACCCCTCACTCGAACACTGATATATCCCACACCTCTCACTGTAACACTCATAAAAACCACACCCCTCACTGTGACACTGATAAATACCACACCCCTCACTGAAACACTCTGATAGACCCCACACCCTTCACTGTAACACTGATATATCCCACACCCCTCACTGTAACATTGATCTCTCCCACACCCCTCACTGTAAAGCTCTGATATACCCCACACCCCTCACTGTAACGCTGATATACCCCGCACCCCTCACTGTAACACTCTGATAGATCCCACACCCCACGTTGTAACGCTCTGATATACCCCACACCCCTCACTGTAACACTTTGATATATGCCACACCCCTCACTCTAACACTCTGTATATCCCACACCTCTCGCTGTTACACTCTGATATATCCCACACCACTCACTGTAACTCTCTGATATACACCACAACCCTCACTGTCACACTGATAAAGCCCACACCCCTCACTGTAACACTCTGATATATACCACACCCCTCACTCTAACACTCTGTATATCCCACACACCTCACTCTGACACTCTGTATATCCCACACCCCTCACTGTCACACTCTGATATACCCCACAACCCTCACTCTAACACTGATGTACCCCACACGCCTCACTGTAACACTCTGATATATCCCACACCCCTCACTCTAACACTGATGGAACCCACACCCCTCACTGTGACACTGATATATCCCACACCCTCACTCTTACAGTGATATATCCCACACCCTCACTCTTACATTGAAATATCCCACACATCTCACTGTGACACTGATATAACCCACACCCCTCACTGTAACACTCTGATATCCCCCACAACCCTCACTGTCACACTGATAAAGCCCAGACCTATCGCTGTAACACTCTGATATATCTCATACCCCTCACTCTAACACTGATGGAACCCACACCCCTCACTGTGACACTGATATATCCCACACCCTCACTCTTACAGTGATATATCCCACACCCTCACTCTTACATTGAAATATCCCACACATCTCACTGTGACACTGATATATCCCACACCCCTCACTGTAACACTGATCTAACTCACACCCCTCAATGTAACAATGATATATCCCACAACCTCACTCTTACACTGATATATCCCACACCCCTCACAGAGACACTGATATATCCCAAACCCCTCACTGTGACACTGATATATCCCACACCCAAAACTGAGACACTGATATATCCCACACCACTCACTTTAACACTGATATATCCCACACCCCTCACCCTAACACTGACATATCCCACACCCCTCACTGTAACACTGATATATCCAACACCAGTCAGTGTAACACTGATATATCTCATACCGCTCACTCTAACACTCTGTATATTCCACACCCCTCACTGTAACATTGATATAACCCACACCCCTCAATGTAACACTGATATATACCACAACCTCACACTTACACTGATATATCCCACACCCCTCACAGAGACACTGATATATCCCAAACCACTGACTGTGACACTGATATATCCCATAACAAAAACTGAGACACTGATATATCCCACAACCATCACAATATCACTGATGTATCCCACACACCCTCACTGTAACACTCTGATATATTCCACACCCCTCACTGTTACACTGATATGTCCCACACCCCTCACTGCAACACTCTGATATATCCCACACCCCTCACTGTAACAATGATATATCCCACACCACTCACTGTAACACTGATATATCCCACATCCCTCACTGTAACACTGATATATTCCACACCTGTCACTGTAACACTGATATATCGCACACCTCTCACTCTAACACTGAGAAAACCCACACCCCGCACTGGAACACTCTGAAATATCCCACACCCCTCACTGTAACACTGATATATTCCACACCTGTCACTGTAACACTGATATATCGCACACCCCTCACTGTAACACTCTGAAATATCCCACACCCCTCACTGTAACACTCTGATATATCCCACAACCCTCACTGTAACACTGATATATCCCACACCCCTCACTGTAACACTGATATATCCCACTCCCCTCACTGCAACACTGATATATCCCACACCCCTCACTGTAACACTGATATATCCCACACTCCTCACTGTGACACTGATATATCCCACTCCCCTCACTGTAACACTGATATATCCCACACTCCTCACTGTGACACTGATCTATCCCAAACCCCTCACTGTAACACTCCGATATATCCCACACCCATCACTGTAACGCTGATATAAACCACACCCCTCACTGTGACACTGATATATCCCACACCCCTCCCTGTAACACTGATATATGCCACACCCCTCACTGTAACACTGATATATCCCACACCCCTCACTGTAACACTGATATATCCCACATCCCTCACTGTAACACTGATATATCCCACACCCCTCACTGTAACACTGATATATCCCACACCCCTCACTGTAACACTGACATATCCCACACCACTCACAGAGACACTGATATATCCCAAACCCCTCACTGTGACACTGATATATCCCACACCCAAAACTGAGACACTGATATATCCCACACCACTCACTCGAACACTGATATATCCCACACCCCTCATCCTAACACTGACATATCCCACAACCCTCACAATATCACTGATGTATCCCACACACCCTCACTTTAAAACTCTAATATATCCCACACCCCTCACTGTTACACTGATATGTCCCACACCCCACACTGCAACACTCTGATATATCCCACACCCCTCACTGTAACACTGATATATCCAACACCCCACACTGCAACACTCTGATATATCCCACACCTCTCACTCTAAAACTGATATAACCCACACCCCTCACCGGAACACTCTGAAGTATCCCACACACCTCACTGTAACACTGATATAACCAACACCAGTCAGTGTAACACTGATGTATCCCACACCTCTCACTCTAACACTGATATATTCCACACCTGTCACTCTAACACTGATATATCCCACACCCCTCAACCTCACACTGACATATCCCACAACCCTCACAATATCACTGATGTATCCCACACACCCGCACTTTAACACTCTGATAAATCCCACGCCCCTCACTGTAACACTGATATGTCCCACACCCCTCACTGCAACACTCTGATATATCCCACACCCTTCACTGTAACACTCTGATATATCCAACACCAGTCAGCGTAACACTGATATAACCCACACCCCGCACTGGAACACTCTGAAATATCCCACACCCTTCACTGTAACACTGATATATCCCCCACCTCTCACTCTAACACTGATATAACCCACACCCCGCACTGGAACACTCTGAAATATCCCACACCCCTCACTGTAACACTCTGAAATATCCCACACCCCTCACTGTAACACTCTGATATATCCCACAACCCTCACTGTAACACTGATATATCCCACACCCCTCACTGTAACACTGATATATCCCACTCCCCTCACTGCAACACTGATATATCCCACACCCCTCACTGTAACACTGATATATCCCACACTCCTCACTGTGACACTGATATATCCCACTCCCCTCACTGTAACACTGATATATGCCACACTCCTCACTGGAACACTGATCTATCCCAAACCCCTCACTGCAACATTCTGATATATTCCACACCCCTCACTGTAACACTCCGATATATCCCACACCCATCACTCGAACACTGATATATCCCACACCTCTCACTGTAACGCTGATATAAACCACACCCCTCACTGTGACACTGATATATCCCACACCCCTCCCTGTAACACTGATATATGTCACACCCCTCACTGTAACACTGATATATCCCACACCCCTCACTGTAACACTGATATATCCCACATCCCTCACTGTAACATTGATATATCCCACATCCCTCACTGTAACACTGATATATCCCAAACCCCTCACTGTGACACTGATATATCCCACACCCAAAACTGAGACACTGATATATCCCACACCACTCACTAGAACACTGATATATCCCACACCCCTCACCCTAACACTGACATATCCCAAACCCCTCACAATATCACTGATGTATCCCACACACCCACACTTTAACACTCTGATATTTCCCACACTCCTCACTGTAACACTGATATATCACCCACCTTTCACTGTAACACCGATATATCCCACACTCCTCACTGTAACTCTGATATATCCCACACTCCTCACTCTAACACTGATCTCTCCCACACCCCTCACTGTAACACTGATATATCCCACTACCCTCACTGTAACACTGATATATCCCACACCCCTCATTGTAACACACTGATATATCCCACACCCATCACTGTAACACTGATATATCCCACTCCCCTCACTGGAACATACTGATATATCCCACACTCCTCACTGTCACACTGATATATCCCACACCCCTCACTGTAACATACTGATATATCCCACACTCCTCACTGTCACACTGATATATCCCACACCCCTCACTGTAAAACTGATATATCCCACACCCCTCACTGTAACACAGATATATCCCACACCCTCACTGTAACACTGATATATCACCCACCTTTCACTGTCACACCGATATATCCCACACTCCTCACTGTAACTCTGATATATCCCACACCCCTCACTGTCACACTGATATATCCCACACCCCTCAATTTAACACTGATATATCCCACACCCCTCACCCTAACACTGATATATCCCACACCCCTCACTGTATCACTGATATATCCCACACCCCTCACTGTAACACTGATATATCTTCCACCCCTCACTGCAACACTGATATATCCCACACCCCTCACTGTAACACTGATATATCTCACACCCCTCACTGTAACACTGATATATCTTCCACCCCTCACTGCAACACTGATATATCCCACACCCCTCACTGTATCACTGATATATCCCACACCCCTCACTGTAACACTGATATATCCCACACCCCTCACCTTTACACTGATATATGCCACACCCATCACACTTACACTGATAAATCCCACACCCCTCACCGTAACACTGATATATCCCACACCCCTCACTGTCACACTGATATATCCCACACCCCTCACTGTTCCACTGATATATCCCACACCCCTCACCCTAACACTGATAAATCCCACACCCCTCACCGTAACACTGATATATCCCACACCCCTCACTGTCACACTGATATATCCCACACCCCTCAATGTAACACTGATATATCCCACACCCCTCACTGTAACACTGATATATCCCACACCTCTCACTTTAAAACTGATATATCCCACCCCCCTCACTGTAACACTGATATATGTCACACCCCTCACTGTAACACTGATATATCCCACACCCCTCGCTGTAACACTGATATATCTCACACCCCTCACTGCAACACTGATATATCCCACACCCCTCACTGTTACACTGATATATCCCACACCCCTCACTGTAACACTGTGATATATCCCACACCCCTCACTGTAACACTCTGAAATAGCCCACACCTCTCACTGTAACACTCTGATATATCCCACACCCCTCACTGTTACACTGATATATCCCACACCCCTCACTGTAACACTCTGATATATCCCACACCCCTCACTGTTACACACAGATATATCCCACACCCCTCACTGTAACACTCTGATATATCCCACACCCCTCACTGTAACACTCTGATATATCCCACACCCCTCACTGTAACACTCTGATATATCCCACACCCCTCACTGTAACGCTCTGATATATCCCACACCCCTCACTGTTACACACAGATATATCCCACACCCCTCACTGTAACACTCTGATATATCCCACACCCCTCACTGTTACACACAGATATATCCCACACCCCTCACTGTAACACTCTGATATATCCCACACCCCTCACTGTTACACACAGATATATCCCACACCCCTCACTGTAACACTCTGATATATCCCACACCCCTCACTGTAACACTCTGATATATCCCACACCCCTCACTGTAACACTATGAAATAGCCCACACCCCTCACTGTAACACTCTGATATATCCCACACCCCTCACTGTTACACTCTGATATGTCCCAAACCCCTCACTGTTGCACTGATATATTCCACACCCCTCACTGTAACACTCTGATATGTCCAAAACCCTTCACTGTAACACACTGATATATCCCACACCCCTCACTGTAACACTTTGTTATATACCAAACCCCTCACTGTAACACTGATATATCCCACACCCCTCACTGTAACACTGATATATCCCACACCCCTCACTGCAACACTCCGACATATCACACACCCCTCACTGGAACAATGATAAATCACACACCCCTCACTATATCACTGATGTATCTCACACACCCTCAATGTAACACTCTGATATATCCGACACCTGTCCCTGTAACACTGATATATCCCACACCCCTCACTGTAACACGCTGATATATCCCACAACCCTCACCGTAATACTGATATATCCCACACCCCTCACTCGAACACTGATATATCCCACACCCCTCACTGCAACACTGATATATCCCACAACCCTCACTGTAACACTCTAATATATTCCACACCCCTCACTGGAACACTCTGATATATCCCACACCCCTCACTGTAACACTGATATATCCAACACCAGTCAGTGTAACACTGATATATCTCATACCGCTCACTCTAACACTCTGTATATTCCACACCCCTCACTGTAACATTGATATAACCCACACCCCTCAATGTAACACTGATATATACCACAACCTCACACTTACACTGATATATCCCACACCCCTCACAGAGACACTGATATATCCCAAACCCCTGACTGTGACACTGATATATCCCATAACAAAAACTGAGACACTGATATATCCCACACCACTCACTATAACACTGATATATCCCACACCCCTCAACCTAACACTGACATATCACACAACCATCACAATATCACTGATGTATCCCACACACCCTCACTTTAACACTCTGATATATCCCACACCCCTCACTGTTACACTGATATGTCCCACACCCCTCACTGCAACACTCTGATATATCCCACACCCTTCACTGTAACACTGATATATCCCACACCTCTCACTCTAACACTGATATAACCCACACCGCGCACTGGAACACTCTGTAATATCCCACACCACTCACTTTTACACTGACATATCACACAACCATCACAATATCACTGATGTATCCCACACACCCTCACTTTAACACTCTGATATATCCCACACCCCTCACTGTTACACTGATACGTCCCACACCCCTCACTGCAACACTCTGATATATGCCACACCCCTCACTGTAACACTGATATATCCCACACCCCTCACTGTAACACTCTGATAGACCCCACAACCCTCACTGTAACACTGAAATATCCCACACCCCTCACTGTAACACTGATATATCCCACACCCCTCACTGTAACACTGATATATCCCACACCCCTCACTGTAACACTGACATATCCCACACCACTCACAGAGACACTGATATATCCCAAACCCCTCACTGTGACACTGATATATCCCACACCCAAAACTGAGACACTGATATATCCCACACCACTCACTCGAACACTGATATATCCCACACCCCTCATCCTAACACTGACATATCCCACAACCCTCACAATATCACTGATGTATCCCACACACCCTCACTTTAAAACTCTAATATATCCCACACCCCTCACTGTTACACTGATATGTCCCACACCCCACACTGCAACACTCTGATATATCCCACACCCCTCACTGTAACACTGATATATCCAACACCAGTCAGTGTAACAATGATATATCCCACACCTCTCACTCTAAAACTGATATAACCCACACCCCTCACCGGAACACTCTGAAGTATCCCACACACCTCACTGTAACACTGATATAACCAACACCAGTCAGTGTAACACTGAAGTATCCCACACCTCTCACTCTAACACTGATATATTCCACAACTGTCACTCTAACACTGATATATCCCACACCCCTCAACCTCACACTGACATATCCCACAACCCTCACAATATCACTGATGTATCCCACACACCCGCACTTTAACACTCTGATAAATCCCACGCCCCTCACTGTAACACTGATATGTCCCACACCCCTCACTGCAACACTCTGATATATCCCACACCCTTCACTGTAACACTCTGATATATCCAACACCAGTCAGCGTAACACTGATATAACCCACACCCCGCACTGGAACACTCTGAAATATCCCACACCCTTCACTGTAACACTGATATATCCCCCACCTCTCACTCTAACACTGATATAACCCACACCCCGCACTGGAACACTCTGAAATATCCCACACCCCTCACTGTAACACTCTGAAATATCCCACACCCCTCACTGTAACACTCTGATATATCCCACAACCCTCACTGTAACACTGATATATCCCACACCCCTCACTGTAACACTGATATATCCCACTCCCCTCACTGCAACACTGATATATCCCACACCCCTCACTGTAACACTGATATATCCCACACTCCTCACTGTGACACTGATATATCCCACTCCCCTCACTGTAACACTGATATATGCCACACTCCTCACTGGAACACTGATCTATCCCAAACCCCTCACTGCAACATTCTGATATATTCCACACCCCTCACTGTAACACTCCGATATATCCCACACCCATCACTCGAACACTGATATATCCCACACCTCTCACTGTAACGCTGATATAAACCACACCCCTCACTGTGACACTGATATATCCCACACCCCTCCCTGTAACACTGATATATGTCACACCCCTCACTGTAACACTGATATATCCCACACCCCTCACTGTAACACTGATATATCCCACATCCCTCACTGTAACATTGATATATCCCACATCCCTCACTGTAACACTGATATATCCCAAACCCCTCACTGTGACACTGATATATCCCACACCCAAAACTGAGACACTGATATATCCCACACCACTCACTAGAACACTGATATATCCCACACCCCTCACCCTAACACTGACATATCCCAAACCCCTCACAATATCACTGATGTATCCCACACACCCACACTTTAACACTCTGATATTTCCCACACTCCTCACTGTAACACTGATATATCACCCACCTTTCACTGTAACACCGATATATCCCACACTCCTCACTGTAACTCTGATATATCCCACACTCCTCACTCTAACACTGATCTCTCCCACACCCCTCACTGTAACACTGATATATCCCACTACCCTCACTGTAACACTGATATATCCCACACCCCTCATTGTAACACACTGATATATCCCACACCCATCACTGTAACACTGATATATCCCACTTCCCTCACTGGAACATACTGATATATCCCACACTCCTCACTGTCACACTGATATATCCCACACCCCTCACTGTAACATACTGATATATCCCACACTCCTCACTGTCACACTGATATATCCCACACCCCTCACTGTAAAACTGATATATCCCACACCCCTCACTGTAACACAGATATATCCCACACCCTCACTGTAACACTGATATATCACCCACCTTTCACTGTCACACCGATATATCCCACACTCCTCACTGTAACTCTGATATATCCCACACCCCTCACTGTCACACTGATATATCCCACACCCCTCAATTTAACACTGATATATCCCACACCCCTCACCCTAACACTGATATATCCCACACCCCTCACTGTATCACTGATATATCCCACACCCCTCACTGTAACACTGATATATCTTCCACCCCTCACTGCAACACTGATATATCCCACACCCCTCACTGTAACACTGATATATCTCACACCCCTCACTGTAACACTGATATATCTTCCACCCCTCACTGCAACACTGATATATCCCACACCCCTCACTGTATCACTGATATATCCCACACCCCTCACTGTAACACTGATATATCTTCCACCCCTCACTGCAACACTGATATATCCCACACCCCTCACTGTAACACTGATATATCCCACACCCCTCACCTTTACACTGATATATGCCACACCCATCACACTTACACTGATAAATCCCACACCCCTCACCGTAACACTGATATATCCCACACCCCTCACTGTCACACTGATATATCCCACACCCCTCACTGTTCCACTGATATATCCCACACCCCTCACCCTAACACTGATAAATCCCACACCCCTCACCGTAACACTGATATATCCCACACCCCTCACTGTCACACTGATATATCCCACACCCCTCAATGTAACACTGATATATCCCACACCCCTCACTGTAACACTGATATATCCCACACCTCTCACTTTAAAACTGATATATCCCACCCCCTCACTGTAACACTGATATATGTCACACCCCTCACTGTAACACTGATATATCCCACACCCCTCGCTGTAACACTGATATATCTCACACCCCTCACTGCAACACTGATATATCCCACACCCCTCACTGTTACACTGATATATCCCACACCCCTCACTGTAACACTGTGATATATCCCACACCCCTCACTGTAACACTCTGAAATAGCCCACACCTCTCACTGTAACACTCTGATATATCCCACACCCCTCACTGTTACACTGATATATCCCACACCCCTCACTGTAACACTCTGATATATCCCACACCCCTCACTGTTACACACAGATATATCCCACACCCCTCACTGTAACACTCTGATATATCCCACACCCCTCACTGTAACACTCTGATATATCCCACACCCCTCACTGTAACACTCTGATATATCCCACACCCCTCACTGTAACGCTCTGATATATCCCACACCCCTCACTGTTACACACAGATATATCCCACACCCCTCACTGTAACACTCTGATATATCCCACACCCCTCACTGTTACACACAGATATATCCCACACCCCTCACTGTAACACTCTGATATATCCCACACCCCTCACTGTTACACACAGATATATCCCACACCCCTCACTGTAACACTCTGATATATCCCACACCCCTCACTGTAACACTCTGATATATCCCACACCCCTCACTGTAACACTCTGAAATAGCCCACACCCCTCACTGTAACACTCTGATATATCCCACACCCCTCACTGTTACACTCTGATATGTCCCAAACCCCTCACTGTTGCACTGATATATTCCACACCCCTCACTGTAACACTCTGATATGTCCAAAACCCTTCACTGTAACACACTGATATATCCCACACCCCTCACTGTAACACTTTGTTATATACCAAACCCCTCACTGTAACACTGATATATCCCACACCCCTCACTGTAACACTGATATATCCCACACCCCTCACTGCAACACTCCGACATATCACACACCCCTCACTGGAACAATGATAAATCACACACCCCTCACTATATCACTGATGTATCTCACACACCCTCAATGTAACACTCTGATATATCCGACACCTGTCCCTGTAACACTGATATATCCCACACCCCTCACTGTAACACGCTGATATATCCCACAACCCTCACCGTAATACTGATATATCCCACACCCCTCACTCGAACACTGATATATCCCACACCCCTCACTGCAACACTGATATATCCCACAACCCTCACTGTAACACTCTAATATATTCCACACCCCTCACTGGAACACCAGATATATCCCACACCCCTCACTGTAACACTGATATATCCAACACCAGTCAGTGTAACACTGATATATCTCATACCGCTCACTCTAACACTCTGTATATTCCACACCCCTCACTGTAACATTGATATAACCCACACCCCTCAATGTAACACTGATATATACCACAACCTCACACTTACACTGATATATCCCACACCCCTCACAGAGACACTGATATATCCCAAACCCCTGACTGTGACACTGATATATCCCATAACAAAAACTGAGACACTGATATATCCCACACCACTCACTATAACACTGATATATCCCACACCCCTCAACCTAACACTGACATATCACACAACCATCACAATATCACTGATGTATCCCACACACCCTCACTTTAACACTCTGATATATCCCACACCCCTCACTGTTACACTGATATGTCCCACACCCCTCACTGCAACACTCTGATATATGCCACACCCCTCACTGTAACACTGATATATCCCACACCCCTCACTGTAACACTCTGATAGACCCCACAACCCTCACTGTAACACTGAAATATCCCACACCCCTCACTGTTACACTGATATATCCCACACCCCTCACTGTAACAATCTGATCTATCCCACTCCGCTCTCTGCAACACTGATATATCCCACACCCCTCACTGTAAAGCTCTGATATACCCCACACCCGTCACTGTAAGGCTGATATACCCCGCACCCTTCACTGTAACACTCTGATATATCCCACACCCCACATTGTAACGCTCTGATATACCCCACACCCCTCACTGTAACACTTTGATATATGCCACACCCCTCACTCTAACACTCTGTATATCCCACACCTCTCACTGTAACTCTCTGATATACACCACAACCCTCACTGTCACACTGATAAAGCCCACACCCCTCACTGTAACACTCTGATATATCCCACACCCCTCACTCTAACACTCTGTATATCCCACACCCCTCACTCTGACACTCTGTATATCCCACACCCCTCACTGTCACACTCTGATATACCCCACAACGCTCACTCGAACACTGATGTACCCCACACGCCTCTCTGTAACACTCTGATATATCCCACACCCCTCACTGTAACATTGATATAACCCACACCTATCGCTGTCACACTCTGATATATCTCATACCCCTCACTCTGAGACTCTGTATATTCCACACCCCTCACCGTAACACTGATATATCCCACACCCCTCACTGTCACACTGATATATCCCACACCCCTCACTGTAACACTGATATATCCCACACCTCTCACTTTAAAACTGATATATCCCACCCCCCTCACTGTAACACTGATATATGTCACACCCCTCACTGTAACACTGATATATCCAACACCAGTGTAACACTGATATATCTCATACCGCTCACTCTAACACTCTGTATATTCCACACCCCTCACTGCAACATTGATATAACCCACACCCTTCAATGTAACACTGATATATACCACAACCTCACACTGACACTGATATATCCCACACCCCTCACAGAGACACTGATATATCCCAAACCACTGACTGTGACACTGATATATCCCATAACAAAAACTGAGACACTGATATATCCCACACCCCTCACAGAGACACTGATATATCCCAAACCACTGACTGTGACACTGATATATCCCATAACAAAAACTGAGACACTGATATATCCCACACCACTCACTATAACACTGATATATCCCACACCCCTCAACCTAACACTGACATATCCCACAACCATCACAATATCACTGATGTATCCCACACACCCTCACTTTAACACTCTGATATATCCCACACCCCTCACTGTTACACTGATATGTCCCACACCCCTCACTGCAACACTCTGATATATCCCACACCCTTCACTGTAACACTCTGATATATCCAACACCAGTCAGCGTAACACTGATATATTCCACACCTCTCACTCTCACACTGATATAACCCACACCCCGCACTGGAACACTCTGAAATATCCCACACCCCTCACTGGAACACTGATATATTCCACACCTGTCACTGTAACACTGATATATCGCACACCCCTCACTGTAACACTCTGAAATATCCCACAACCCTCACTGTAACACTGATATATCCCACACCCCTCACTGTAACACTGATATATCCCACTCCCCTCACTGCAACACTGATATATCCCACACCCCTCACTGTAACACTGATATATCCCACACCCCTCACTGTAACACTGATATATCCCACTCCCCTCACTGTAACACTGATATATCCCACTCCCCTCACTGTAACACTGATATATCCCACACCCCTCACTGTAACACTGATATATCCCACTCCCCTCACTGTAACACTGATATGTCCCACACCCCTCACTGCAACACTCTGATGTATCCCACACCCCTCACTGTAACACTCTGATATATCCAACACCAGTCAGCGTAACACTGATATATCCCACACCTCTCACTCTCACACTGATATAACCCACACCCCGCACTGGAACACTCTGAAATATCCCACATCCCTCACTGGAACACTGATATATTCCACACCTGTCACTGTAACACTGATATATCGCACACCCCTCACTGTAACACTCTGAAATATCCCACACCCCTCACTGTAACACTCTGATATATCCCACAACCCTCACTGTAACACTGATATATCCCACACCCCTCACTGTAACACTGATATATCCCACTCCCCTCACTGCAACACTGATATATCCCACACCCCTCACTGTAACACTGATATATCCCACACCCCTCACTGTAACACTGATATATCCCACTCCCCTCACTGTAACACTGATATATCCCACTCCCCTCACTGTAACACTGATATATCCCACACTCCTCACTGTAACACTGATCTATCCCAAACCCCTCACTGCAACACTCTGATATATTCCACACCCCTCACTGTAACACTCCGATATATCCCACACCCATCACTCGAACACTGATATATCCCACACCTCTCACTGTAACGCTGATATAAACCACACCCCTCACTGTGACACTGATATATCCCACACCCCTCCCTGTAACACTGATATATGCCACACCCCTCACTGCAACACTGATATATCCCACACCCCTCACTGTAACACTGATATATCCCACACCCCTCACTGTAACACGCTGATATATCCCACAACCCTCACCGTAATACTGATATATCCCACACCCCTCACTCGAACACTGATATATCCCACACCCCTCACTGCAACACTGATATATCCCACAACCCTCACTGTAACACTCTAATATATTCCACACCCCTCACTGGAACACTCTGATATATCCCACACCCCTCACTGTAACACTGATATATCCAACACCAGTCAGTGTAACACTGATATATCTCATACCGCTCACTCTAACACTCTGTATATTCCACACCCCTCACTGTAACATTGATATAACCCACACCCCTCAATGTAACACTGATATATACCACAACCTCACACTTACACTGATATATCCCACACCCCTCACAGAGACACTGATATATCCCAAACCCCTGACTGTGACACTGATATATCCCATAACAAAAACTGAGACACTGATATATCCCACACCACTCACTATAACACTGATATATCCCACACCCCTCAACCTAACACTGACATATCACACAACCATCACAATATCACTGATGTATCCCACACACCCTCACTTTAACACTCTGATATATCCCACACCCCTCACTGTTACACTGATATGTCCCACACCCCTCACTGCAACACTCTGATATATCCCACACCCTTCACTGTAACACTGATATATCCCACACCTCTCACTCTAACACTGATATAACCCACACCGCGCACTGGAACACTCTGTAATATCCCACACCACTCACTTTTACACTGACATATCACACAACCATCACAATATCACTGATGTATCCCACACACCCTCACTTTAACACTCTGATATATCCCACACCCCTCACTGTTACACTGATATGTCCCACACCCCTCACTGCAACACTCTGATATATGCCACACCCCTCACTGTAACACTGATATATCCCACACCCCTCACTGTAACACTCTGATAGACCCCACAACCCTCACTGTAACACTGAAATATCCCACACCCCTCACTGTTACACTGATATATCCCACACCCCTCACTGTAACAATCTGATCTATCCCACTCCGCTCTCTGCAACACTGATATATCCCACACCCCTCACTGTAAAGCTCTGATATACCCCACACCCGTCACTGTAAGGCTGATATACCCCGCACCCTTCACTGTAACACTCTGATATATCCCACACCCCACATTGTAACGCTCTGATATACCCCACACCCCTCACTGTAACACTTTGATATATGCCACACCCCTCACTCTAACAC
The DNA here is from genome assembly GCF_036365525.1 of Heterodontus francisci. Taxonomy (NCBI): domain Eukaryota; kingdom Metazoa; phylum Chordata; class Chondrichthyes; order Heterodontiformes; family Heterodontidae; genus Heterodontus; species Heterodontus francisci. The sequence goes on along the minus strand of NW_027140453.1, from coordinate 57,622 downwards.
TCTGTATATCCCACACCTCTCACTGTAACTCTCTGATATACACCACAACCCTCACTGTCACACTGATAAAGCCCACACCCCTCACTGTAACACTCTGATATATCCCACACCCCTCACTCTAACACTCTGTATATCCCACACCCCTCACTCTGACACTCTGTATATCCCACACCCCTCACTGTCACACTCTGATATACCCCACAACGCTCACTCGAACACTGATGTACCCCACACGCCTCTCTGTAACACTCTGATATATCCCACACCCCTCACTGTAACATTGATATAACCCACACCTATCGCTGTCACACTCTGATATATCTCATACCCCTCACTCTGAGACTCTGTATATTCCACACCCCTCACCGTAACACTGATATATCCCACACCCCTCACTGTCACACTGATATATCCCACACCCCTCACTGTAACACTGATATATCCCACACCTCTCACTTTAAAACTGATATATCCCACCCCCCTCACTGTAACACTGATATATGTCACACCCCTCACTGTAACACTGATATATCCAACACCAGTGTAACACTGATATATCTCATACCGCTCACTCTAACACTCTGTATATTCCACACCCCTCACTGCAACATTGATATAACCCACACCCTTCAATGTAACACTGATATATACCACAACCTCACACTGACACTGATATATCCCACACCCCTCACAGAGACACTGATATATCCCAAACCACTGACTGTGACACTGATATATCCCATAACAAAAACTGAGACACTGATATATCCCACACCCCTCACAGAGACACTGATATATCCCAAACCACTGACTGTGACACTGATATATCCCATAACAAAAACTGAGACACTGATATATCCCACACCACTCACTATAACACTGATATATCCCACACCCCTCAACCTAACACTGACATATCCCACAACCATCACAATATCACTGATGTATCCCACACACCCTCACTTTAACACTCTGATATATCCCACACCCCTCACTGTTACACTGATATGTCCCACACCCCTCACTGCAACACTCTGATATATCCCACACCCTTCACTGTAACACTCTGATATATCCAACACCAGTCAGCGTAACACTGATATATTCCACACCTCTCACTCTCACACTGATATAACCCACACCCCGCACTGGAACACTCTGAAATATCCCACACCCCTCACTGGAACACTGATATATTCCACACCTGTCACTGTAACACTGATATATCGCACACCCCTCACTGTAACACTCTGAAATATCCCACAACCCTCACTGTAACACTGATATATCCCACACCCCTCACTGTAACACTGATATATCCCACTCCCCTCACTGCAACACTGATATATCCCACACCCCTCACTGTAACACTGATATATCCCACACCCCTCACTGTAACACTGATATATCCCACTCCCCTCACTGTAACACTGATATATCCCACTCCCCTCACTGTAACACTGATATATCCCACACCCCTCACTGTAACACTGATATATCCCACTCCCCTCACTGTAACACTGATATGTCCCACACCCCTCACTGCAACACTCTGATGTATCCCACACCCCTCACTGTAACACTCTGATATATCCAACACCAGTCAGCGTAACACTGATATATCCCACACCTCTCACTCTCACACTGATATAACCCACACCCCGCACTGGAACACTCTGAAATATCCCACATCCCTCACTGGAACACTGATATATTCCACACCTGTCACTGTAACACTGATATATCGCACACCCCTCACTGTAACACTCTGAAATATCCCACACCCCTCACTGTAACACTCTGATATATCCCACAACCCTCACTGTAACACTGATATATCCCACACCCCTCACTGTAACACTGATATATCCCACTCCCCTCACTGCAACACTGATATATCCCACACCCCTCACTGTAACACTGATATATCCCACACCCCTCACTGTAACACTGATATATCCCACTCCCCTCACTGTAACACTGATATATCCCACTCCCCTCACTGTAACACTGATATATCCCACACTCCTCACTGTAACACTGATCTATCCCAAACCCCTCACTGCAACACTCTGATATATTCCACACCCCTCACTGTAACACTCCGATATATCCCACACCCATCACTCGAACACTGATATATCCCACACCTCTCACTGTAACGCTGATATAAACCACACCCCTCACTGTGACACTGATATATCCCACACCCCTCCCTGTAACACTGATATATGCCACACCCCTCACTGTAACACTGATATATCCCACACCCCTCACTGTAACACTGATATATCCCACATCCCTCACTGTAACACTGATATATCCCAAACCCCTCACTGTGACACTGATATATCCGACACCCAAAACTGAGACACTGATATATCCCACACCACTCACTAGAACACTGATATATCCCACACCCCTCACCCTAACACTGACATATCCCAAACCCCTCACAATATCACTGATGTATCCCACACAGCTCACTGTAACACCGATATATCCCACACTCCTCACTGTAACTCTGATATATCCCACACCCCTCACTGTAACACTGATATATCTCACACCCCTCACTGTAACTATGATATATCACCCACCTTTCAATGTAACACTGATATATCCCTCTCCCCTCACTGTAACACTGATATATCCCACACCCCTCATTGTAACACACTGATATATCCCACACCCATCACTGTAACACTGATATATCCCACTCCCCTCACTGTAACGCTGATATATCCCACACCCATCACTGTAACATACTGATATATCCCACACTCCTCACTGTCACACTGATATATCCCACACCCCTCACTGTAACACTGATACATCCCACACCCCGCACTGTAACACTGATACATCCCACACCCTCACTGTAACACTGATATATCACCCACCTTTCACTGTCACACCGATATATCCCACACTCCTCACTGTAACTCTGATATATCCCACACCCCTCAATGTAACACTGATATATCCCACACCCCTCACCCTAACACTGATATAACCCACCCCCCTCACTGTATCACTGATATATCCCGCACCCCTCACTGTAACACTGATATATCTTCCACCCCTCACCGCAACACTGATATATCCCACACCCCTCACCTTTACACTGATATATGCCACACCCCTCACCCTAACACTGATAAATCCCACACACCTCACCGTAACACTGATATATCCCACACCCCTCACTGTCACACTGATATATCCCACACCCCTCAATGTAACACTGATATCCCACACCCCTCACTGTAACACTGATATATCCCACACCTCTCACTTTAAAACTGATATATCCCACCCCCCTCACTGTAACACTGATATATGTCACACCCCTCACTGTAACACTGATATATCCCACACCCCTCGCTGTAACACTGATATATCTCACACCCCTCACTGCAACACGCTGATATATCCCACAACCCTCACCGTAATACTGATATATCCCACACCCCTCACTGTAATACTGATATATCCCACTCCCCTCACTGTAACACTGATATACCCCACACTCCTCACTGCAAAACTGATATATTCCACACCCCTCACTGTAACACTCTGAGAAATCCCACACCCCTCACTCGAACACTGATATATCCCACACCCCTCACTGCAACACTGATATATCCCACAACCCTCACTGTAACACTGATATATCCAACACCAGTCAGTGTAACACTGATATATCTCATACCGCTCACTCTAACACTCTGTATATTCCACACCCCTCACTGTAACATTGATATAACCCACACCCCTCAATGTAACACTGATATATACCACAACCTCACACTTACACTGATATATCCCACACCCCTCACAGAGACACTGATATATCCCAAACCACAGACTGTGACACTGACAAATCCCATAACAAAAACTGAGACACTGATATATCCCATAACAAAAACTGAGACACTGATATATCCCACACCACTCACTATATCACTGATGTATCCCACACACCCTCACTTTAACACTCTGATATATCCCACACCCCTCACTGTTACACTGATATGTCCCACACCCCTCACTGCAACACTCTGATATATCCCACACCCTTCACTGTAACACTGATATATCCCACACCTCTCACTCTAACACTGATATAACCCACACCGCGCACTGGAACACTCTGAAATATCCCACACCCCTCACTGTAACACTGATATATTCCACACCTGTCACTGTAACACTGATATATCGCACACCCCTCACTGTAACACTCTGAAATATCCCACACCCCTCACTGTAACACTCTGATATATCCCACAACCCTCACTGTAACACTGATATATCCCACACCCCTCACTGTAACACTGATATATCCCACACTCCTCACTGTGACACTGATATATCCCACTCCCCTCACCGTAACACTGATATATCCCACACTCCTCAATGTCACACTGATCTATCCCAAACCCCTCACTGCAACACTCCGATATATCCCACACCCATCACTCGAACACTGATATATCCCACACCTCTCACTGTAACGCTGATATAAACCACACCCCTTACTGTGACACTGATATATCCCACACCCCTCCCTGTAACACTGATATATGCCACACTCCTCACTGTAACACTGATATATCCCACACCCCTCACTGTAACACTGATATATCCCACATCCCTCACTGTAACACTGATATATCCCACACCCCTCACTGTAACACTGATATATCACACACCCCTCACTGTAACACTGACATATCCCACACCCCTCACAGAGACACTGATATATCCCAAACCCCTCACTGTGACACTGATATATCCCACACCCAAAACTGAGACACTGATATATCCCACACCACTCACTAGAACACTGATATATCCCACACCCCTCACCCTAACACTGACATATCCCACACCCCTCACAATATCACTGATGTATCCCACACACCCACACTTTAACACTCTGATATATCCCACACTCCTCAGTTACACTGATATGTCCCACACCCCTCACTGCAACACTCTGATATATCCCACACCCCTAACTGTAACACTGATATATCCAACACCCAAAACTGAGATACTGATATATCCCAAACCTCTCACTCTAACACTGAGATAACCCACACCCCTCACTGGAACACTCTGAAATAACCCACACCCCTCACTGTAACACTGATATAACCAACACCAGTCAGTGTAACACTGATATATCCCACACCTCTCACTCTAACACTGATATATTCCACACCTGTCACTGTAACACTGATATATCCCACACCCCTCACTCGAACACTTATATATCCCACACCTTTCACTGTAACACTGATATAAACCACACCCCTCACTGTGACACTGATAAATCCCACAGCCCTCACTTTAACACTCTGATATATGCCACACCCCTCACTGTAACACTGATATATCCCACACCCCTCACTGTAACACTCTGATAGACCCCACAACCCTCACTGTAACACTGAAATATCCCACACCCCTCACTGTTACACTGATATATCCCACACCCCTCACTGTAACAATCTGATCTATCCCACTCCGCTCTCTGTAACACTGATATATCCCACACCCCTCACTGTAAAGCTCTGATATACCCCACACCCCTCACTGTAAGGCTGATATACCCCGCACCCTTCACTGTAACACTCTGATATATCCCACACCCCACATTGTAACGCTCTGATATACCCCACACCCCTCACTGTAACACTTTGATATATGCCACACCCCTCACTCTAACACTCTGTATATCCCACACCCCTCACTGTAACTCTCTGATATACACCACAACCCTCACTGTCACACTGATAACGCCCACACCCCTCACTGTAACACTCTGATATATCCCACACCCCTCACTCTAACACTCTGTATATCCCACACCCCTCACTCGGACACTCTGTATATCCCACACCCCTCACTGTCACACTCTGATATACCCCACAACGCTCACTCTAACACTGATTTACCCCACACGCCTCACTGTAACACTCTGATATATCCCACACCCCTCACTGTAACATTGATATAACCCACACCTATCGCTGTAACACTCTGATATAAATCATACCCCTCACTCTGACACTCTGTATATTCCACACCCCTCACCGTAACACTGATATATCCCACACCACTCAATGTAACACTGATATATCCCACCCCCCTCACTGTAACACTGATATATGTCACACCCCTCACTGTAACACTGATATATCCCACACCCCTCACTGTTACACTCTGATATGTCCCAAACCCCTCACTGTTGCACTGATATATTCCACACACCTCACTGTAACACTCTGATAGATCCCATACCCCTCACTGAAACACACTCATATATCCCACACCCCTCACTGGAACACACAGATATATCCCACACCCTTCACTGTAACACTGATATATCCCACACCCCTCACTGCAACACTCTGATATCTCCCACACCCCTCACTGTAAAACTCTGATATATCCCACACTCCTCACTGTAACACTCCGACATATCACACACCCCTCACTGGAACAATGATAAATCCCACACCCCTCACTATATCACTGATGTATCTCACACACCCTCAATGTAACACTCTGATATATCCGACACCTGTCCCTGTAACACTGATATATCCCACACCCCTCACTGTAACACGCTGATATATCCCACAACCCTCACCGTAATACTGATATATCCCACACCCCTCACTGGAATACTGATATATCCTACACACCTCATTGTAACACTGATATATCCCACACTCCTCACTGCAACACTGATATATCCCACTCCCCTCACTGTAACACTGATATACCCCACACTCCTCACTGCAAAACTGATATATCCCACACCCCTCACTCGAACACTGATATATCCCACACCCCTCACTGCAACACTGATATATCCCACAACCCTCACTGTAACACTCTAATATATCCCACACTCCTCACTGTAACTCTGATATATCCCACACCCCTCAATGTAACACTGATATATCCCACACCCCTCACCCTAACACTGATATAACCCACCCCCCTCACTGTATCACTGATATATCCCGCACCCCTCACTGTAACACTGATATATCTTCCACCCCTCACCGCAACACTGATATATCCCACACCCCTCACCTTTACACTGATATATGCCACACCCCTCACCCTAACACTGATAAATCCCACACACCTCACCGTAACACTGATATATCCCACACCCCTCACTGTCACACTGATATATCCCACACCCCTCAATGTAACACTGATATCCCACACCCCTCACTGTAACACTGATATATCCCACACCTCTCACTTTAAAACTGATATATCCCACCCCCCTCACTGTAACACTGATATATGTCACACCCCTCACTGTAACACTGATATATCCCACACCCCTCGCTGTAACACTGATATATCTCACACCCCTCACTGCAACACGCTGATATATCCCACAACCCTCACCGTAATACTGATATATCCCACACCCCTCACTGTAATACTGATATATCCCACTCCCCTCACTGTAACACTGATATACCCCACACTCCTCACTGCAAAACTGATATATTCCACACCCCTCACTGTAACACTCTGAGAAATCCCACACCCCTCACTCGAACACTGATATATCCCACACCCCTCACTGCAACACTGATATATCCCACAACCCTCACTGTAACACTGATATATCCAACACCAGTCAGTGTAACACTGATATATCTCATACCGCTCACTCTAACACTCTGTATATTCCACACCCCTCACTGTAACATTGATATAACCCACACCCCTCAATGTAACACTGATATATACCACAACCTCACACTTACACTGATATATCCCACACCCCTCACAGAGACACTGATATATCCCAAACCACAGACTGTGACACTGACAAATCCCATAACAAAAACTGAGACACTGATATATCCCATAACAAAAACTGAGACACTGATATATCCCACACCACTCACTATATCACTGATGTATCCCACACACCCTCACTTTAACACTCTGATATATCCCACACCCCTCACTGTTACACTGATATGTCCCACACCCCTCACTGCAACACTCTGATATATCCCACACCCTTCACTGTAACACTGATATATCCCACACCTCTCACTCTAACACTGATATAACCCACACCGCGCACTGGAACACTCTGAAATATCCCACACCCCTCACTGTAACACTGATATATTCCACACCTGTCACTGTAACACTGATATATCGCACACCCCTCACTGTAACACTCTGAAATATCCCACACCCCTCACTGTAACACTCTGATATATCCCACAACCCTCACTGTAACACTGATATATCCCACACCCCTCACTGTAACACTGATATATCCCACACTCCTCACTGTGACACTGATATATCCCACTCCCCTCACCGTAACACTGATATATCCCACACTCCTCAATGTCACACTGATCTATCCCAAACCCCTCACTGCAACACTCCGATATATCCCACACCCATCACTCGAACACTGATATATCCCACACCTCTCACTGTAACGCTGATATAAACCACACCCCTTACTGTGACACTGATATATCCCACACCCCTCCCTGTAACACTGATATATGCCACACTCCTCACTGTAACACTGATATATCCCACACCCCTCACTGTAACACTGATATATCCCACATCCCTCACTGTAACACTGATATATCCCACACCCCTCACTGTAACACTGATATATCACACACCCCTCACTGTAACACTGACATATCCCACACCCCTCACAGAGACACTGATATATCCCAAACCCCTCACTGTGACACTGATATATCCCACACCCAAAACTGAGACACTGATATATCCCACACCACTCACTAGAACACTGATATATCCCACACCCCTCACCCTAACACTGACATCTCCCACACCCCTCACAATATCACTGATGTATCCCACACACCCACACTTTAACACTCTGATATATCCCACACTCCTCAGTTACACTGATATGTCCCACACCCCTCACTGCAACACTCTGATATATCCCACACCCCTAACTGTAACACTGATATATCCAACACCCAAAACTGAGATACTGATATATCCCAAACCTCTCACTCTAACACTGAGATAACCCACACCCCTCACTGGAACACTCTGAAATAACCCACACCCCTCACTGTAACACTGATATAACCAACACCAGTCAGTGTAACACTGATATATCCCACACCTCTCACTCTAACACTGATATATTCCACACCTGTCACTGTAACACTGATATATCCCACACCCCTCACTCGAACACTTATATATCCCACACCTTTCACTGTAACACTGATATAAACCACACCCCTCACTGTGACACTGATAAATCCCACAGCCCTCACTTTAACACTCTGATATATGCCACACCCCTCACTGTAACACTGATATATCCCACACCCCTCACTGTAACACTCTGATAGACCCCACAACCCTCACTGTAACACTGAAATATCCCACACCCCTCACTGTTACACTGATATATCCCACACCCCTCACTGTAACAATCTGATCTATCCCACTCCGCTCTCTGTAACACTGATATATCCCACACCCCTCACTGTAAAGCTCTGATATACCCCACACCCCTCACTGTAAGGCTGATATACCCCGCACCCTTCACTGTAACACTCTGATATATCCCACACCCCACATTGTAACGCTCTGATATACCCCACACCCCTCACTGTAACACTTATATATATGCCACACCCCTCACTCTAACACTCTGTATATCCCACACCCCTCACTGTAACTCTCTGATATACACCACAACCCTCACTGTCACACTGATAAAGCCCACACCCCTCACTGTAACACTCTGATATATCCCACACCCCTCACTCTAACACTCTGTATATCCCACACCCCTCACTCGGACACTCTGTATATCCCACACCCCTCACTGTCACACTCTGATATACCCCACAACGCTCACTCTAACACTGATTTACCCCACACGCCTCACTGTAACACTCTGATATATCCCACACCCCTCACTGTAACATTGATATAACCCACACCTATCGCTGTAACACTCTGATATAAATCATACCCCTCACTCTGACACTCTGTATATTCCACACCCCTCACCGTAACACTGATATATCCCACACCACTCAATGTAACACTGATATATCCCACCCCCCTCACTGTAACACTGATATATGTCACACCCCTCACTGTAACACTGATATATCCCACACCCTTCACTGTTACACTCTGATATGTCCCAAACCCCTCACTGTTGCACTGATATATTCCACACACCTCACTGTAACACTCTGATAGATCCCATACCCCTCACTGAAACACACTCATATATCCCACACCCCTCACTGGAACACACAGATATATCCCACACCCTTCACTGTAACACTGATATATCCCACACCCCTCACTGCAACACTCTGATATCTCCCACACCCCTCACTGTAAAACTCTGATATATCCCACACTCCTCACTGTAACACTCCGACATATCACACACCCCTCACTGGAACAATGATAAATCCCACACCCCTCACTATATCACTGATGTATCTCACACACCCTCAATGTAACACTCTGATATATCCGACACCTGTCCCTGTAACACTGATATATCCCACACCCCTCACTGTAACACGCTGATATATCCCACAACCCTCACCGTAATACTGATATATCCCACACCCCTCACTGGAATACTGATATATCCTACACACCTCATTGTAACACTGATATATCCCACACTCCTCACTGCAACACTGATATATCCCACTCCCCTCACTGTAACACTGATATACCCCACACTCCTCACTGCAAAACTGATATATTCCACACCCCTCACTGTAACACTCTGAGATATCCCACACCCCTCACTCGAACACTGATATATCCCACACCCCTCACTGCAACACTGATATATCCCACAACCCTCACTGTAACACTCTAATATATTCCACACCCCTCACTGGAACACAGATATATCCCACACCCCTCACTGTAACACTCTGATATATCCCACACCTCTCACTGTAACACTGATCTAATCCACACCCCTCAATGTAACAATGATATATCCCACAACCTCACTCTTACACTGATATATCCCACACCCCTCACAGAGACACTGATATATCCCAAACCCCTCACTGTGACACTGATATATCCCACACCCAAAACTGAGACACTGATATATCCCACACCACTCACTTTAACACTGATATATCCCACACCCCTCACCCTAACACTGACATATCCCAAACCCCTCACAATATCACTGATGTATCCCACACACACTCACTTTAACACTCTGATATATCCCACACCCCTCACTGTAACACTGATACATCCAACACCAGTGTAACACTGATATATCTCATACCGCTCACTCTAACACTCTGTATATTCCACACCCCTCACTGTAACATTGATATAACCCACACCCCTCAATGTAACACTGATATATACCACAACCTCACACTTACACTGATATATCCCACACCCCTCACAGAGACACTGATATATCCGACACCCCTCACAGAGACACTGATTTATCCCAAACCACTGACTATAACACTGATAAATCCCATAACAAAAACTGAGACACTGATATATCCCACACCACTCACTATAACACTGATATATCCCACACCCCTCAACCTAACACTGACATATCCCACAACCATCACAATATCACTGATATCTCCCACACCCCTCACTGAAACACTGATATATCCCACACCCCTCATTGTAACACTGATATATCCCACACCCCTCAACCTAACACTGACATATCCCACAACCATCACAATATCACTGATATCTCCCACACCCCTCACTGAAACACTGATATATCCCACACCCCTCATTGTAACACTGATATATCCCACACCCCTCACTGTAACACTGATATATCCCACACCCCTCAATGTAACACTGATATTTCCCAAACCCCTCACTGTAACACACTGATATATCCCACACCCCTCACTGTAACACTGATATATCCCACACCCCTCAATGGAACACTGATATATCCCACACCCCTCACTGTAACACTGATATATCCCACACCCCTCATTGTAACACACTGATATATCCCACACCCCTCGCTGTAACACTGATATATCCCACACCCCTCACTGTAACGCTGATATATCCCACACCCCTCACTGTAACACTTTTATATCCCACACCCCTCAATGTAACGCTGATATTTCCCAAACCCCTCACTGTAACACTGATATATCCCACACCCCTCACTGTAACACTGATATATCCCACACCCCTCAATGCAACACTGATATATCCCACACCCCTCACTGTAACACTGATATATCCCACACCCCTCATTGTAACACACTGATATATCCCACACCCATCACTGTGACACTGATATATCCCACACCCCTCACTGTCACACTGATATATCCCACACCCCTCACTGCAACACACTGATATATCCCACACCCCTCACTGTAACACTGATATATCACACACCCCTCACTGTAACACAGTGATATATCCCACACCCCTCACTGTTACACTCTGATATGTCCCAAACCCCTCACTGTTGCACTGATATATTCCACACCCCTCACTGTAACACTTTGATATGTCCAAAACCCTTCACTGTAACACTGATATATCCCACACCCCTCACTGTAACACTTTGTTATATACCAAACCCCTCACTGTAACACAGATATATCCCACACCCCTCACTGTAACACTGATATATCCCACACCCCTCACTGCAACACTCCGACATATCACACACCCCTCACTGGAACAATGATAAATCACACACCCCTCACTATATCACTGATGTATCTCACACACCCTCAATGTAACACTCTGATATATCCGACACCTGTCCCTGTAACACTGATATATCCCACACCCCTCACTGTAACACGCTGATATATCCCACAACCCTCACCGTAATACTGATATATCCCACACCCCTCACTCGAACACTGATATATCCCACACCCCTCACTGCAACACTGATATATCCCACAACCCTCACTGTAACACTCTAATATATTCCACACCCCTCACTGGAACACTCTGATATATCCCACACCCCTCACTGTAACACTGATATATCCAACACCAGTCAGTGTAACACTGATATATCTCATACCGCTCACTCTAACACTCTGTATATTCCACACCCCTCACTGTAACATTGATATAACCCACACCCCTCAATGTAACACTGATATATACCACAACCTCACACTTACACTGATATATCCCACACCCCTCACAGAGACACTGATATATCCCAAACCCCTGACTGTGACACTGATATATCCCATAACATAAACTGAGACACTGATATATCCCACACCACTCACTATAACACTGATATATCCCACACCCCTCAACCTAACACTGACATATCACACAACCATCACAATATCACTGATGTATCCCACACACCCTCACTTTAACACTCTGATATATCCCACACCCCTCACTGTTACACTGATATGTCCCACACCCCTCACTGCAACACTCTGATATATCCCACACCCTTCACTGTAACACTGATATATCCCACACCCCTCACTGTAAAGCTCTGATATACCCCACACCCCTCACTGTAAGGCTGATATACCCCGCACCCTTCACTGTAACACTCTGATATATCCCACACCCCACATTGTAACGCTCTGATATACCCCACACCCCTCACTGTAACACTTTGATATATGCCACACCCCTCACTCTAACACTCTGTATATCCCACACCCCTCACTGTAACTCTCTGATATACACCACAACCCTCACTGTCACACTGATAAAGCCCACACCCCTCACTCTAACACTCTGTATATCCCACACCCCTCACTCTGACACTCTGTATATCCCACACCCCTCACTGTCACACTATGATATACCCCACAACGCTCACTCGAACACTGATGTACCCCACACGCCTCTCTGTAACACTCTGATATATCCCACACCCCTCACTGTAACATTGATATAACCCACACCTATCGCTGTCACACTCTGATATATCTCATACCCCTCACTCTGAGACTCTGTATATTCCACACCCCTCACCGTAACACTGATATATCCCACACCCCTCACTGTCACACTGATATATCCCACACCCCTCACTGTAACACTGATATATCCCACACCTCTCACTTTAAAACTGATATATCCCACCCCCCTCACTGTAACACTGATATATGTCACACCCCTCACTGTAACACTGATATATCCAACACCAGTGTAACACTGATACATCTCATACCGCTCACTCTAACTCTGTATATTCCACACCCCTCACTGCAACATTGATATAACCCACACCCTTCAATGTAACACTGATATATATATCACAACCTCACACTGACACTGATATATCCCACACCCCTCACAGAGACACTGATATATCCCAAACCACTGACTGTGACACTGATATATCCCATAACAAAAACTGAGACACTGATATATCCCACACCCCTCACAGAGACACTGATATATCCCAAACCACTGACTGTGACACTGATATATCCCATAACAAAAACTGAGACACTGATATATCCCACACCACTCACTATAACACTGATATATCCCACACCCCTCAACCTAACACTGACATATCCCACAACCATCACAATATCACTGATGTATCCCACACACCCTCACTTTAACACTCTGATATATCCCACACCCCTCACTGTTACACTGATATGTCCCACACCCCTCACTGCAACACTCTGATATATCCCACACCCTTCACTGTAACACTCTGATATATCCAACACCAGTCAGCGTAACACTGATATATTCCACACCTCTCACTCTCACACTGATATAACCCACACCCCGCACTGGAACACTCTGAAATATCCCACACCCCTCACTGGAACACTGATATATTCCACACCTGTCACTGTAACACTGATATATCGCACACCCCTCACTGTAACACTCTGAAATATCCCACAACCCTCACTGTAACACTGATATATCCCACACCCCTCACTGTAACACTGATATATCCCACTCCCCTCACTGCAACACTGATATATCCCACACCCCTCACTGTAACACTGATATATCCCACACCCCTCACTGTAACACTGATATATCCCACTCCCCTCACTGTAACACTGATATATCCCACTCCCCTCACTGTAACACTGATATATCCCACTCCCCTCACTGTAACACTGATATGTCCCACACCCCTCACTGCAACACTCTGATATATCCCACACCCCTCACTGTAACACTCCGATATATCCAACACCAGTCAGCGTAACACTGATATATCCCACACCTCTCACTCTCACACTGATATAACCCACACCCCGCACTGGAACACTCTGAAATATCCCACACCCCTCACTGGAACACTGATATATTCCACACCTGTCACTGTAACACTGATATATCGCACACCCCTCACTGTAACACTCTGAAATATCCCACACCCCTCACTGTAACACTCTGATATATCCCACAACCCTCACTGTAACACTGATATATCCCACACCCCTCACTGCAACACTGATATATCCCACACCCCTCACTGTAACACTGATATAGCCCACACCCCTCACTGTAACACTGATATATCCCACTCCCCTCACTGTAACACTGATATATCCCACTCCCCTCACTGTAACACTGATATATCCCACACTCCTCACTGTAACACTGATCTATCCCAAACCCCTCACTGCAACACTCTGATATATTCCACACCCCTCACTGTAACACTCCGATATATCCCACACCCATCACTCGAACACTGATATATCCCACACCTCTCACTGTAACGCTGATATAAACCACACCCCTCACTGTGACACTGATATATCCCACACCCCTCCCTGTAACACTGATATATGCCACACCCCTCACTGTAACACTGATATATCCCACACCCCTCACTGTAACACTGATATATCCCACATCCCTCACTGTAACACTGATATATCCCAAACCCCTCACTGTGACACTGATATATCCCACACCCAAAACTGAGACGCTGATATATCCCACACCACTCACTAGAACACTGATATATCCCACACCCCTCACCCTAACACTGACATATCCCAAACCCCTCACAATATCACTGATGTATCCCACACAGCTCACTGTAACACCGATATATCCCACACTCCTCACTGTAACTCTGATATATCCCACACCCCTCACTGTAACACTGATATATCTCACACCCCTCACTGTAACTATGATATATCACCCACCTTTCAATGTAACACTGATATATCCCTCTCCCCTCACTGTAACACTGATATATCCCACACCCCTCATTGTAACACACTGATATATCCCACACCCATCACTGTAACACTGATATATCCCACTCCCCTCACTGTAACGCTGATATATCCCACACCCATCACTGTAACATACTGATATATCCCACACTCCTCACTGTCACACTGATATATCCCACACCCCTCACTGTAACATTGATACATCCCACACCCCGCACTGTAACACTGATACATCCCACACCCTCACTGTAACACTGATATATCACCCACCTTTCACTGTCACACCGATATATCCCACACTCCTCACTGTAACTCTGATATATCCCACACCCCTCAATGTAACACTGATATATCCCACACCCCTCACCCTAACACTGATATAACCCACCCCCCTCACTGTATCACTGATATATCCCGCACCCCTCACTGTAACACTGATATATCTTCCACCCCTCACCGCAACACTGATATATCCCACACCCCTCACCTTTACACTGATATATGCCACACCCCTCACCCTAACACTGATAAATCCCACACACCTCACCGTAACACTGATATATCCCACACCCCTCACTGTCACACTGATATATCCCACACCCCTCAATGTAACACTGATATCCCACACCCCTCACTGTAACACTGATATATCCCACACCTCTCACTTTAAAACTGATATATCCCACCCCCCTCACTGTAACACTGATATATGTCACACCCCTCACTGTAACACTGATATATCCCACACCCCTCGCTGTAACACTGATATATCTCACACCCCTCACTGCAACACGCTGATATATCCCACAACCCTCACCGTAATACTGATATATCCCACACCCCTCACTGTAATACTGATATATCCCACTCCCCTCACTGTAACACTGATATACCCCACACTCCTCACTGCAAAACTGATATATTCCACACCCCTCACTGTAACACTCTGAGAAATCCCACACCCCTCACTCGAACACTGATATATCCCACACCCCTCACTGCAACACTGATATATCCCACAACCCTCACTGTAACACTGATATATCCAACACCAGTCAGTGTAACACTGATATATCTCATACCGCTCACTCTAACACTCTGTATATTCCACACCCCTCACTGTAACATTGATATAACCCACACCCCTCAATGTAACACTGATATATACCACAACCTCACACTTACACTGATATATCCCACACCCCTCACAGAGACACTGATATATCCCAAACCACAGACTGTGACACTGACAAATCCCATAACAAAAACTGAGACACTGATATATCCCATAACAAAAACTGAGACACTGATATATCCCACACCACTCACTATATCACTGATGTATCCCACACACCCTCACTTTAACACTCTGATATATCCCACACCCCTCACTGTTACACTGATATGTCCCACACCCCTCACTGCAACACTCTGATATATCCCACACCCTTCACTGTAACACTGATATATCCCACACCTCTCACTCTAACACTGATATAACCCACACCGCGCACTGGAACACTCTGAAATATCCCACACCCCTCACTGTAACACTGATATATTCCACACCTGTCACTGTAACACTGATATATCGCACACCCCTCACTGTAACACTCTGAAATATCCCACACCCCTCACTGTAACACTCTGATATATCCCACAACCCTCACTGTAACACTGATATATCCCACACCCCTCACTGTAACACTGATATATCCCACACTCCTCACTGTGACACTGATATATCCCACTCCCCTCACCGTAACACTGATATATCCCACACTCCTCAATGTCACACTGATCTATCCCAAACCCCTCACTGCAACACTCCGATATATCCCACACCCATCACTCGAACACTGATATATCCCACACCTCTCACTGTAACGCTGATATAAACCACACCCCTTACTGTGACACTGATATATCCCACACCCCTCCCTGTAACACTGATATATGCCACACTCCTCACTGTAACACTGATATATCCCACACCCCTCACTGTAACACTGATATATCCCACATCCCTCACTGTAACACTGATATATCCCACACCCCTCACTGTAACACTGATATATCACACACCCCTCACTGTAACACTGACATATCCCACACCCCTCACAGAGACACTGATATATCCCAAACCCCTCACTGTGACACTGATATATCCCACACCCAAAACTGAGACACTGATATATCCCACACCACTCACTAGAACACTGATATATCCCACACCCCTCACCCTAACACTGACATATCCCACACCCCTCACAATATCACTGATGTATCCCACACACCCACACTTTAACACTCTGATATATCCCACACTCCTCAGTTACACTGATATGTCCCACACCCCTCACTGCAACACTCTGATATATCCCACACCCCTAACTGTAACACTGATATATCCAACACCCAAAACTGAGATACTGATATATCCCAAACCTCTCACTCTAACACTGAGATAACCCACACCCCTCACTGGAACACTCTGAAATAACCCACACCCCTCACTGTAACACTGATATAACCAACACCAGTCAGTGTAACACTGATATATCCCACACCTCTCACTCTAACACTGATATATTCCACACCTGTCACTGTAACACTGATATATCCCACACCCCTCACTCGAACACTTATATATCCCACACCTTTCACTGTAACACTGATATAAACCACACCCCTCACTGTGACACTGATAAATCCCACAGCCCTCACTTTAACACTCTGATATATGCCACACCCCTCACTGTAACACTGATATATCCCACACCCCTCACTGTAACACTCTGATAGACCCCACAACCCTCACTGTAACACTGAAATATCCCACACCCCTCACTGTTACACTGATATATCCCACACCCCTCACTGTAACAATCTGATCTATCCCACTCCGCTCTCTGTAACACTGATATATCCCACACCCCTCACTGTAAAGCTCTGATATACCCCACACCCCTCACTGTAAGGCTGATATACCCCGCACCCTTCACTGTAACACTCTGATATATCCCACACCCCACATTGTAACGCTCTGATATACCCCACACCCCTCACTGTAACACTTTGATATATGCCACACCCCTCACTCTAACACTCTGTATATCCCACACCCCTCACTGTAACTCTCTGATATACACCACAACCCTCACTGTCACACTGATAAAGCCCACACCCCTCACTGTAACACTCTGATATATCCCACACCCCTCACTCTAACACTCTGTATATCCCACACCCCTCACTCGGACACTCTGTATATCCCACACCCCTCACTGTCACACTCTGATATACCCCACAACGCTCACTCTAACACTGATTTACCCCACACGCCTCACTGTAACACTCTGATATATCCCACACCCCTCACTGTAACATTGATATAACCCACACCTATCGCTGTAACACTCTGATATAAATCATACCCCTCACTCTGACACTCTGTATATTCCACACCCCTCACCGTAACACTGATATATCCCACACCACTCAATGTAACACTGATATATCCCACCCCCCTCACTGTAACACTGATATATGTCACACCCCTCACTGTAACACTGATATATCCCACACCCCTCACTGTTACACTCTGATATGTCCCAAACCCCTCACTGTTGCACTGATATATTCCACACACCTCACTGTAACACTCTGATAGATCCCATACCCCTCACTGAAACACACTCATATATCCCACACCCCTCACTGGAACACACAGATATATCCCACACCCTTCACTGTAACACTGATATATCCCACACCCCTCACTGCAACACTCTGATATCTCCCACACCCCTCACTGTAAAACTCTGATATATCCCACACTCCTCACTGTAACACTCCGACATATCACACACCCCTCACTGGAACAATGATAAATCCCACACCCCTCACTATATCACTGATGTATCTCACACACCCTCAATGTAACACTCTGATATATCCGACACCTGTCCCTGTAACACTGATATATCCCACACCCCTCACTGTAACACGCTGATATATCCCACAACCCTCACCGTAATACTGATATATCCCACACCCCTCACTGGAATACTGATATATCCTACACACCTCATTGTAACACTGATATATCCCACACTCCTCACTGCAACACTGATATATCCCACTCCCCTCACTGTAACACTGATATACCCCACACTCCTCACTGCAAAACTGATATATTCCACACCCCTCACTGTTCCACTCTGAGATATCCCACACCCCTCACTCGAACACTGATATATCCCACACCCCTCACTGCAACACTGATATATCCCACAACCCTCACTGTAACACTCTAATATATCCCACACTCCTCACTGTAACTCTGATATATCCCACACCCCTCAATGTAACACTGATATATCCCACACCCCTCACCCTAACACTGATATAACCCACCCCCCTCACTGTATCACTGATATATCCCGCACCCCTCACTGTAACACTGATATATCTTCCACCCCTCACCGCAACACTGATATATCCCACACCCCTCACCTTTACACTGATATATGCCACACCCCTCACCCTAACACTGATAAATCCCACACACCTCACCGTAACACTGATATATCCCACACCCCTCACTGTCACACTGATATATCCCACACCCCTCAATGTAACACTGATATCCCACACCCCTCACTGTAACACTGATATATCCCACACCTCTCACTTTAAAACTGATATATCCCACCCCCCTCACTGTAACACTGATATATGTCACACCCCTCACTGTAACACTGATATATCCCACACCCCTCGCTGTAACACTGATATATCTCACACCCCTCACTGCAACACGCTGATATATCCCACAACCCTCACCGTAATACTGATATATCCCACACCCCTCACTGTAATACTGATATATCCCACTCCCCTCACTGTAACACTGATATACCCCACACCCCTCACTGTAAAACTCTGATATATCCCACACTCCTCACTGTAACACTCCGACATATCACACACCCCTCACTGGAACAATGATAAATCCCACACCCCTCACTATATCACTGATGTATCTCACACACCCTCAATGTAACACTCTGATATATCCGACACCTGTCCCTGTAACACTGATATATCCCACACCCCTCACTGTAACACGCTGATATATCCCACAACCCTCACCGTAATACTGATATATCCCACACCCCTCACTGGAATACTGATATATCCTACACACCTCATTGTAACACTGATATATCCCACACTCCTCACTGCAACACTGATATATCCCACTCCCCTCACTGTAACACTGATATACCCCACACTCCTCACTGCAAAACTGATATATCCCACACCCCTCACTCGAACACTGATATATCCCACACCCCTCACTGCAACACTGATATATCCCACAACCCTCACTGTAACACTCTAATATATCCCACACTCCTCACTGTAACTCTGATATATCCCACACCCCTCAATGTAACACTGATATATCCCACACCCCTCACCCTAACACTGATATAACCCACCCCCCTCACTGTATCACTGATATATCCCGCACCCCTCACTGTAACACTGATATATCTTCCACCCCTCACCGCAACACTGATATATCCCACACCCCTCACCTTTACACTGATATATGCCACACCCCTCACCCTAACACTGATAAATCCCACACACCTCACCGTAACACTGATATATCCCACACCCCTCACTGTCACACTGATATATCCCACACCCCTCAATGTAACACTGATATCCCACACCCCTCACTGTAACACTGATATATCCCACACCTCTCACTTTAAAACTGATATATCCCACCCCCCTCACTGTAACACTGATATATGTCACACCCCTCACTGTAACACTGATATATCCCACACCCCTCGCTGTAACACTGATATATCTCACACCCCTCACTGCAACACGCTGATATATCCCACAACCCTCACCGTAATACTGATATATCCCACACCCCTCACTGTAATACTGATATATCCCACTCCCCTCACTGTAACACTGATATACCCCACACTCCTCACTGCAAAACTGATATATTCCACACCCCTCACTGTAACACTCTGAGAAATCCCACACCCCTCACTCGAACACTGATATATCCCACACCCCTCACTGCAACACTGATATATCCCACAACCCTCACTGTAACACTGATATATCCAACACCAGTCAGTGTAACACTGATATATCTCATACCGCTCACTCTAACACTCTGTATATTCCACACCCCTCACTGTAACATTGATATAACCCACACCCCTCAATGTAACACTGATATATACCACAACCTCACACTTACACTGATATATCCCACACCCCTCACAGAGACACTGATATATCCCAAACCACAGACTGTGACACTGACAAATCCCATAACAAAAACTGAGACACTGATATATCCCATAACAAAAACTGAGACACTGATATATCCCACACCACTCACTATATCACTGATGTATCCCACACACCCTCACTTTAACACTCTGATATATCCCACACCCCTCACTGTTACACTGATATGTCCCACACCCCTCACTGCAACACTCTGATATATCCCACACCCTTCACTGTAACACTGATATATCCCACACCTCTCACTCTAACACTGATATAACCCACACCGCGCACTGGAACACTCTGAAATATCCCACACCCCTCACTGTAACACTGATATATTCCACACCTGTCACTGTAACACTGATATATCGCACACCCCTCACTGTAACACTCTGAAATATCCCACACCCCTCACTGTAACACTCTGATATATCCCACAACCCTCACTGTAACACTGATATATCCCACACTCCTCACTGTGACACTGATATATCCCACTCCCCTCACCGTAACACTGATATATCCCACACTCCTCAATGTCACACTGATCTATCCCAAACCCCTCACTGCAACACTCCGATATATCCCACACCCATCACTCGAACACTGATATATCCCACACCTCTCACTGTAACGCTGATATAAACCACACCCCTTACTGTGACACTGATATATCCCACACCCCTCCCTGTAACACTGATATATGCCACACTCCTCACTGTAACACTGATATATCCCACACCCCTCACTGTAACACTGATATATCCCACATCCCTCACTGTAACACTGATATATCCCACACCCCTCACTGTAACACTGATATATCACACACCCCTCACTGTAACACTGACATATCCCACACCCCTCACAGAGACACTGATATATCCCAAACCCCTCACTGTGACACTGATATATCCCACACCCAAAACTGAGACACTGATATATCCCACACCACTCACTAGAACACTGATATATCCCACACCCCTCACCCTAACACTGACATCTCCCACACCCCTCACAATATCACTGATGTATCCCACACACCCACACTTTAACACTCTGATATATCCCACACTCCTCAGTTACACTGATATGTCCCACACCCCTCACTGCAACACTCTGATATATCCCACACCCCTAACTGTAACACTGATATATCCAACACCCAAAACTGAGATACTGATATATCCCAAACCTCTCACTCTAACACTGAGATAACCCACACCCCTCACTGGAACACTCTGAAATAACCCACACCCCTCACTGTAACACTGATATAACCAACACCAGTCAGTGTAACACTGATATATCCCACACCTCTCACTCTAACACTGATATATTCCACACCTGTCACTGTAACACTGATATATCCCACACCCCTCACTCGAACACTTATATATCCCACACCTTTCACTGTAACACTGATATAAACCACACCCCTCACTGTGACACTGATAAATCCCACAGCCCTCACTTTAACACTCTGATATATGCCACACCCCTCACTGTAACACTGATATATCCCACACCCCTCACTGTAACACTCTGATAGACCCCACAACCCTCACTGTAACACTGAAATATCCCACACCCCTCACTGTTACACTGATATATCCCACACCCCTCACTGTAACAATCTGATCTATCCCACTCCGCTCTCTGTAACACTGATATATCCCACACCCCTCACTGTAAAGCTCTGATATACCCCACACCCCTCACTGTAAGGCTGATATACCCCGCACCCTTCACTGTAACACTCTGATATATCCCACACCCCACATTGTAACGCTCTGATATACCCCACACCCCTCACTGTAACACTTATATATATGCCACACCCCTCACTCTAACACTCTGTATATCCCACACCCCTCACTGTAACTCTCTGATATACACCACAACCCTCACTGTCACACTGATAAAGCCCACACCCCTCACTGTAACACTCTGATATATCCCACACCCCTCACTCTAACACTCTGTATATCCCACACCCCTCACTCGGACACTCTGTATATCCCACACCCCTCACTGTCACACTCTGATATACCCCACAACGCTCACTCTAACACTGATTTACCCCACACGCCTCACTGTAACACTCTGATATATCCCACACCCCTCACTGTAACATTGATATAACCCACACCTATCGCTGTAACACTCTGATATAAATCATACCCCTCACTCTGACACTCTGTATATTCCACACCCCTCACCGTAACACTGATATATCCCACACCACTCAATGTAACACTGATATATCCCACCCCCCTCACTGTAACACTGATATATGTCACACCCCTCACTGTAACACTGATATATCCCACACCCTTCACTGTTACACTCTGATATGTCCCAAACCCCTCACTGTTGCACTGATATATTCCACACACCTCACTGTAACACTCTGATAGATCCCATACCCCTCACTGAAACACACTCATATATCCCACACCCCTCACTGGAACACACAGATATATCCCACACCCTTCACTGTAACACTGATATATCCCACACCCCTCACTGCAACACTCTGATATCTCCCACACCCCTCACTGTAAAACTCTGATATATCCCACACTCCTCACTGTAACACTCCGACATATCACACACCCCTCACTGGAACAATGATAAATCCCACACCCCTCACTATATCACTGATGTATCTCACACACCCTCAATGTAACACTCTGATATATCCGACACCTGTCCCTGTAACACTGATATATCCCACACCCCTCACTGTAACACGCTGATATATCCCACAACCCTCACCGTAATACTGATATATCCCACACCCCTCACTGGAATACTGATATATCCTACACACCTCATTGTAACACTGATATATCCCACACTCCTCACTGCAACACTGATATATCCCACTCCCCTCACTGTAACACTGACATATCCCACACCCCTCACAGAGACACTGATATATCCCAAACCCCTCACTGTAACACTCTGAGATATCCCACACCCCTCACTCGAACACTGATATATCCCACACCCCTCACTGCAACACTGATATATCCCACAACCCTCACTGTAACACTCTAATATATTCCACACCCCTCACTGGAACACAGATATATCCCACACCCCTCACTGTAACACTCTGATATATCCCACACCTCTCACTGTAACACTGATCTAACCCACACCCCTCAATGTAACAATGATATATCCCACAACCTCACTCTTACACTGATATATCCCACACCCCTCACAGAGACACTGATATATCCCAAACCCCTCACTGTGACACTGATATATCCCACACCCAAAACTGAGACACTGATATATCCCACACCACTCACTTTAACACTGATATATCCCACACCCCTCACCCTAACACTGACATATCCCAAACCCCTCACAATATCACTGATGTATCCCACACACACTCACTTTAACACTCTGATATATCCCACACCCCTCACTGTAACACTGATACATCCAACACCAGTGTAACACTGATATATCTCATACCGCTCACTCTAACACTCTGTATATTCCACACCCCTCACTGTAACATTGATATAACCCACACCCCTCAATGTAACACTGATATATACCACAACCTCACACTTACACTGATATATCCCACACCCCTCACAGAGACACTGATATATCCGACACCCCTCACAGAGACACTGATTTATCCCAAACCACTGACTATAACACTGATAAATCCCATAACAAAAACTGAGACACTGATATATCCCACACCACTCACTATAACACTGATATATCCCACACCCCTCAACCTAACACTGACATATCCCACAACCATCACAATATCACTGATATCTCCCACACCCCTCACTGAAACACTGATATATCCCACACCCCTCATTGTAACACTGATATATCCCACACCCCTCAACCTAACACTGACATATCCCACAACCATCACAATATCACTGATATCTCCCACACCCCTCACTGAAACACTGATATATCCCACACCCCTCATTGTAACACTGATATATCCCACACCCCTCACTGTAACACTGATATATCCCACACCCCTCAATGTAACACTGATATTTCCCAAACCCCTCACTGTAACACACTGATATATCCCACACCCCTCACTGTAACACTGATATATCCCACACCCCTCAATGGAACACTGATATATCCCACACCCCTCACTGTAACACTGATATATCCCACACCCCTCATTGTAACACACTGATATATCCCACACCCCTCGCTGTAACACTGATATATCCCACACCCCTCACTGTAACGCTGATATATCCCACACCCCTCACTGTAACACTTTTATATCCCACACCCCTCAATGTAACACTGATATATCCCACACCCCTCGCTGTAACACTGATATATCCCACACCCCTCAATGGAACACTGATATATCCCACACCCCTCACTGTAACACTGATATATCCCACACCCCTCATTGTAACACACTGATATATCCCACACCCCTCGCTGTAACACTGATATATCCCACACCCCTCACTGTAACGCTGATATATCCCACACCCCTCACTGTAACACTTTTATATCCCACACCCCTCACTGTAACGCTGATATATCCCACACCCCTCACTGTAACACTTTTATATCCCACACCCCTCAATGTAACACTGATATATCCCACACCCCTCACTGTAACACTTTTATATCCCACACCCCTCATTGTAACACACTGATATATCCCACACCCCTCGCTGTAACACTGATATATCCCACACCCCTCACTGTAACACTGATATATCCCACACCCCTCATTGTAACACACTGATATATCCCACACCCCTCGCTGTAACACTGATATATCCCACACCCCTCACTGTAACGCTGATATATCCCACACCCCTCACTGTAACACTTTTATATCCCACACCCCTCAATGTAACGCTGATATTTCCCAAACCCCTCACTGTAACACTGATATATCCCACACCCCTCAATGCAACACTGATATATCCCACACCCCTCACTGTAACACTGATATATCCCACACCCCTCATTGTAACACACTGATATATCCCACACCCCTCACTGTAACACTGATATATCCCACACCCATCACTGTGACACTGATATATCCCACACCCCTCACTGCAACACACTGATATATCCCACACCCCTCACTGTAACACTGATATATCACACACCCCTCACTGTAACACAGTGATATATCCCACACCCCTCACTGTTACACTCTGATATGTCCCAAACCCCTCACTGTAACACTGATATATCCCACACCCCTCACTGTAACACTTTGTTATATACCAAACCCCTCACTGTAACACAGATATATCCCACACCCCTCACTGTAACACTGATATATCCCACACCCCTCACTGCAACACTCCGACATATCACACACCCCTCACTGGAACAATGATAAATCACACACCCCTCACTATATCACTGATGTATCTCACACACCCTCAATGTAACACTCTGATATATCCGACACCTGTCCCTGTAACACTGATATATCCCACACCCCTCACTGTAACACGCTGATATATCCCACAACCCTCACCGTAATACTGATATATCCCACACCCCTCACTCGAACACTGATATATCCCACACCCCTCACTGCAACACTGATATATCCCACAACCCTCACTGTAACACTCTAATATATTCCACACCCCTCACTGGAACACTCTGATATATCCCACACCCCTCACTGTAACACTGATATATCCAACACCAGTCAGTGTAACACTGATATATCTCATACCGCTCACTCTAACACTCTGTATATTCCACACCCCTCACTGTAACATTG
The DNA here is from genome assembly GCF_036365525.1 of Heterodontus francisci. Taxonomy (NCBI): domain Eukaryota; kingdom Metazoa; phylum Chordata; class Chondrichthyes; order Heterodontiformes; family Heterodontidae; genus Heterodontus; species Heterodontus francisci. Next base: position 29,191 of record NW_027140453.1, on the reverse strand, counting down.
ATATAACCCACACCCCTCAATGTAACACTGATATATACCACAACCTCACACTTACACTGATATATCCCACACCCCTCACAGAGACACTGATATATCCCAAACCCCTGACTGTGACACTGATATATCCCATAACATAAACTGAGACACTGATATATCCCACACCACTCACTATAACACTGATATATCCCACACCCCTCAACCTAACACTGACATATCACACAACCATCACAATATCACTGATGTATCCCACACACCCTCACTTTAACACTCTGATATATCCCACACCCCTCACTGTTACACTGATATGTCCCACACCCCTCACTGCAACACTCTGATATATCCCACACCCTTCACTGTAACACTGATATATCCCACACCCCTCACTGTAAAGCTCTGATATACCCCACACCCCTCACTGTAAGGCTGATATACCCCGCACCCTTCACTGTAACACTCTGATATATCCCACACCCCACATTGTAACGCTCTGATATACCCCACACCCCTCACTGTAACACTTTGATATATGCCACACCCCTCACTCTAACACTCTGTATATCCCACACCCCTCACTGTAACTCTCTGATATACACCACAACCCTCACTGTCACACTGATAAAGCCCACACCCCTCACTCTAACACTCTGTATATCCCACACCCCTCACTCTGACACTCTGTATATCCCACACCCCTCACTGTCACACTATGATATACCCCACAACGCTCACTCGAACACTGATGTACCCCACACGCCTCTCTGTAACACTCTGATATATCCCACACCCCTCACTGTAACATTGATATAACCCACACCTATCGCTGTCACACTCTGATATATCTCATACCCCTCACTCTGAGACTCTGTATATTCCACACCCCTCACCGTAACACTGATATATCCCACACCCCTCACTGTCACACTGATATATCCCACACCCCTCACTGTAACACTGATATATCCCACACCTCTCACTTTAAAACTGATATATCCCACCCCCCTCACTGTAACACTGATATATGTCACACCCCTCACTGTAACACTGATATATCCAACACCAGTGTAACACTGATACATCTCATACCGCTCACTCTAACTCTGTATATTCCACACCCCTCACTGCAACATTGATATAACCCACACCCTTCAATGTAACACTGATATATATATCACAACCTCACACTGACACTGATATATCCCACACCCCTCACAGAGACACTGATATATCCCAAACCACTGACTGTGACACTGATATATCCCATAACAAAAACTGAGACACTGATATATCCCACACCCCTCACAGAGACACTGATATATCCCAAACCACTGACTGTGACACTGATATATCCCATAACAAAAACTGAGACACTGATATATCCCACACCACTCACTATAACACTGATATATCCCACACCCCTCAACCTAACACTGACATATCCCACAACCATCACAATATCACTGATGTATCCCACACACCCTCACTTTAACACTCTGATATATCCCACACCCCTCACTGTTACACTGATATGTCCCACACCCCTCACTGCAACACTCTGATATATCCCACACCCTTCACTGTAACACTCTGATATATCCAACACCAGTCAGCGTAACACTGATATATTCCACACCTCTCACTCTCACACTGATATAACCCACACCCCGCACTGGAACACTCTGAAATATCCCACACCCCTCACTGGAACACTGATATATTCCACACCTGTCACTGTAACACTGATATATCGCACACCCCTCACTGTAACACTCTGAAATATCCCACAACCCTCACTGTAACACTGATATATCCCACACCCCTCACTGTAACACTGATATATCCCACTCCCCTCACTGCAACACTGATATATCCCACACCCCTCACTGTAACACTGATATATCCCACACCCCTCACTGTAACACTGATATATCCCACTCCCCTCACTGTAACACTGATATATCCCACTCCCCTCACTGTAACACTGATATATCCCACTCCCCTCACTGTAACACTGATATGTCCCACACCCCTCACTGCAACACTCTGATATATCCCACACCCCTCACTGTAACACTCCGATATATCCAACACCAGTCAGCGTAACACTGATATATCCCACACCTCTCACTCTCACACTGATATAACCCACACCCCGCACTGGAACACTCTGAAATATCCCACACCCCTCACTGGAACACTGATATATTCCACACCTGTCACTGTAACACTGATATATCGCACACCCCTCACTGTAACACTCTGAAATATCCCACACCCCTCACTGTAACACTCTGATATATCCCACAACCCTCACTGTAACACTGATATATCCCACACCCCTCACTGCAACACTGATATATCCCACACCCCTCACTGTAACACTGATATATCCCACACCCCTCACTGTAACACTGATATATCCCACTCCCCTCACTGTAACACTGATATATCCCACTCCCCTCACTGTAACACTGATATATCCCACACTCCTCACTGTAACACTGATCTATCCCAAACCCCTCACTGCAACACTCTGATATATTCCACACCCCTCACTGTAACACTCCGATATATCCCACACCCATCACTCGAACACTGATATATCCCACACCTCTCACTGTAACGCTGATATAAACCACACCCCTCACTGTGACACTGATATATCCCACACCCCTCCCTGTAACACTGATATATGCCACACCCCTCACTGTAACACTGATATATCCCACACCCCTCACTGTAACACTGATATATCCCACATCCCTCACTGTAACACTGATATATCCCAAACCCCTCACTGTGACACTGATATATCCCACACCCAAAACTGAGACGCTGATATATCCCACACCACTCACTAGAACACTGATATATCCCACACCCCTCACCCTAACACTGACATATCCCAAACCCCTCACAATATCACTGATGTATCCCACACAGCTCACTGTAACACCGATATATCCCACACTCCTCACTGTAACTCTGATATATCCCACACCCCTCACTGTAACACTGATATATCTCACACCCCTCACTGTAACTATGATATATCACCCACCTTTCAATGTAACACTGATATATCCCTCTCCCCTCACTGTAACACTGATATATCCCACACCCCTCATTGTAACACACTGATATATCCCACACCCATCACTGTAACACTGATATATCCCACTCCCCTCACTGTAACGCTGATATATCCCACACCCATCACTGTAACATACTGATATATCCCACACTCCTCACTGTCACACTGATATATCCCACACCCCTCACTGTAACATTGATACATCCCACACCCCGCACTGTAACACTGATACATCCCACACCCTCACTGTAACACTGATATATCACCCACCTTTCACTGTCACACCGATATATCCCACACTCCTCACTGTAACTCTGATATATCCCACACCCCTCAATGTAACACTGATATATCCCACACCCCTCACCCTAACACTGATATAACCCACCCCCCTCACTGTATCACTGATATATCCCGCACCCCTCACTGTAACACTGATATATCTTCCACCCCTCACCGCAACACTGATATATCCCACACCCCTCACCTTTACACTGATATATGCCACACCCCTCACCCTAACACTGATAAATCCCACACACCTCACCGTAACACTGATATATCCCACACCCCTCACTGTCACACTGATATATCCCACACCCCTCAATGTAACACTGATATCCCACACCCCTCACTGTAACACTGATATATCCCACACCTCTCACTTTAAAACTGATATATCCCACCCCCCTCACTGTAACACTGATATATGTCACACCCCTCACTGTAACACTGATATATCCCACACCCCTCGCTGTAACACTGATATATCTCACACCCCTCACTGCAACACGCTGATATATCCCACAACCCTCACCGTAATACTGATATATCCCACACCCCTCACTGTAATACTGATATATCCCACTCCCCTCACTGTAACACTGATATACCCCACACTCCTCACTGCAAAACTGATATATTCCACACCCCTCACTGTAACACTCTGAGAAATCCCACACCCCTCACTCGAACACTGATATATCCCACACCCCTCACTGCAACACTGATATATCCCACAACCCTCACTGTAACACTGATATATCCAACACCAGTCAGTGTAACACTGATATATCTCATACCGCTCACTCTAACACTCTGTATATTCCACACCCCTCACTGTAACATTGATATAACCCACACCCCTCAATGTAACACTGATATATACCACAACCTCACACTTACACTGATATATCCCACACCCCTCACAGAGACACTGATATATCCCAAACCACAGACTGTGACACTGACAAATCCCATAACAAAAACTGAGACACTGATATATCCCATAACAAAAACTGAGACACTGATATATCCCACACCACTCACTATATCACTGATGTATCCCACACACCCTCACTTTAACACTCTGATATATCCCACACCCCTCACTGTTACACTGATATGTCCCACACCCCTCACTGCAACACTCTGATATATCCCACACCCTTCACTGTAACACTGATATATCCCACACCTCTCACTCTAACACTGATATAACCCACACCGCGCACTGGAACACTCTGAAATATCCCACACCCCTCACTGTAACACTGATATATTCCACACCTGTCACTGTAACACTGATATATCGCACACCCCTCACTGTAACACTCTGAAATATCCCACACCCCTCACTGTAACACTCTGATATATCCCACAACCCTCACTGTAACACTGATATATCCCACACCCCTCACTGTAACACTGATATATCCCACACTCCTCACTGTGACACTGATATATCCCACTCCCCTCACCGTAACACTGATATATCCCACACTCCTCAATGTCACACTGATCTATCCCAAACCCCTCACTGCAACACTCCGATATATCCCACACCCATCACTCGAACACTGATATATCCCACACCTCTCACTGTAACGCTGATATAAACCACACCCCTTACTGTGACACTGATATATCCCACACCCCTCCCTGTAACACTGATATATGCCACACTCCTCACTGTAACACTGATATATCCCACACCCCTCACTGTAACACTGATATATCCCACATCCCTCACTGTAACACTGATATATCCCACACCCCTCACTGTAACACTGATATATCACACACCCCTCACTGTAACACTGACATATCCCACACCCCTCACAGAGACACTGATATATCCCAAACCCCTCACTGTGACACTGATATATCCCACACCCAAAACTGAGACACTGATATATCCCACACCACTCACTAGAACACTGATATATCCCACACCCCTCACCCTAACACTGACATATCCCACACCCCTCACAATATCACTGATGTATCCCACACACCCACACTTTAACACTCTGATATATCCCACACTCCTCAGTTACACTGATATGTCCCACACCCCTCACTGCAACACTCTGATATATCCCACACCCCTAACTGTAACACTGATATATCCAACACCCAAAACTGAGATACTGATATATCCCAAACCTCTCACTCTAACACTGAGATAACCCACACCCCTCACTGGAACACTCTGAAATAACCCACACCCCTCACTGTAACACTGATATAACCAACACCAGTCAGTGTAACACTGATATATCCCACACCTCTCACTCTAACACTGATATATTCCACACCTGTCACTGTAACACTGATATATCCCACACCCCTCACTCGAACACTTATATATCCCACACCTTTCACTGTAACACTGATATAAACCACACCCCTCACTGTGACACTGATAAATCCCACAGCCCTCACTTTAACACTCTGATATATGCCACACCCCTCACTGTAACACTGATATATCCCACACCCCTCACTGTAACACTCTGATAGACCCCACAACCCTCACTGTAACACTGAAATATCCCACACCCCTCACTGTTACACTGATATATCCCACACCCCTCACTGTAACAATCTGATCTATCCCACTCCGCTCTCTGTAACACTGATATATCCCACACCCCTCACTGTAAAGCTCTGATATACCCCACACCCCTCACTGTAAGGCTGATATACCCCGCACCCTTCACTGTAACACTCTGATATATCCCACACCCCACATTGTAACGCTCTGATATACCCCACACCCCTCACTGTAACACTTTGATATATGCCACACCCCTCACTCTAACACTCTGTATATCCCACACCCCTCACTGTAACTCTCTGATATACACCACAACCCTCACTGTCACACTGATAAAGCCCACACCCCTCACTGTAACACTCTGATATATCCCACACCCCTCACTCTAACACTCTGTATATCCCACACCCCTCACTCGGACACTCTGTATATCCCACACCCCTCACTGTCACACTCTGATATACCCCACAACGCTCACTCTAACACTGATTTACCCCACACGCCTCACTGTAACACTCTGATATATCCCACACCCCTCACTGTAACATTGATATAACCCACACCTATCGCTGTAACACTCTGATATAAATCATACCCCTCACTCTGACACTCTGTATATTCCACACCCCTCACCGTAACACTGATATATCCCACACCACTCAATGTAACACTGATATATCCCACCCCCCTCACTGTAACACTGATATATGTCACACCCCTCACTGTAACACTGATATATCCCACACCCCTCACTGTTACACTCTGATATGTCCCAAACCCCTCACTGTTGCACTGATATATTCCACACACCTCACTGTAACACTCTGATAGATCCCATACCCCTCACTGAAACACACTCATATATCCCACACCCCTCACTGGAACACACAGATATATCCCACACCCTTCACTGTAACACTGATATATCCCACACCCCTCACTGCAACACTCTGATATCTCCCACACCCCTCACTGTAAAACTCTGATATATCCCACACTCCTCACTGTAACACTCCAACATATCACACACCCCTCACTGGAACAATGATAAATCCCACACCCCTCACTATATCACTGATGTATCTCACACACCCTCAATGTAACACTCTGATATATCCGACACCTGTCCCTGTAACACTGATATATCCCACACCCCTCACTGTAACACGCTGATATATCCCACAACCCTCACCGTAATACTGATATATCCCACACCCCTCACTGGAATACTGATATATCCTACACACCTCATTGTAACACTGATATATCCCACACTCCTCACTGCAACACTGATATATCCCACTCCCCTCACTGTAACACTGATATACCCCACACTCCTCACTGCAAAACTGATATATTCCACACCCCTCACTGTTCCACTCTGAGATATCCCACACCCCTCACTCGAACACTGATATATCCCACACCCCTCACTGCAACACTGATATATCCCACAACCCTCACTGTAACACTCTAATATATCCCACACTCCTCACTGTAACTCTGATATATCCCACACCCCTCAATGTAACACTGATATATCCCACACCCCTCACCCTAACACTGATATAACCCACCCCCCTCACTGTATCACTGATATATCCCGCACCCCTCACTGTAACACTGATATATCTTCCACCCCTCACCGCAACACTGATATATCCCACACCCCTCACCTTTACACTGATATATGCCACACCCCTCACCCTAACACTGATAAATCCCACACACCTCACCGTAACACTGATATATCCCACACCCCTCACTGTCACACTGATATATCCCACACCCCTCAATGTAACACTGATATCCCACACCCCTCACTGTAACACTGATATATCCCACACCTCTCACTTTAAAACTGATATATCCCACCCCCCTCACTGTAACACTGATATATGTCACACCCCTCACTGTAACACTGATATATCCCACACCCCTCGCTGTAACACTGATATATCTCACACCCCTCACTGCAACACGCTGATATATCCCACAACCCTCACCGTAATACTGATATATCCCACACCCCTCACTGTAATACTGATATATCCCACTCCCCTCACTGTAACACTGATATACCCCACACTCCTCACTGCAAAACTGATATATTCCACACCCCTCACTGTAACACTCTGAGAAATCCCACACCCCTCACTCGAACACTGATATATCCCACACCCCTCACTGCAACACTGATATATCCCACAACCCTCACTGTAACACTGATATATCCAACACCAGTCAGTGTAACACTGATATATCTCATACCGCTCACTCTAACACTCTGTATATTCCACACCCCTCACTGTAACATTGATATAACCCACACCCCTCAATGTAACACTGATATATACCACAACCTCACACTTACACTGATATATCCCACACCCCTCACAGAGACACTGATATATCCCAAACCACAGACTGTGACACTGACAAATCCCATAACAAAAACTGAGACACTGATATATCCCATAACAAAAACTGAGACACTGATATATCCCACACCACTCACTATGTCACTGATGTATCCCACACACCCTCACTTTAACACTCTGATATATCCCACACCCCTCACTGTTACACTGATATGTCCCACACCCCTCACTGCAACACTCTGATATATCCCACACCCTTCACTGTAACACTGATATATCCCACACCTCTCACTCTAACACTGATATAACCCACACCGCGCACTGGAACACTCTGAAATATCCCACACCCCTCACTGTAACACTGATATATTCCACACCTGTCACTGTAACACTGATATATCGCACACCCCTCACTGTAACACTCTGAAATATCCCACACCCCTCACTGTAACACTCTGATATATCCCACAACCCTCACTGTAACACTGATATATCCCACACCCCTCACTGTAACACTGATATATCCCACACTCCTCACTGTGACACTGATATATCCCACTCCCCTCACCGTAACACTGATATATCCCACACTCCTCACTGTGACACTGATATATCCCACTCCCCTCACCGTAACACTGATATATCCCACACCTCTCACTGTAACGCTGATATAAACCACACCCCTTACTGTGACACTGATATATCCCACACCCCTCCCTGTAACACTGATATATGCCACACTCCTCACTGTAACACTGATATATCCCACACCCCTCACTGTAACACTGATATATCCCACATCCCTCACTGTAACACTGATATATCCCACACCCCTCACTGTAACACTGATATATCACACACCCCTCACTGTAACACTGACATATCCCACACCCCTCACAGAGACACTGATATATCCCAAACCCCTCACTGTGACACTGATATATCCCACACCCAAAACTGAGACACTGATATATCCCACACCACTCACTAGAACACTGATATATCCCACACCCCTCACCCTAACACTGACATCTCCCACACCCCTCACAATATCACTGATGTATCCCACACACCCACACTTTAACACTCTGATATATCCCACACTCCTCAGTTACACTGATATGTCCCACACCCCTCACTGCAACACTCTGATATATCCCACACCCCTAACTGTAACACTGATATATCCAACACCCAAAACTGAGATACTGATATATCCCAAACCTCTCACTCTAACACTGAGATAACCCACACCCCTCACTGGAACACTCTGAAATAACCCACACCCCTCACTGTAACACTGATATAACCAACACCAGTCAGTGTAACACTGATATATCCCACACCTCTCACTCTAACACTGATATATTCCACACCTGTCACTGTAACACTGATATATCCCACACCCCTCACTCGAACACTTATATATCCCACACCTTTCACTGTAACACTGATATAAACCACACCCCTCACTGTGACACTGATAAATCCCACAGCCCTCACTTTAACACTCTGATATATGCCACACCCCTCACTGTAACACTGATATATCCCACACCCCTCACTGTAACACTGATATATCCCACACCCCTCACTGTAACAATCTGATCTATCCCACTCCGCTCTCTGTAACACTGATATATCCCACACCCCTCACTGTAAAGCTCTGATATACCCCACACCCCTCACTGTAAGGCTGATATACCCCGCACCCTTCACTGTAACACTCTGATATATCCCACACCCCACATTGTAACGCTCTGATATACCCCACACCCCTCACTGTAACACTTTGATATATGCCACACCCCTCACTCTAACACTCTGTATATCCCACACCCCTCACTGTAACTCTCTGATATACACCACAACCCTCACTGTCACACTGATAAAGCCCACACCCCTCACTGTAACACTCTGATATATCCCACACCCCTCACTCTAACACTCTGTATATCCCACACCCCTCACTCGGACACTCTGTATATCCCACACCCCTCACTGTCACACTCTGATATACCCCACAACGCTCACTCTAACACTGATTTACCCCACACGCCTCACTGTAACACTCTGATATATCCCACACCCCTCACTGTAACATTGATATAACCCACACCTATCGCTGTAACACTCTGATATAAATCATACCCCTCACTCTGACACTCTGTATATTCCACACCCCTCACCGTAACACTGATATATCCCACACCACTCAATGTAACACTGATATATCCCACCCCCCTCACTGTAACACTGATATATGTCACACCCCTCACTGTAACACTGATATATCCCACACCCCTCACTGTTACACTCTGATATGTCCCAAACCCCTCACTGTTGCACTGATATATTCCACACACCTCACTGTAACACTCTGATAGATCCCATACCCCTCACTGAAACACACTCATATATCCCACACCCCTCACTGGAACACACAGATATATCCCACACCCTTCACTGTAACACTGATATATCCCACACCCCTCACTGCAACACTCTGATATCTCCCACACCCCTCACTGTAAAACTCTGATATATCCCACACTCCTCACTGTAACACTCCGACATATCACACACCCCTCACTGGAACAATGATAAATCCCACACCCCTCACTATATCACTGATGTATCTCACACACCCTCAATGTAACACTCTGATATATCCGACACCTGTCCCTGTAACACTGATATATCCCACACCCCTCACTGTAACACGCTGATATATCCCACAACCCTCACCGTAATACTGATATATCCCACACCCCTCACTGGAATACTGATATATCCTACACACCTCATTGTAACACTGATATATCCCACACTCCTCACTGCAACACTGATATATCCCACTCCCCTCACTGTAACACTGATATACCCCACACTCCTCACTGCAAAACTGATATATTCCACACCCCTCACTGTAACACTCTGAGATATCCCACACCCCTCACTCGAACACTGATATATCCCACACCCCTCACTGCAACACTGATATATCCCACAACCCTCACTGTAACACTCTAATATATTCCACACCCCTCACTGGAACACAGATATATCCCACACCCCTCACTGTAACACTCTGATATATCCCACACCTCTCACTGTAACACTGATCTAACCCACACCCCTCAATGTAACAATGATATATCCCACAACCTCACTCTTACACTGATATATCCCACACCCCTCACAGAGACACTGATATATCCCAAACCCCTCACTGTGACACTGATATATCCCACACCCAAAACTGAGACACTGATATATCCCACACCACTCACTTTAACACTGATATATCCCACACCCCTCACCCTAACACTGACATATCCCAAACCCCTCACAATATCACTGATGTATCCCACACACACTCACTTTAACACTCTGATATATCCCACACCCCTCACTGTAACACTGATACATCCAACACCAGTGTAACACTGATATATCTCATACCGCTCACTCTAACACTCTGTATATTCCACACCCCTCACTGTAACATTGATATAACCCACACCCCTCAATGTAACACTGATATATACCACAACCTCACACTTACACTGATATATCCCACACCCCTCACAGAGACACTGATATATCCGACACCCCTCACAGAGACACTGATTTATCCCAAACCACTGACTATAACACTGATAAATCCCATAACAAAAACTGAGACACTGATATATCCCACACCACTCACTATAACACTGATATATCCCACACCCCTCAACCTAACACTGACATATCCCACAACCATCACAATATCACTGATATCTCCCACACCCCTCACTGAAACACTGATATATCCCACACCCCTCATTGTAACACTGATATATCCCACACCCCTCAACCTAACACTGACATATCCCACAACCATCACAATATCACTGATATCTCCCACACCCCTCACTGAAACACTGATATATCCCACACCCCTCATTGTAACACTGATATATCCCACACCCCTCACTGTAACACTGATATATCCCACACCCCTCAATGTAACACTGATATTTCCCAAACCCCTCACTGTAACACACTGATATATCCCACACCCCTCACTGTAACACTGATATATCCCACACCCCTCAATGGAACACTGATATATCCCACACCCCTCACTGTAACACTGATATATCCCACACCCCTCATTGTAACACACTGATATATCCCACACCCCTCGCTGTAACACTGATATATCCCACACCCCTCACTGTAACGCTGATATATCCCACACCCCTCACTGTAACACTTTTATATCCCACACCCCTCAATGTAACGCTGATATTTCCCAAACCCCTCACTGTAACACTGATATATCCCACACCCCTCACTGTAACACTGATATATCCCACACCCCTCACTGTAACACTGATATATCCCACACCCCTCATTGTAACACACTGATATATCCCACACCCCTCACTGTAACACTTTTATATCCCACACCCCTCAATGTAACGCTGATATTTCCCAAACCCCTCACTGTAACACTGATATATCCCACACCCCTCAATGCAACACTGATATATCCCACACCCCTCACTGTAACACACTGATATATCCCACACCCCTCACTGCAACACACTGATATATCCCACACCCCTCACTGTAACACTGATATATCACACACCCCTCACTGTAACACAGTGATATATCCCACACCCCTCACTGGAACACTGATATATCCCACACCCCTCACTGGAACACTGATATATCCCACAACCCTCACCGTAATACTGATATATCCCACACCCCTCACTGTCACACTGATATATCCCACACCCCTCACTGTAACACTGATATATCCCACACCCCTCACTGTGACTCTGATATATCCCACACCCCTCATTGAAACACACTGATATATCCCACACCCCTCACTGTAACACTGATATATTCCACACCCCTCTATGTCACACTGATATATCCCACACCCCTCACTGGAACACTGATATATCTCACACCCCTCACTGTAACACTGATATATCCCACAACCCGCACCGTAATACTGATATATCCCACACCCCTCACTGTCACACTGATATATCCCACACCCCTCACTGTAAGACTGATATATCCCACACCCCTCAATGTAACACTGATATATCCCACACCCCTCACTGTAACTCTGATATATCCCACACCCCTCATTGAAACACACTGATATATCCCACACCCCTCATTGAAACACACTGATATATCCCACACTCCTCACTGGAACACACTGATATATCCCACACTCCTCACTGTAACACAGACATATCCCACACCCCTCACTGTAACGCTGATATATCCCACACCCCTCACTGTAACACTGATATATAGCACACCCCTCACTGTAACACTCTGATATATCCCACAGCCCTCACTGTTACACTGATATATCCCACACCTATCAATGTAACACTGATATATCCCACACCCCTCACTGTAACGCTGATATATCCCACACCCCTCAATGTAACACTGATATATCCCACACCCCTCACTGTAACACTCCGATATATCCCACACCCCTCACTGTAACACTGATATATCCCACACCCCTCAATGTAACACTGATATATCCCACACCCCTCACTATTACAATGATATATCCCACACCCCTCACTGCAACACTGAACTCTCCCACTCCCCTCACTGTAACACTGATATATCCCACACCCCTCAATATAACACTGATATATCCCACACCCCTCACTGTAACACTGATATATCCCACATCCCTCAATGTAACACTGATATATCCCACACCCCTCACTGTAACACTGATATATCCCACAACCCTCACTGTAACACTGACATATCCCACACCCCTCACTGTAACACTGATATATCCCACACCCCTCACTGTAACACTGATATATCCCACACCCCTCAATGTAACACTGATATATCCCACACCCCTCACTGTAACACTGATATATCCCGCACCCCTCACCGTAATACTGATATATCCCACACCCCTGAATGTAACACTAATATATCACACACCCCTCACTGTAACTCTGATATATCCCACACCACTCATTGTAACACACTGATAAACCCACACCCCTCACTGTAACACTGATATATCCCACACTCCTCAATGTCACACTGATTTTTCCCACACTCCTCACTGTAACACTGATATATCCCACACCCCTCACTGTAACACTTATATATCCCACACCCCTCACTGTAACACTGATATATCCCACACCCCTCACTGTAACACTGAGAAATCCCAGACCCCTCACTATCACACTGATATATCCCGCACACCTCACTGTGACACTCAGATATATCCCACACCCCTCACTGTAACACTGATATATCCTACAACCCTCACTGTAACACTGATATATCCCACACCCCTCATTGTAACACTGAGATATCCCACACCTCTCACTGTAACACTGATAAATCCCACACCCCTCACTGTAACTCTGATATATCCCACACCCCTCACTGTAACACACTGATATATACCACACCCCTCACTGTGACACTGATATATCCCACACCCCTCACTGTAACACTGATATATCCCACACCCCTCACTGTAACACACTGATATATCCCACACCCCTCTCTGTAACACTGACATATCCCACACCCCTCAATGTAACACTGATATATCCCACACCCATCACTGTCACACTGATATATCCCACACCCCTCACTTTAACACTGATATATCCCACACCCCTCACTGTAACACTCTGATATATCCCACACCCCTCACTGTAACACTGATATATCCCACACCCCTCACTGCAACACAGATATATCCCACTCCCCTCAGTGTAACACTGATATTTCCCACACCCGTCAATGTAACACTGATATATCCCACACCCCTCACTGTAACACACTGATATATCCAACACCCCTCACTGTAACACTGATATATCCCACACCCCTCACTGTCACACTGACAAATCCCACACCCCTCACTGGAACACTGATATATCCCACACTCCTCACTGTAACACTGATATATCCCACACTCCTCACTGTAACACTGATATATCCCACACCCCTCACTGTAACACTGATATATCCCACACCCCTCACTGTAACACTGATATATCCCACACACCTCACTGTAACACTGATATATCCCACACACCTCACTGTAACACTCCGATATATCCCACACCCCTCACTGTAACACTGATATATCCCACACCCCTCACTGTAACACTGATATATCCCACACCCCTCTCTGTAACACTGACATATCCCACACCCCTCAATGTAACACTGATATATCCCACACCCATCACTGTCACACTGATATATCCCACACCCGTCACTTTAACACTGATATATCCCACACCCCTCACTGTAACACTCTGATATATCCCACACCCCTCACTGTAACACTGATATATCCCACACCCCTCACTGCAACACAGATATATCCCACTCCCCTCAGTGTAACACTGATATTTCCCACTCCCCTCGGTGTAACACTGATATTTCCCACACCCCTCACTGTAACACTGATATATCCCACACCCCTCATTGTAACACTGAGATATCCCACACCTCTCACTGTAACACTGATATATCCCACACCCTTCACTGTAACACTGATACATCCCACACCCCTCACTGTAAAACTGATATATCCCACACCCCTCACTGTAACACGCTGATATATCCCACACCCCTCACTGTAACACTCTGATATATCCCACACCCCTCACTGTTACACACAGATATATCCCACACCCCTCTCTGTAACACTGACATATCCCACACCCCTCAATGTAACACTGATATATCCCACACCCATCACTGTCACACTGATATATCCCACACCCCTCACTTTAACACTGATATATCCCACACCCCTCACTGTAACACTCTGATATATCCCACACCCCTCACTGTAACACTGATATATCCCACACCCCTCACTGCAACACAGATATATCCCACTCCCCTCAGTGTAACACTGATATTTCCCACACCCGTCAATGTAACACTGATATATCCCACACCCCTCACTGTAACACACTGATATATCCAACACCCCTCACTGTAACACTGATATATCCCACACCCCTCACTGTCACACTGACAAATCCCACACCCCTCACTGGAACACTGATATATCCCACACTCCTCACTGTAACACTGATATATCCCACACTCCTCACTGTAACACTGATATATCCCACACCCCTCACTGTAATACTGATATATCCCACACCCCTCACTGTAACACTGATATATCCCACACACCTCACTGTAACACTGATATATCCCACACACCTCACTGTAACACTCCGATATTTCCCACACCCCTCACTGTAACACTGATATATCCCACACCCCTCACTGTAACACTGATATATTCCACACCCCTCTCTGTAACACTGACATATCCCACACACCTCAATGTAACACTGATATATCCCACACCCATCACTGTCACACTGATATATCCCACACCCGTCACTTTAACACTGATATATCCCACACCCCTCACTGTAACACTCTGATATATCCCACACCCCTCACTGTAACACTGATATATCCCACACCCCTCACTGCAACACAGATATATCCCACTCCCCTCAGTGTAACACTGATATTTCCCACTCCCCTCGGTGTAACACTGATATTTCCCACACCCCTCACTGTAACACTGATATATCCCACACCCCTCATTGTAACACTGAGATATCCCACACCTCTCACTGTAACACTGATATATCCCACACCCTTCACTGTAACACTGATACATCCCACACCCCTCACTGTAAAACTGATATATCCCACACCCCTCACTGTAACACGCTGATATATCCCACACCCCTCACTGTAACACTCTGATATATCCCACACCAATCACTGTAACACTGATATATCCCACACCCCTCACTGTAACACTGATATATCCCACACCCCTCACTGTAACACTGATATATCCCACACCCCTCAATGTAACACTGATATATCCCACACCCCTCATTGTAACACTGAGATATCCCACACCTCTCACTGTAACACGCTGATATATCCCACACCCCTCACTGTAACACTCTGATATATCCCACACCCCTCACTGTAACACTGATATATCCCACACCCCTCAATGTAACACTGATATATCCCACACCCCTCACTGTAACACTGATATATCCCACACCCCTCAATGTAACACTGATATATCCCACACCCCTCATTGTAACACTGATATATCCCACACCCCTCACTGTAACACTGTTATATCCCACACCCCTCATTGTAACACTGATATATCCCATACCCCTCACTGTAACACTGATATATCCCACACCCCTCATTGTAACACTGATATATCCCACACCCCTCACTGTAACACAGATATATCCCACACCCCTCATTGTAACACTGATATATCCCTCACCCCTCACTGTTCTTTCTTTCTTTCTTTTGGGCCTCCTTATCTCGAGAGACAATGGAGACGCGCCTGGAGGTGGTCAGTGGTTTGTGAAGCAGCGCCTGGAGTGGCTATAAAGGCCAATTCTGGAGTGACAGGCTCTTCCACAGGTGCTGCAGAGAAATTTGTTTGTTGGGGCTGTTGCACAGTTGGCTCTCCCCTTGCGCCTCTGTCTTTTTTCCTGCCAACTACTAAGTCTCTTCGACTCGCCACAATTTAGCCCTGTCTTTATGGCTGCCCGCCAGCTCTGGCGAATGCTGGCAACTGACTCCCACGACTTGTGATCAATGTCACACGATTTCATGTCGCGTTTGCAGACGTCTTTATAACGGAGACATGGACGGCCGGTGGGTCTGATACCAGTGGCGAGCTCGCTGTACAATGTGTCTTTGGGGATCCTGCCATCTTCCATGCGGCTCACATGGCCAAGCCATCTCAAGCACCGCTGACTCAGTAGTGTGTATAAGCTGGGGGTGTTGGCCGCTTCAAGGACTTCTGTGTTGGAGATATAGTCCTGCCACCTGATGCCAAGTATTCTCCGAAGGCAGCGAAGATGGAATGAATTGAGACGTCGCTCTTGGCTGGCATACGTTGTCCAGGCCTCGCTGCCGTAGAGCAAGGTACTGAGGACACAGATATATCCCACACCCCTCATTGTAACACTGATATATCCCTCACCCCTCACTGTAACACAGATATATCCCACACCCCTCATTGTAACACACTGATACATCCCACACCTCTCACGGTCCACACTGATATATCCCACACCTCTCACTCTCTCTCTCTTTCTGATCGTTGCTTGTTTCCTGATTTTGTTTTTCCATGGCTGGTTGCTTGGTAACAGGAACCTGTTTTTCGGAAGGCTGGTGCGGTGTCAGGTGTCTGTGGGCGAGGCCGGTCACAGTACTGACATTTCCTGGTTATTCCGGGAGCTGTCTCTTCCGCCAGTTTGGGATCTTAGGAGCACCCCCACCCCTGAAAGCGGAGCTCGGTGCTGCCTGGAAATGGCGCAGCCCCCCGCCCAGCAACCAGAGGCAGGAGAGCCCGGCGGGCCCACCGCCGGGGCAGCTGCGGGAGATTCCTCGAACCTCGTCCCCCGCACGGCCGTGTCCTCGAACCCCATCCCCTGCATGGGACTGTCCTCGACCCCTGCCCTCCGCGTGGAACAATCCTCGACCCCCGTCCCCCGCATGGGACTGTCCTCCACCCCCGCCCCGCGGATGCGAGATTCCACGACCCGCGGCCCGCAGGTGGGAGACTCCTCGACCCCCGGGGCTCAGATGGAACAACCCGCCACCCTCGTGGTCAAGATGGAAGCGCCCGCAGCTTCCCACGTGCGGACCGCGGAGTCCACGAACCCCTTCACCCAAATGGAAGAGGCCAGCACCCCCACCACCCGGATGGAAGGGCCCGCCTCCCCCTCTCAGCCGACGGAGGAGACCACGAACCCCTTTACCCGGAGGGAGGTTCCCACGGCCCGGCATGACCTGTCACGCCTCTACCCGCCTCTGCCGAGGGGAGACTACACCCCCTCCCACGTCGCCCAGCCCGGTGACCCGGGCCCGCGGGACGATTACTTTGTGCTGAGGGTAAGTCAGAGTGCCCCGGGGTGGGGGAGGGGGGAACGCGTCAAAGGGCGTCTGGGATCTTCATGTGCGCAGGGGAAGGGGGCTCATCACAAGGGCATGGTCCGGGCTTGGAACCTGGGATCTTCCTGTGCTCCAGTGTCGGGGGGGCGGTGGCAAAGGTCCTCTTGGCTGATCCCACCACCGCGGCTGTGGGCGAGCAGGACTGAATTCATCCCCTGATCGCAGTGAGAGTACCGTGCTCCCAAATGAAGACTCAGCAGTCTGTCTCCCCTTTCTGTCCCCGCAGCCGGGCACCATCGAAGAGGCCGTGAAGGATGTCAGGAGCAAGCTGGCCGGGGAGCAGGGGCAATTCAACAGCTGCTGGATCCTGACGGAGTGAGTAACCGCGCCCCCCCCCCCACCCCTAACCCATCGTCCCCGGGTGAAATCATTTGAGTGCGAGTTGGAGGGAGAGAGATGCAGAAAGAGGGAGAGCGAGCAAGGGAGAAAGAGGGTAAGGCAGAGAGGCTAGGGAGGGGGACCGGGGGTGGGGGGGTGGGGAGGGAGACAGATACACAGAGGAAGACAGAAGGAGAGAATGAGAAAGAGACACAGAATGAGAGAGACATAGAACAAACAGAGAGTGACAGAGCGAGAGCCCGTCAAATAGAGAGAGAGAGAGAGCAACAGGGATACAGAGTCAAAGACAAAGGATCAGGGAGAGGGAGAGAGAGAGATAGAGCGCGAGTGAGAGAATGACACAGAGAGATAGAGAGAGAGAGAGAGCGAGAGAGATAGAGACAGTGAGACAGAGACAGGGGGAAAGAGAGACAGACAGACAGAGAGAGAGAGAGAAAGAGAGAGCGAGAGAGACAGGGACTGTGAAAGAGAGACAGAGAGGGGGACAGAGATCAAGGGACAGAGAGAGAGGGACACAGACACAGAGACAGAGACAAAGAGAGAGACAGAGAGTCAGAGACAGAGAGAGAGAGAGATAAAGAGAGAGAGACACACACAGAGTGAGAGAGACACAGAGAGACACAGAGAGAGAGAGAGAGACACACACAGAGACAGAGAGGGAAAGAGACAGAGAGTCAGAGACACAGAGAGAGAGAGATATAAAGAGAGAGAGAGACACAGAGAGAGAGAGATATAAAGAGAGAGAGAGACACAGAGAGTGAGAGAGACACAGAGAGTGAGACACAGAGAGTGAGACACAGAGAGTGAAAGAGAGAGAGAGAGACAGAGAGAGAGAGAGAGAGAGACAGAGACAGAGACAGAGAGAGACAGAGAGGGAAAGAAACAGAGAGAGAGAGACAGTGAGAGAGACATTCCACATGGGTGTCTGTCTCTACACCCAGCAGTCAGCCTGACTGGGAGCTCTGGCTTCCAGTTGGAAAGAAAACATTGGGAAGAGGCCACAGGACCAGTTCAGAGGAAAGAGAGGATTAGGAAGGGAATTTCAGAGCGCAGAGATCTCGGGGGATAGTAGGGGGATGGAGGGGGTTACAGAAATAGGGAGGGGACGGGGAGGGATTTGAAAAGAAGGATGTGAATTTTAAAATCGGGAGCAAGGGAACGGAGTTGGGAGCAGGGACTGATAACAGTGGCTTCAGTCTTCTTGCTCATCCCAGACTCCTCCCGGCACCCGGGAATGCTCTCTGAGACAGCTCCTCCTCGGAGACAGAGAGTGAGAAACAGGCACAGAGAGAGAGAGAGACACACACAGATTCAGAGAGAGAGACACACGGATTCAGAGAGGGAAGGAGACAGGCACAGAGAGAGACACACAGATTCAGAGAGAGAGAGACAGGCATTGAGAGAGACACGGATTCAGAGAGAGAGAGAGACAGGCACAGAGAGAGACACACAGATTCAGAGAGAGAGAGAGAGACAGGCACAGAGAGAGACACAGATTCAGGGAGAGAGACACACAGATTCAGAGAGAGAGAGAGACAGGCACAGAGAGAGACACACAGATTCAGAGAGAGAGAGTGAGAGACAGGCACAGAGAGAGACACACAGAGTCGAAGAGAGTGAGAGAGGCAGGCACAGAGAGAGAGACAGAGAGAGAGACACACACACAGATTCAGAGAGAGAGAGCAAGAGACAGGCACAGAGAGAGACAGAAAGACACACAGATTCAAAGAGAGCGAGAGAGACACGGATTCAGAGAGACAGAGCGACAGGCACAGAGAGACAGAGAGACACACAGATTCAGAGAGAGAGAGACAGGCACAGAGAGAGACACAGATTCAGAGAGAGAGAGAGAGAGAGAGAGACAGGCGCAGATAGAAACACACAGATTCAGAGTGAGAGACAGAGAGAGAGACAGGCACAGAGTGACGCATAGATTCAGAGAGAGAGAGAGAGAGACACACAGATTCAGCGAAAGAGGGAGAGAGAGACAGGCGCAGATAGAAACACACAGATTCAGAGTGAGAGACAGAGAGAGACACAGAGATTCAGAGAGAGAGAGAGAGACAGGCACAGAGAGAGACACACAGATTCAGAGGGAGAGAGCAAGAGACAGACCAGAGAGAGAGAGAGAGAGACAGGCACAGAGAGAGACACACAGATTCAGAGGGAGAGAGCAAGAGACAGACCAGAGAGAGAGAGAGACAGAGAGAGAGAGAGCGAGAGACAGGCACAGAGAGCGACACACAGATTTAGAGAGAGAGAGACAGGCACAGAGACAGACATACAGATTCAGAGAGAGCGAGAGACAGAGAGCCACACAGATTCGGAGAGAGAGAGACAGGCACAGAGAGAGTCACAGATTCAGAGAGAGTGCGACACAGGCACAGAGAGAGAGAGAGACAGATTCAGAGAGAGAGAGCGAGACACAGGCACAAAGAGAGAGAGACAGAGAGTCACATAGTTTCAGAAAGAGTGAGAGACAGGCAAAGAGAGAGACACAGATTCAGAGAGAGAGAGGGAGAGACAGGCACAGAGAGAGATACACAGATTCAGAGAGAGAGAGAGACATAGTTTCAGAAAGAGTGAGAGACAGGCACAGAGAGAGACACAGATTCAGAGAGAGAGAGAGAGACACACATATTCAGAGAGAGCGAGAGACAGGCACAGAGAGAGAGACACAGATTCAGAGAGAGAGAGACACAGGCACAAAGAGAGAGAGACAGAGAGACACATAGTTTCAGAAAGAGTGAGAGACAGGCAAAGAGAGAGACACAGATTCAGAGAGAGAGAGGGAGAGACAGGCACAGAGAGAGATACACAGATTCAGAGAGAGAGAGAGACATAGTTTCAGAAAGAGTGAGAGACAGGCACAGAGAGAGACACAGATTCAGAGAGAGAGAGAGACAGAGAGAGACACACATATTCAGAGAGAGCGAGAGAGAGACAGGCACAGAGAGAGAGAGACACAGATTCAGAGAGAGAGAGACACACAGATTCAGAGTGAGAGTGAGAGGCACAGAGCGAGACACACTGATTCAGAGAGAGAGACAGGCACAAAGAGAGATACGCAGATTCAGAGAGAGCGAGACACAGGCACAGAGAGAGACACATATTCAGAGAGAGAGACAGAGAGGCACACAGATTCAGAGAGAGCGAGAGACAGGCACAGAGAGAGACACAGATTCGGAGACAGAGACAGGGAGACACACAGATTCAGAGAGAGAGACACAGATTCAGAGAGAGAGACACAGATTCAGAGAGAGAGACAGAGAGGCACACAGATTCAGAGAGAGCAAGAGACAGGCACAGAGAGAGACACACACAGATTCAGAGAGAGAGAGAGACACGCACAGAGAGACACAGATTCAGAGAGAGAGAGAGAGCGAGAGACAGGCACAGAGAGAGAGACACAGATTCAGAGAGAGAAAGAGAGAGGCGCAGAGAGACACACAGATTCAGAGAGAGCGAGAGAGAGAGAGAAACAGGCGCAGGGAGACACACAGATTCAGAGAGAGAGAGAGACAGGCACAGAGAGAGACACACAGATTCAGAGAGAGAAAGAGAGAGGCGCAGAGAGACACACAGATTCAGAGAGAGCGAGAGAGAGAGAGAAACAGGCGCAGGGAGACACACAGATTCAGAGAGAGAGAGACAGGCACAGAGAGAGACACACAGATTTAGAGAGAGAGAGAGACAGGCACAGAGAGAGACACACAGATTCAGAGAGAGAGCGAGAGACAGGCGCAGAGAGAAACAGAGAGACATTGATCGTGAGTCAGGGGCAGGGGGGGAGGGGGTTGTGGTGTCAGTTCTGGGTGGACCCTCAGCTTCTGTGTCCCTGCTCCCTCCTGCCAGGGTCGATCACTGGAACCGGGAGTCCGAGCGGCTGCTGATAATCGCGGAGCGGTCACTCCTTGTGTGCCAGTACGACTTCATCGGCCTGTACTGCAACCAGATTCTCTGCGTGCCTCTCCACTACATCGACACCATCACCCTGGGACCGTTCACCTTCCCCGAGAGATCGTTCAGCCGGTGAGTACCCAGGGGCTGTGGGGCGCGCGAGCTACCAGGCGGTAAGGAACAGCCGAACTCCGCGATGACTCTCAGCCCTCCCTCCTCACTCTGCTGTCCTCGTCACCCACAGGAGGGACGGCACCGGCCTGCGGATTCAGTGGGACAAACTCCGAGAGCCCTCGTTTCTGGAACGCTGGAACCCCTGGTCGAGCCAGATGCCCGCCCCTCGTCCTGACTGAACACCCAGCCGCCAGGAAGCCGGGCACCGTGCCCGAGCTGTGCCAGGTGAGGGCGCAGACTGGGCAGGGAACCAGTCTGGGCACGGGTTCACCCTCCGTTACTCTCTCTCTCTCAGCCTCCCTCGATATGCACTCTCTCCCTCCCTCAGATGCTCTCCTTCTCTCTCATTTCCCTCAGTTACTCACTCTCTCTCCCTCCTCAGTTGCTCTCCCTCTCTCTCCCTCCATTACTCACTCTCTCTCCCTCCGTTACTCTCTCTCTCCCCTCAGTTACTCACTCTCTCTCCCTCAGTTACTCACTCTCTCTCCCTCACTCAGTTACTCTCTCTCTCTCCTTCCCTCAGTTACTCTCTCTCTCTCCCTCCCTCAGTCTCACTTACTCACTCTCTCACTCTCCTCTCTCAGTTACTCACTCTCTCTCTCTCCCTCAGTTACGCACTCTCTCCCTCCCTCCCTCAGTTACTCACCTCTCCCTCCTCAGTTACCCACTCTCTCTCTCTCCCTCCCTAAGTTACTCTCTCTCTCCCTCCCTCCCTCAGTTACTCTCTCTCCCCCTCCCTCCGTTACTCTCTCCATCGCTCAGCTACTTACTCTCTCTCTCCCTCTCTCAGTTACTCACTCTCTCTCTCTCTCTCCCTTAGTCACTCACTCTCTCTCCCTCAATTACTCACTCTCTCTCCCTCATTCAGTTACTCTCCCCCTCTTCCTTCCCTCAGTTACTCTCTCTCTCTCCCTCAGTTACTCACTCTCCTCTCTCCCTCCCTCAGTTACTCACTCTCCCTCCCTCAGTTACCCACTCTCTCTCTCTCCCTCTCTCATTTACTCACTCTCTCTCTCCCTCCCTCAGTTACTCTCTCTCTCCCTCCCTGCGTTACTCTCTCTCCATCGCTCAGCTACTCACTCTCTCTCTCTCCCTTAGTCACTTCACTCTCTCTCCCTCAATTACTCACTCTCTCTCCCTCACTCAGTTACTCTCTCTCTCTCTCCTACCCTCAGTTACTCTCTCTCTCTCCCTCCCTCAGTTACTCACTCTCTCCTCCCTCAAATACTCTCTTTCTTCCTCCATCAGTTACTCTCTCTCTCTCCCTCCCTCAGTTACTCACTCTCTCTCTCTCCCTCAGTTACTCACTCTCTCTCCCTCCCTCAGTTACTCACTCTCTCTCTTCCTCCCTCAGTTACTCACTCTCTCTCTCTCCCTCAGTTACTCACTCTCCCTCCCTCAGTTACTCACTCTCTCTCTTCCTCCCTCAGTTACTCACTCTCCCTCCCTCAGTTACCCACTCTCTCTCTCTCCCTCTCTCTATTACTCACTCTCCTCTCTCCCTCTCTCAGTTACTTTCTCTCCATCGCTCAGCTACTCACTCTCTCTCTCCCTCTCTCAGTTACTCACTCTCTCTCCCTCGCTCCCTTAGTCACTCACTCTCTCTCCCTCAATTACTCACTCTCTCTCCCCTCACTCAGTTACTCTCTCTCTCTCTCCTTCCCTCAGTTACTCACTCTCTCCCGCCCTCAAATACTCTCTCTCTTCCTCCATCAGTTACTCTCTCTCTCTTCCACCCTCAGTTACTCACTCTCTCTCTCTCCCTCAGTTACTCACTCTCTCTCTCCTCTCTCAGTTACTCACTCTCCTCCCTCAGTTACCCACTCTCTCTCTCCCTCTCTCATTTACACACTCTCTCTCTCCCTCCCTCAGTTACTCACATCTCTCTCCCTCAGTTACTCACTCTCTCTCTGTCTCCCTCCGTCAGTTACTCACTCTCTCTCTCTCTCCCTTAGTCACTCACTCTCTCTCCCTCAATTACTCACTCTCTCTCCCTCACTCAGTTACTCTCTCTCCATTGCTCAGCTACTCACTCTCTCACACTCTCCCTCAGTTTACTCACTCTCTCTCCCTCCCTCAGTTACTCACTCTCTCTCCCTCAGTTACTCACTCTCTCTCCCTCTCCCTCAGTTACTCACTCTCTCTCCCTCCCTCAGTTACTTACTCTCTCTCCCTCAGTTACTCACTCTCTCTCCCTCAGTTACTCACTCTCTCTCCGTCTCTCTCCCTCAGTTACTCACTCTCTCTCCCTCAGTTACTCACTCTCTCTCACTCTCCTTCAGTTACTCACTCTCTCTCCCTCCCTCAGTTACTCACTCTCTCTCCATCTCCCTCCCTCAGTTACTCACTCTCTCCCTCAGTTACTCACTCTCTCTCCTCCCTCCCTCAGTTATTCACTTTCTCTCTCCCTCAGTTACTCACTCTATCTCTCCCTCCGTTACTCACTCTCTCTCTCCCTCCGTTACTCACTCTCTCTCTCCCTCCGTTACTCACTCACTCTCCCTCCGTTACTCACTCTCTCTCTCCCTCCCTCAGTTACTCACTCTCTCTCCCTCCCTCAGTTACACACTCTCTCTCTCTCTCCTTTCCTCCGTTACTCACTCTCTCTCTCCCTCAGTTACACACTCTCTCTCTCTCCCTCCCTCATTTATTCACTTTCTCTCTCCCTCAGTTACTCACTCTCACTCTCTCTCCCTCCGTTACTCACTCTCACTCTCTCTCCCTCCGTTACTCACTCTCTCTCTCCCTCCCTCAGTTACTCACTCTCTCTCTCCCTCCCTCAGTTACTCACTCTTTCTCTCCCTCCCTCAGTTACTCACTCTTTCTCTCCCTCCCTCAGTTACTCACTCTCTCTCTCCCTCCCTCAGTTACTCACTCTCTCTCTCCCTCCCTCAGTTACTCACTCTCTCTCTCCCTCCGTTACTCACTCTCTCTCTCTCTCCCTCCGTTACTCACTCTCTCTCTCCCTCCGTTACTCACTCTCTCTCTCCCTTCATTACTCACTCTCCTCTCCCCCTCCGTTACTCACTCTCTCTCTCTCATTTCCTCCGTTACTCACTCTCTCTCTCCCTCAGTTACTCACTCTCTCTCTTTCCTTCCCTCAGTTACTCACTCTCTCTCTCCCTCCCTCAGTAACTCATTCTCTCTCTCCCTCCCCTCCCTCATTTACTCACTCTCTCTCTCTCTCCCTCAGTTACTCACTCTCTCTCCCTCAGTTACTCTCTCTCTCTCCCTCAGTTACTCTCTCTCTCTCCCTCAGTTACTCTCTCTCTCTCCCTCAGTTACTCTCTCTCTCCCTCCCTCAAATACTCTCTCTCATCCTCCATCAGTTACTCTCTCTCTCTCTCCCCCCTCTCCCTCAGTTACTCACTCTCTCTCTCTCCCTCAGTTACTCACTCTCTCCCCCTCAGTTACTCACTCTCTCTCCCTCAGTTACTCTCTCTCTTCCTCCATCAGTTACTCTCTCTCTCTCCCCCTCTCCCTCAGTTACTCACTCTCTCTCCCCCTCTCCCTCAGTTACTCACTCTCTCTCCCCCTCTCCCTCAGTTACTCACCCTCTCTCCCCCTCAGTACTCTCTCTCTCTCTCCCCCTCTCCTCAGTTACTCACTCTCTCTCTCTCCCTCAGTTACTCACTCTCTCCCCCTCAGTTACTCTACTCTCTCTCCCTCAGTTACTCTCTCTCTTCCTCCATCAGTTACTCCTCTCTCTCTCCCCCTCTCCCTCAGTTACTCACTCTCTCTCCCCCTCTCCCTCAGTTACTCACTCTCTCTCCCCCTCTCCCTCAGTTACTCACTCTCTCTCCCCCTCTCCCTCAGTTACTCACTCTCTCTCCCCCTCTCCCTCAGTTACTCACTCTCTCTCCCCCTCTCCCTCAGTTACTCACTCTCTCTCCCCCTCTCCCTCAGTTACTCACTCTCTCTCCCCCTCTCCCTCAGTTACTCACTCTCTCACACTCTCCCTCAGTTACTCACTCTCTCTCCCTCCCTCAGTTACTCACTCTCTCTCCCTCAGTTACTCACTCTCTCTCACTCTCCCTCAGTTACTCACTCTCTCTCCCTCCCTCAGTTACTTACTCTCTCTCCCTCAGTTACTCACTCTCTCTCCCTCAGTTACTCACTCTCTCTCCGTCTCTCTCCCTCAGTTACTCACTCTCTCTCCCTCAGTTACTCACTCTCTCTCACTCTCCTTCAGTTACTCACTCTCTCTCCTCCCCTCAGTTACTCACTCTCTCTCCATCTCCCTCCCTCAGTTACTCACTCTCTCCCTCAGTTACTCACTCTCTCTCTCCCTCCCTCAGTTATTCACTTTCTCTCTCCCTCAGTTACTCACTCTATCTCTCCCTCCGTTACTCACTCTCTCTCCCCCTCAGTTACTCACTCTCTCTCCCTCAGTTACTCACTCTCTCTCCCCTCAGTTACTCTCTCTCATTCCTCCATCAGTTACTCTCTCTCTCTCCCCCTCTCCCTCAGTTACTCACTCTCTCTCCCCCCTCTCCCCTCAGTTACTCACTCTCTCTCCCCCTCTCCCTCAGTTACTCACCCTCTCTCCCCCTCAGTTACTCTCTCTCTCTCTCTCCACCAGCTCCACACCTTTCGGATGACGCTGACTGAGGCTGTGCAGAGAGCTCACCGGCAGCAGACCATCCCAGGCCGTGCGAACAGTGTGTTACAACTGGAGCAGCCCATTCAGATTGACACCTACCTTGGTCTGCTCTCCTCCCTCACCAACAGCACACAAGCTGGGCTATTCCAAACCGCGTGGGCTATTTGGATTCTAGATTGAGGTGGGTGGTTTCACCAGCGTCTGTCCGTTCCTGATGTCCCAGACAGCACCATCCCATCCCCAACTGCAATCAAGTCGCATCGCTGAATAAACACTGATCAAACACTGAAAACCCGGCTCAGAAATTTAATAACAGAGAGAGACAGAGAGGGGGGGGAGGGGGGGGGGGGGAGAGGGAGAGAGAGAGAGAGGGAGAGGGAGAGGGAGGGAGAGGGAGAGGGAGAGGGAGAGGGAGAGAGGGAGGGAGAGGGAGAGGGAGAGGGAGAGGGAGAGGGAGGGAGAGAGAGGGGGAGGGAGAGGGAGGGAGGGAGGGAGAGGGAGGGAGGGGAGGGAGAGAGAGGGGAGGGAGAGGGAAGGAGGGAGGGAGAGGGAGGAAGGGAGAGGGAGGGAGAGGGAGGGAGGGAGAGGGAGGAAGGGGAGAGGGAGGAAGGGAGAGGGAGGAAGGGAGAGGGAGGAAGGGAGAGGGGAGGAAGGGAGAGGGAGGGAGGGAGAGAGAGGGAGGGAGAGAGGCAGAGACAGAGGGGGGGAGAGAGGGGGGGGGGGAGAGAGGGGGGGGGAGAGAGAGAGAGGGGGCGGGAGAGGGCAGGAGA